>NC_140505.1:35287142-35674642 GCF_964339955.1 Pipistrellus hanaki
TACCTTGGTTGCGGGCACATCCCCGGTGAGGGGTGTGTGCAGGAGGCAGCTGATCGATGATTCTCTCTCATCGATGTTTCTATAATAGCTCTCTGTCTCTCTCACTTCCTCTCTGCAAAAAATCAATAAAATATATTTAACAACAACAACCACCACAAAAATGCAGATGGGGCTCTAAGTAGGGGTTCCAGTCCAACAACCCGGAGAGGGCATTCCCAGGCCTCTCACCTCAGCACCCTGGAAGCCTCCTGGTGCAGAGGGGCCCGTTCCCCGCCCCCCCCATCCCTGCACTCGGGAAGGCTGGTGTACCTTGTGGGTTTCCCCGCTGCTCGGAAAGCCGGGCACTAACTGTGCGAGCACAGGGGCCATGTAAAGTCAGTTTCCACCCCACAGCTCACATGTGAGGCCCCGCTGCTGAAGGAGCTGTGTGCGCACACTTCTCTAACACTTTGGTGAATCCTCTGATAGAGACTTAATGATTATGACAGGATGTCTCCAGTGTTGGGCTTACAAAATGGTCACAAGCCCCGCAAGTCGTCTTGATCAACCCAGTCTGCATGATGTACTGCTCCGCTCCCTGTCTAATTGCTGTAAAGTTCGGAGGCCTGAATCCTGTATCTTTCACCCGGCTTATTGCGTCCTCTCCTTTGACACGGGGTCAAGGTTCACATTT
Source organism: Pipistrellus hanaki (assembly GCF_964339955.1). NCBI lineage: Eukaryota > Metazoa > Chordata > Mammalia > Chiroptera > Vespertilionidae > Pipistrellus > Pipistrellus hanaki. The sequence continues at coordinate 35,287,816 of NC_140505.1, forward strand.
GCAGCCGATTATCGGAGCGCTCATTAGGCAGGAGCCGGCCTCGCTCCTACACGAGTGAGCGAGCTGGAGAGGGGACTCGGCCCGCGATCGGGGCAGGTTTCGGCCCGCTCGGGAGGCCTGGATGTCGCCGGCCTGCTCTGTGCTGAAGAGCTTCAGCCATCTCCAGCTGATGATTAATTGTGAGTGATGGGAAATAAAATCCAGTAAAGCCAGCTGCTTGCCATGGTCGGCAAAATGACTCTAATGGATATAGGCTGCCAATTTTCCAGTTTTACTGGCAAGTCTTCCAAGTGTAATTAAGGGAAGTTATAAATGATATGGAAATCTATCAAGTTTCATTTATTTTCAGAGGACTCTTTCCCCCAGAGACTTTTATCTTCAATTAAAGCTCCCAATAGCCTTCTACCAAGTTCCTTTCACTTCTTCCCCAAAGATTAAAAGGCACGCAACCTTCTGCTGCACACGCCGCTCTCGGAAAACATGTGAAGACGGGGACACGTTCGGCAACTTGTGTTATGCAGACAGCAAGTGCGGGAGGAGAGCTCAGAAGAAGGGCAGGAAGAGAAAGGGGACAGAAAGGGCGAGAGACCTGCACCAAACATAAAAGCAAGCCCCCAAAAGTACCGACTTGAAAGCTGTGCTCAATACCAGATATCCATCACAAGGTGGTGTAGCTCACTAATGTTATTTGATTTGGAATAAAGGCATGAAAATGATGGCAAAGGCCTAAAATTGGAGACGTAAAGGATGACTGCACAGTATTCCATTTCTCAATTTCATCCTTCAGAGCCACAAAATGGGGGCGATACAGTGACGGGATGAGGTTTACAGTAACAGCTGTGGTCTTCCCACACGAGGGAGGCCCCTCTAATGGGCTGAGGTCTGTTTAGAACAGACGGGGAGCAACAAAACAAGGTTCCCTATTAGGAGAGGGCCGTCATGTTTCTCTGATAAAGAAAGCGATCGCGGCCCAGGGTCGGATTTCCTTCAAGACGGTCCCTCCCCTCTGTTGTGGTCCAAAACGAGGCCGGTGTTAAAAGGGTGATCCTTTAGACACAGGCATGAGGTGGGAAACGGTGGAGGGGCTTTTCCCCCGCAAGCCCACTCTCCAGCAACTGGAAAGAATGCAGAGGAAACGGTGCCAGTGGCATATGGCTTTCTACTGTGCTAAACATTCATACAAAAGACAGGTTCATCAGTCATTGGAGTATCTGGATAAAAAATTAGCTCCTGATGGATGGTATTTTGAGCTTACCTGCTGCTAGTACATTACCAGGGAAACACAGGTTTGGAAACCCACATGACATTAGAAACTGCAGACCATGAAATACGACACATGCAGGAGCACATAATGTACGCCAGATTATACAAAATAATAAATAAGCTATTTAAACCCTCTGCCTAAAATTGGGCCCGCTGCAAGGAACCCTGGGTCATTTCTACGCAGGCCAATTAATGCACAGCATCTGCTGTATAGAAGCAGGGCACGGAGCACTTCCGAATGATTTCAGCAATTAAAAGAAAACTGTTTCCTGCCTGTTCAGACAGCAACTGTTTCAATGCAAGAGTGAGCACCAAATCACTGCGTGCAACTGAAAAATTAAGTCCCCTTTTTGGGGAAGAGGGTGGGTGGGAGGAAGAATTTTTATGGAAAAGGGAGCCTTCTTTTGTTGTCCCACGTCCTGTGTGTTTCTGCCAAATTAGACAGAAGGCTCGAAGGGCTTACCGGCCCGCTGCAGTCTCCCCGTCTGCTGCCCTGGGCCCCCCGAAAGCACGGATCAATATCAGCCCTGCCTGCTGACGACTCCACAAAGGTGAAAATCCTTCAATTACATGTTTAAAGGCAGTTCTCCTTAGAACACAGGTGCCTGAATGCAATGCATTTTAAAGCCCTCAGATCTGAGGAAAGGCGCGGTTAGCCACGGGAAAAAGGCATCTCAGCTTTGGTTAAAAGGCGCTGCTAGAATCTGATGGTAATAACTTCCTCTTTCTGAGCCGGTAAGATAGGCTGGTAAATATCCCCCGACGAAGAAATGTGCATTCACATCCCAACATCTTCATGTGAAGAGGGAGGGAGAAGACACCCCGGGAGGCTGTGCAGTATTTAAGCAATAACGGGATGGACCATCGTCAAATTACAAAGAAAGAGAAGGCAGGTGACAGCAATGCCCCCAAACCCCTTATCTCCCTCCGGTCCAAGGTCTCCTCTGACGGGTTTGTGCACAGGCCACCTGACTTGGGAGAAGTCCCATACTCCACCAGAGCAGATGGCTCGGGGGGACTGCGGGCCCCCACTTCTGCCCATGCTCCCCGGCTCCGCTGGGGCAGCCCGCCTGGAATGGTGCAGTGGATCTCAAAGCAGGGAGCTGAGAGGCTTGGGGGAAGAATACAGAGCTGTGGCCAATATTAAACATGTCCAGTTTTTCCTAAAATTTCTTAAAGTGAAGAAAAATATTACACCCTACTGCACTTGACGTTAGCTCACAACTAGAGCCAACGCCTCCAGTAACAAAGAGAACTAGTGAGTGTTGAAGTCATTTACAATATCTTTAAGAAATCAGTCTGGATCCACCATCTCTGTGAAGTGTGCTGTTTTAAAGGGATCGAAGAAATTTTATTTATTTATTTTTTGCAAAAGGGGTGAGAAAGGATATTTTGAAACTTGCTCAAGTTGAGAACTTTTATCTTCGAAAATGTTTAAAGAAAAACTAACAAGCATCTCCTATAATCCCAAACAGGTCATTCCTAGAAAAATTCAATCAAATGCCAAATTTGCAGAAGATTCTCCTATAATATTTAATTTGTTGATTAAGCTATAAAAATATTTTCTTATATTGATAATTATCATTAAGTTGTAAAAACTGCCAAATTTTTTTACTCCAACAATAATTGTCCCTAATGTTTAAAAGTAAGTGCTACCTGGAAAAGAATAAAAGGCCACATTTAGGACAGTGGTTACCTGAATCCGACTGGAAAGAACACAGGGCAAATTCACTGCACAAGCAGTGTTTAGTGTTAAATAAATGGCAAGCAAATGTGGTAAATTCGGCAAGCAGAGAGCATGCTATTGTTTGTAACTTTCTGTATGCTCATACTATTTCATAACTTAAAGTATAAAAGTGTTAAATAGTGAATTATGAATCTACATGTGCTTTGGAATACAATCTGAGGTTTGGATGAAAAATTGGCACCTTATCAAATAAACTGCTTGAATGACTACTGCTATAAAATATGTAAATTTAATTATTGCAATTATTTCCTGATTGTAAATCAAGGTATCCAAAAACTGGAAAATCTATCAAACAGCCAGGTCAGGTCCTCTGCCAGGGAAAGATGCGATCATTGATACTGGGCTGCATGGGGTACACAAGTCACTGCCAGGCAGACACACCTCAGGAGGGCCCAAGCCAGCCCTTCTCCTCGGGAATACCTAAGCGCAGAGGAGCTTTCAAATCCTGCTTATTCAAGACATGAAAAATAAAGGTCTTGCACCAAGTTTATCAGCGATTTTTCCAAGATCAGCTGTAAGCTCAACTGCAGGTGGTTAGGGACAAAGAGGAGGTGTGACTGTCATGCTCACTCATCCACCTGCTCGGTTGCTCTCCCCTGAAGGAGCACAGGCAGAGGAGGAAAAAAAATCAGGATGAAATCTGGGTGGTGCCCCATTACTGACCCTAAGTTTGATGTTTCATGGGTACACTTTATACCACACCGACGTGGTTTTTGGCCTAAGTCACTGTTTACGAGAACAACAATCACAAACACCTAATTGCCTGCTACTGAATATCAGTCCTGCTACAAAGCACTTCGTCCTCAGCTTGGCCCCCAAAATACTCCATCTGTCTCACTAACACTGGCTAAGTGGCAGGAAAAACCAGCAACAGGTACTTGATGTCAATCAATCATTTTACCTGGTCTCACAAACTAATAAGTCAAAAGTAATTATTAAGAATGAAAGAAACATAAATAGTATACAGCTTGCTTCTGGGTCATGTCTCACTAAACTTTGGATGTATTAAGTAGATAAATATTTCTGACACAAATCTGAGATGACTGCAAAATCTAAACATAACTAGAACAAATCTTAATTAAATGCAATATTAAAATAACTCATTGGGTTGCCTCATGGTTATTTTTATTTTTTGTTTTCTTTCTGATATCAAAAGGCTAACAAAACAAATGTGCTCATGATGACTTTATTTTATATTTCAAAGTCAAATGAAAATTGTGCAAAAATTTCAACAGCTATAAGTCTAATGCTGGAAAAAAATGTATTCAGCCATTATTCTGAAAGAATATATAGTTAATATTTTTGTTCAAGAATATCTTAAAGATAGAAATGAAAATAGTGAAAACATGTATTAAAAATGCTAACTTTGATTATAAAAGTGCCCCCAGGTTATGACAGTGTTAAATGTACCGAAAAAATGGCTATTTTTCAAGGTGAAATGAAAATAAATCCTTAAAAATATTTTCAGAACTCTTATAAAAAAAAGCATATAAGACAGGCGTATAAAAGTCACCTGATCATTTGTTTTCTGGATTAAATGTGTGATTCTAGACTTTTATGACCCAGTTCTGCTTAGTTTCTAATTGGTTTGTTTGTTTGTATATATGCATTTTACTGTCTATTAACTAGCATCTCCGCCCCACATGTTCAAAAAGAATATTATATAACATTTAAAAAGATGTCACTACCACACTTAATGCTAAATAGTACACAGTAGACACTGGAGATTATTCGGAACTTCTGCTGTCTGAAGCCGATGGCCGCATGCAGAGTGAGAGCTGGCTTCCTCAGCCCACTCTCTGCTTCCCAAATGCCACCCAGAGCATTCTGTCCTGAGATTTTTCTCTTAACTTTGCTCCAATTGCTTACTTCACAACCGAGATTTGTTATTTATTATTTATGTGACACTTTTGTAGGAACGCATTATTGCCAGGCTCCCCAGTGTAAGATTTGCGAAGTTTTATTTCAGCTAAATGTGAAAATTACAGATAACTGGAATTTAACCTACACAAAACATTTTGAAGAAAAGAGAATACTTGTAGGCCGAGTTGTTTTTTCAGTTCCTTGTTTTCCTTGGAAATACACAGATGATTGATTCCATTCTCTTCCTATTGATAAAAGTGGAACCTTGGCTCAGCTATTGTTATTGCTGAGAACTGCACAACATGCCTTGTAGTGTTACAATAATTTTAAGCCTCAAAACTTAAAAGGTACAAGTATTATTTCCGTATAGCGGCCTTGAGTAAGTGGCTTGCCCTTAGTCCAAGGGAAGTTTCTTGTGTTTTAATTGCACGAGGCAGATTTAACTATAGGAGCAGTAAAAGCTGGCAAACAAACGCCTCGCCCTGCATTTGGTTTAGGTATTAGCGTTTTGGGGCATTTTGCACAAATAATAACTCAAGAGTAGACACTATTTTATCAAAACATAATGTCACAAAATATAAGAGGAAGCTCTGCCAGGACCAGAAGTGGCGCTGGGAGATGGAGAGAAACAAAAAGGAAGCATTTGCTCCTCCAGCCCAGCCTGGGCACGTGCGCACAAAGAGCATTTACATGGAAGGTGAAGGACACAGAGATGGGGAGCCAGTCCACTGAGGGTACACCCCCCAGCCTGTCCTCTGACTTTAAAGGAACACGTGAAATAGAGTCTCCAGTCCGTTCTCAAATTAAGCCATTCTTGAATACCCACATTTAATTACTGGTGGTGGTTTTCAATATCTGAGCTGCCCCAATGAACCAAAAACTAATACACATTGTTCCATTTGACTAAATGCCCTGCTTTCCCACATTAAATAATTAACCAGGAAATGGAAAGCATGAAGGCTAACCCCTTCTGATAGCTGGAGGAGCCAGAGGAGGAGGGAGCAGTTGCTGGAAGCGAGAAGGCTGCGCGCTGCCTGTGCTCGGCCCAGCACTGCCGCAGCCAGGAGGCCGGAGCACATGGCGGAGCGGCCCGCCACCTGCACGGCCCTCCACGCTCAGCGGGAGCCGCCCCCCGCCTCGCAGGTTTTGACTCAGGTGTTGGAAAAGTAAGGATTGCCATTAAACACTCATTTTTTTAAAAGCACAAATGTGATTTCATGATTAAAACCACACAATTAGGACTGACAAGCTCAGGATACAGCCCATGTGGTTTCCAGAAAAAGCTTAAGAAGGAAGATGAAAAAAACAACCACCACCACTCACGTTGTTTACCATCGTTTGGAAGATTCCACTGACTGTGCTGGTGATTAGTGTGAGTGCACACAGCTTACTGCCAAGGCCAGGGGACTATCTCCTCAGCCTAAGCCTTCAGAATGAAGAAATACATGGCAAGCCCCTCCCCATATTCATCACAAATATATATTTTTAAAGTATCATCTCTCCCAAATCTTTGGCACTCGAGTGTTCGACAGTCATGAGTGTTTTCTTCCAAGAATGTCAATGTTTCCTAAATAAATGTAATGATTCAGAGCTCCTTAGCCTCTTTTATGATTTTCTAGAAAAACTGATAGTTCCATTTCTATATCATCAGGTAAAGCAACTGTTGTCAGTTATCCAACGTCCTGTGTCAATTTCAGGGCGAATCATTTCAATAACTGAAACTGATTACTTTTCTTAATATTCATTTATTATAAATACTTTTCTAGTATCCATTGACAACCAAGTGAGTTTTTCCTCAATGTTATTTTATTTGTTAATAAAGAAATACAGAAGCAGTTTTAATGTAATTTTTACAGGAAAATATATAAAACCCAGAAAATATATAAAAATGAGAATTACCATCTCATTCATGAAAGACTATCTATCATGTTTGGCCCTTATTGATGGAGGCACATAAACAAAAATGCAAATATTTGCATGCCCTCTAGAAACCTTCTAGTTAAATCTTTGTTTCCTTTTTACTTTTACTGTTAATACAGAATGTCTAACCATGCCTTCAGAAAATGCATGGATCCCACCAACTTGTCCACAGCACTCCATTGTGAGACTGAACGTATGAGGAAATATTAATAGAGCTTTGATTTGTGCCTTCATGTCACAAAGTCTGAATGAAACACTTAGAACGGGGATCCCAAGTTTTATTTATCAAGGTAGGGAAGCACTCTGGTGCTACATGATTACAGAGTTAACTTCCCCCTTTTAGTTCCCTCCCCCCTTTCTCCAAAAACTATGCCAAAAATTCCCCCTCGGAGGATTATATTTTGCTATGGGTTTCCTTCAGGGATGCTTCACGCACAGAGAGCTAAGAGAGTAAATAGAAATTTTAAAAAAGATACTTCTGAAACTCCAAATGTGCCAAATAACCGAATGAATTAGGCCTTATTTCGGTTCCGGTTCCAGATCATTTGAGAGGAGGAGCACTCAGATATATTGTTACTAATCTGATTCAAATGGGAGCAGTTGGGCAAAATACGCATAAAAGATACTTTGCTGTTTTGTGGGCGGCAGTATGACTTGAGAGAGACCTGCACAGGACGCAGCCACGCTTCCGCCTGCCCCCGGCCCCCCCCCCCCCCCCCCCCACTGGCAGGCATGCTCCTTACCATGTCCCCAGGGCTGACAGAGACGGCCACCACCACGCCAGGCATCGGGGAGCGAAGAGTGCTGCTTGTATCCTCGGCCACTTTTTCCAGCATAAATCTGCTCAGTTCTGCGGCGAGTTTGGTTAAGATATGCACCTTGTACTGAAAGGAAAACAACATGAGTGAGCTTAAATGATGAACGCTTTTCTCAAAGGTAGCACTCATTCAAAATCAGCTTTTACCTTTTACATATAAATGATAATACCTTCGAAGTCACAGGCTTTTTTAAATTATTGTACATAAAAACAAAATAAATTAATCTGTTTCTGGCACATGTTATGAGCCACTTATTTAAGAGATTTCTTGAAATAAGAACGCCTCTGTAATTAATTAGTGATAAATAGTCATCGTTTTGTTACGTGAAGAAAACACCTGAAAACTTTATAAAGGAAACAGCATTTTCTGTTTTCCCTTCACCGCTTACAAAACTTAATTCCAGTTAACGCCAATTCCGGGAGCTGGGTCAGCCAAAGGGAAAAAGGGGCGACTGTGAGCACACACCAGTAGATGGCAGCAGACAGCTGTCTCTAACGCCCACTCCCTCAAGGGGGCTGCTGTTCCACGTATCAATAACTTAAGACAAAGGGTTTCATTGTTCACTTTGGGCAAAACAATACTTAAAATTCAATTTTTTTCCTAGGGACATAAAATGTTATATTTACGACTGAAAATGTTAGCCTTTCTTTTTAGGCCCAGCATTATGCAGACTTTCTGTAACAAGGTGGTTAGTATAGATAGATACAGATGAAAGGCGATGAGAATATCTTCTGTATTAAGGGATAATATGACACGAGTTTAAAACCATTGAAGGAAAATGATATGCACAGCCGAGTAGTAACAATTAGGGGTGCACCAAAGGCAGTTCGAACAGGACATTTGTGGTGGAGAGAATTTCTGCCCAGCAGGGAAAATCCTGGGTCTCTGTGAATAAACAGGTGAGCCTCAGTTTGGTCTGTGTAAACAGAAACAAGATAGAATGGTGGAGGACGTGTTGGTGGGCGAAGGGGGAAGGGCCACCTGAAGATTCTTGGATCCCTCCCAGATCGCATTTCCCCTGGGGAGACAGATTGCAGCATCCAGGCGGCCCCATTTTGTTCAGAAAAGCTGCTGTAACCTAAAGCCTCCTGTGGGCATCATGATGGCAGGGATGCAGAAGCAAAAGAGAATTCACCCTCTAATTCGGTGCAGGGTTGGCGGAAATCTTTAAGTGTGCTCTTTGCGGGCCTATTTAAAGAGGAGGGAGGGGTGGGGGAGGGCCCCAAGGAAGCGCTTTGATGGCCTAAGTCAGAGCAGATGAACGGCACTGTGACAGGTTGAAGAATAACATCTTTTGCATGTTTCTTTACTCCTGAGTGTGTGTTTTGCAATCAAGACATACAAGTGTCTGCCAGTTTCTGAAGGACATGATCCTTAAGTGAAATTACAGGGCAAATAAAAGCTTTTTGGCTCCTATTAAAATTCATCTGAATCATAAGTGGCAAGGGAAAAAAGCGAGAAGAGTGTGCTCTGCTGTCAGCCTAATAAACATTCCGGGCAGAGAGGGACTATTTATTAACGAGGAATTGTACCTCAAAGTCCTTCATTACAGGAGAGAAAGAGAGGGGGGAATATAATTGTACCAAAATGCACAGCTTTAGTGTCTGTGCTGTCTGCCTCAGAAAGGAAGTCCAACATTAGAAGCACCATCAACAAAAAGTTCCTCCTCTCGCTGGCTGCACCCCGGCGGCTCCTCCCCAGGGAGCGATCAGCACTGGGCCCAGTTGTCTGGTTTTCAGTGCAGCATGCAGATCTGGTTTGTGTGTGTGTGTGTGTGTGTGTGTGTGTGTGTGTGTGTGTGTGTTTTGGTACACAATTTGGCTTCAAAGTATAAGTGCTAAATTCAGGGAGAATATCTTTCTACACTGAAAATAAAGAACTTATCACATGTCACAACAGAAACGAATGTTAGCTACTATAGTATATTACAAACAAGCCTTCATATAAATAAAAAATATATATAAATAAAAACAAGCCCAAGGCTGTCCCAAGCTCCATTTCGCCCCAGAAAATGACAAGATCCTGACTAAAACTGGATCCTCTTACTATTTTTATAATTTTCCTATCTTTCGGATTCCTTTCTCTGTAGGACTCCTGCTTTGCTTGGAAAGAGATGTAAAAGAGCCACAAAACTCGGGGCCTTTAGATGAGGTCTTTGTTATTGATGAAATGTTCCTTTTCCTTTTGTATTTGTTTATTGTTCTTAAAATCTGTTTGGGGATAAGTGACTTATTGTAATCACAGGCAAAAAAAAAAAAAAAAAAAAAAAAAAAATTCCAAAAAAATAACAACGGGGTAAAATGCCTCAGGAGAGGCCGTGCTGCAAATAGTTGGCTTAGAAATGACCTCTCTGAATATAAAAGGAGGAGGCACCGGGGAGACTCTCTTTTTAAGATTACCTTTGATGTCCTGACCCCTTGAGCATGCCCATGCAAACACGCCTTCTTAAAACAGCCTCTTGGCTCACCGTGCGGCCTGCACGGGGCGCTTGCCAGGATGGGATCTGAGTGGAGTGCAGCATATGGGCCCATCAGAATGAATTGCCGGGTGAGAACCGTAAAAGGTTTTTGATGCCCCAGAAAAGAAGTCATTTAAGAATGTACACCAGGGCTTTCAAAGTTTATGATCAAAACTGCTATTTATTGGTTCCCCTGAATTCTTAGGGGGCACGGGCAGAGCAGCCAAGTAATTGAGAGATTTCAGGAAAATGCCCTATGACGCGTGCAGTGCAGTCTGGCTTTACGCTAGGCATTTCAATATTCCTAATGGGTTCTGTAAAATGTCCCAGGAGAGCGCTGATTTTTAAGCTGTTGTTATTGTTTTCAAGCAGAAAAGCCAAGAACTTGATGCTTTGGGAGTAGAAGTCCCTGATTGTAAAAGGCTGGTGGATAGCACAGAGACGCACAACCCTAGCAGCAGCAGAGGGGATCACCCTGCACGGTCATGAGGATCGTCTGCGGAGGGATTAGGAGCTGCTTGCTGGTTCAGTAGCGTCGGGTCATCAGCGGCCGGAACCTCACCCTGTGGGTTTGGGGAGGTGCTCTCCAAACCACAGTCAAATTAATACGTTCTTGAAAAACACACCTCACCGGGGAAGTAGAGCAGGTGCTCCCCAGACTCCTCAGTCCACACACACAGTAAGGGGAGGGGCCCAGGTCTCACCTCATGATCTAATGATGGTAAAGTAACCCATGCCCAGGTCTCTAAGCAAATTAATGTTATGGTGTCTACAATGGTAAAGCATGTCTAACAAGACAATTTCTCCCAAAAAAATTCACAAGAAAGAAAGGAAAAGGGATCACACCAGACATGAAAGGATCAGGAAGAAAACTACAAGAGATGGACAATGAAAAGGAACATAATAGAATTGTTTTAAAAATGAACATACAGCTCTTGACATGAAACCTGATAAAAAAGAAAAAGATGGGCGCCCAGAGCTGTGGTTGCTGGGGGAGGAGGGAGCCAATCATGGTTCGGGTTAACAAAACACTCTGCAGGTGGGCACGCCCACTGTGCCATTCACAAAACCCTCTGGGCCACAAGCAGCCCTCACTAGGGATGCACCCCACTCAGATGTCACACAAACGCCATCTTGCTGGTGTCTGCATTAGTTCAGTGTGTGTATCTCTTTTATGGAGTTTAAATCCATGCACTTCTCTTCCAGGCCTCCAGCTTCACCAGCGAGTTTACATATTCCACGTTCTCATGTGTCTGTATGATTTAGGGGTCTAGGGGCTCCTGGCAAGATGAGTGCTATTGGTTTGCTTTACATGTTTGTGGTTTTTTTTTTTTTTTTTTCAGATGTGATTTTTAATCCTTTAGCTTCATTGCTCTTAAAGTAACACAGCTCCAGTTTCCATTTCTACGCCATTCTCCCAACAACGAGGAAATACGAATGAACCGCATTGCTTTTTCATGTCAACTGGGGCCATCTCCGTCGACACTGCACCAGAGGAAACGCTCAACCTTCAGGGAGGAATCTTTACCGTGGATTATTTTACATCAATTGTCCTAACATCCTGAAGCATCAGCCATATACTACTGTTCAACGGCCCTCACTCAGTGAGGTGGCAAGTCCATCTCTTCAAATACAGGACTCTTCTTATTCAAAGTTCCATACCTTCTGGCCACAAGGGTCTCCAACATTAGATGTGTCTTCATTCCCAGAGTGGGGCACTGAGAGCCAGCACTCAATTATGCCCCTAAAGTCTACTTTCCTAACTTGAGCTACAGAAAAACTGTCAGTGTTTTTATTTTTATTTTTATTTATTTTTTATTTTTAAAATATATTTTATTGATTTTCCACAGAGAGGAAGGGAGAGGGATAGAGAGTTAGAAACATTGATGAGAGAGAAACATCAACCAGCTGCCTCCTGCACACCCCCCACTAGGGATGTGCCCGCAACCAATGTACATGCCCTTGACCGGAATCAAACCTGGGACCCTTCAGTCTGCAGACCAACGCTCTAGCCACTGAGCCAAACAGGTTTAGGCCTGCCAGGGTTTTTAAAGCAACCGAAATGACTAGCTGCAAAAATGATGTATCTTTTAGAACAACAGCATGTCAGAGAAAGAGAAAAACACTAATGCAAATGAAAACACTTAGGTGGCATCAGAAATGTAATCCCAACCTTGCTTTTCTCGCCTACGTTCCCTGTGAGATACACAATGAACACTTGATGAAAACCATAACAAGGGTTCAAAGCCAGGCGAAACACATTCCCCTCTACCTTAGTATCAGATCCTGCCCAACCCAACCCACCGAAACCTCCAGGAAACCATACTAAAAACGCAGAACTAAAGCCGGAGGTGTCCTTCTGGAGGTACCGCCCAGGTGAAGGCGCCGCCTACAGCTGCGGGCGCTGGAGCAGCCTGTTAGCACAGAGCTGTGACAACTCCATCGGCACAGTCTCAAGGTAGCTGTCAATCAGGATGCATCATTTAATCCAACAGCACTCGGAGGACTTTCTCCGACAACCCGCATGACAGCATATCTACAGCTCTATTTATACCAGCGCCCAGTTGTGTTTACAATGCTGTTGTAATTAGAAAAGATGCAACAGGCAGCAATATTATTGAGATTTCCATTTTGCAGTATTGCCCTGTAAAGTGTGATCTTGCTTCACAGAGTCATGCTAAATGACAAAAGGCTATTTTCTTCAATCTCCGTGCTCAGACAGCACTTCATTTGCAGCTATCTATAATTAGATTAATGGTGTACCGCAGTACAAAGCAGGCCCACTTCACATCAGATAGCATATGAATTAGGACAAACACTTATTTCAATTCCAGGCAGAGAAAGCAATGACTGGGGTATTTAGCATACCCTTTATGGTGGAATGAGATGTTAATTGTGTACCATTACCTCTAAACTGCTTGCTTGTTGTATAAATCACTGTGTTAATTGATGCAGAGATAGAAATGTAGCCACAGGCAAGAAAGCAAAGGAATGAGGGTTGAAGATGGTGGATAAAGGATTATCGAGTAAAACCATATGGAGATGAGGTTCCTTTGAAACCTTTCCTTTTCTGCCCCTGAGCAGGGTTTCTGAAAAGTACAGAAAAACTCCTGGTAGTGGGAAAGAAATTTTAATTTTTCACATTCCTTTTAAAAAACAAATTTCTTTTTAAAGTTGCTGGCTATCAGAATTCCAAATAAGAGTTTTGTGCAATTAATCTAAATGTACACTTATGAAAACATGGAATGTACAGTTTTCAAGTAGTCAGAACTCCGTATCTGGGTTTTGGGCGCATGGCTTAATAAGTAATGCTTGTGAACTACCTGAAGCAGAAGTTTCTGACCCACCCATAGGGGAAAAAAGAAAAAAGGAGAAGCATCTATGCAGGCTGTGAATCCAACAGAACAGAACCATGTCACTTGCCCCTGAAATAGCGATTTTAACACTGTCACCAAAACACTCAAATATGACTACTGCAGTTCATGATTTCACATCGGTAGATCTTTTCTTCCTTCTCTTAAACTAGCAAAAAAAAAAAAAAAAAAAAAAAAACACCACAAACAAAACAAAACACACACACACACACACACACACACACCACACAAGCATATGTAATAATTTAAAAGTTTCGTTCTTACTGCAAAATGCTATTCTTCCTGTTTAAAACGTTCTATTCAGCACTCCACAGCTCTTATTGGGGTAATATGAGGACTCCAAGGCACAAATATAGAAACCAAATGGTACAAAGTCCAACTGTTAAAGATCCATAAAGAAACATGTTCTTCAGCATTTCATAAATCAATTGCATGTGCCCGATGTATGTGTTCACAATCTCTTTAATGGCAAAGCAACAGTAAGGTGCAAATTACTGCTGCGCATTTTTTCACAAATTCAGCTGCTTAGTAATTAGCACCGTTATAACAACATTTTACACAGAGAACAAATGCAGTGGGTCAGTTAATAGTTCACATTCTCAACTTCAGAGTAACAGTTAATATACTCATCTACTGCATGTGCACATTTGAGAACCCCTTTGTACAGGTTAGCCTTGTGAAATCCAAATACCGTATTAACTTGCAAGACAATAAAACAATGTCCCAAGAAACTATTGGGTCGGCAACTAAGTAATTGCGGGTTTCACACATATATGGCTTCAGTTGAATTTTTAGTTTGCAGACGTAGTACAAATGTAAAACACATTTTGTTATTTGATAGTTGGCTATTCAGCTGTTAATCAGTAAAAAAAGTTTTTTGATCTGTTTTGTAGTTTTCGTTTGGCGTTCGTTGAAAAATGGAAAATCAAAAGGAACATTTTCGTCATATTTTGCTTTTTTATTTCCGCAAAGGGAAAACGCATCGCAAGCTCATAAAAAGTTATGTGCTGTTTATGGTGACGAAGCCTTAAAAGAACGGCAGTGTCAAAATTGGTTTGCCAAATTTCGTTCTGGTGTTTTTTCACTCAAAGATGAAAAACGCTCTGGTCGTCCAGTTGAAGTTGATGACGCCCTAATCAAAGCAATAATCAATTCAGACTGTCACAGTACAACACGTGAGATTGCAGAGAAGCTTCATGTATCACATACATGCATTGAAAATCACTTAAAACAACTTAGCTATGTTCAAAAACTCGATACATGGGTTCCTCACGAACTGAAAGAATCACAGTTAACGCAACGCATTAGCAGCTGCAATTTGCTAAAGAAACGTAATGAAAATGATCCATTTTTAAAACGACTGATAACTGGCGATGAAAAATGGGTTGTTTTCAACAATATCAAGCGGAAAAGATCGTGGAGCAGGCCAGGTGAACCAACTCAAACAACATCAAAAGCTGATATTCATCAAAAGAAGGTTTTGTTATCAGTTTGGTGGGATTACAAAGGAATTGTCTACTTTGAACTCTTACCACCCAACCGAACGATCAATTCTGATGTCTACATTGAACAACTAACGAAATTAAACAATGCAGTTGAAGAAAAGCGGCCCGAATTGACAAATCGAAAAGGTATTGTATTCCATCATGACAATGCAAGGCCACACACATCTTTGGTCACTCGGCAAAAATTAATGGAGCTTGGTTGGGATGTTTTGCCACATCCACCATATAGTCCTGACCTTGCACCATCTGATTACTTTTTGTTTCGATCTTTACAAAACTCCTTGAATGGTAAAAATTTCAATAATGATGATGATGTCAAATCGTACCTGATTCAGTTTTTTGCTAATAAAAACCAGAAGTTTTTTGAACGTGGGATTATGATGCTGCCTGAAAGATGGCAAAAGGTCATTGATCAAAATGGGCAATACATTACAGAATAAAGTTATTTAGTTCCATGAAAAAATTGTCTTTGATTTTCTTTAAAAAATCCGCAATTACTTAGTTGCCGACCCAATAGATGTCTGGTTCAAGTTATCACCACTGAAACGTGGGGGGGAAAGTCTAGAGCTCCTTTGTTGATGGCAACAGCCTACCTTTCACGGTACAGAGCAGCCCTCCTATGTCTGACTGCAAAGCTGAGAACACCTGTATTGCTACTGGAAAACCAACCATCTGAGGTTTAGGTCATTCTGCTAAAAAATATTTTTTTAAAAAACAACTGTGAAGAAACATCAAGGACTCTTGCAATGGAAACAAACGCCAGGGAAATAGTGTGAACTACCCTGAAACAACGCCTCCCAAGCACGCAGGAGGTGACATCATGGAAATGCAGAAGGAAAAGATCTGGAAGCAGAGTTCAGGCTGCTCCCAATCAGTAACCGCTTGTTTAAACTAGGGCGGCACAGCCCGCAGCAAAATGCTCCAACGCCCCTCATGTGCGGGTCAGCGATGCCGGTGTTAACAGGAGAAAATATATGGTTACTGATATTGCATCCCAGTTCCTCAGCATTTGCTCCCTTTAATTGAAAGGCAGTTAAACACAGAGTAAATCATTCCGTTAGCTTAGCTGTTTAATGACATATAATTGATAATGTCAATATGTTGCAGTGACATAATGCATCACTTTCAACACTCGCTCACTTACATTTATGAATCAATCTATAGTCAAGGTTTTATTTTTTTTACTGCTGAGTTGGTTCTTGAATTTCAGTCTTGCTGGACCAGTCAATGTACCACAAGAAACAGCAATCTCATTATGGACAGTTTTTCAGGGAAGAATCACAAAAATCAGGGTGGAAAGAAAATTAAAAAAACAAAACAAAACAAAAAAAACAACCCAAAAAACAGCAAAAGACATGAAACCCATTTCAGCACCTCAACTTTCAAAATGCTTGCTACAAAAAGAGAAGGTTTTCTTAGAGAAAAGGAGAACTACCTTAAAGCTAATATCAAAACCTGTGAGGGAATGAGTAAATTTGTGTGTATCTCTGACTTGTTCCCAGAGACAATTTTCCCTGGAGAAAAACATATGGCCATGTTTGTCAATAATATGAAAATCAAACCCAATTTTTAAAAGTTTTGTTCTTTAATCAGAAACACAGGGTCTTTCCAACTCTGAATATCCTAAGAAGATTTTTTTTTTTTTAACAATGGCACTGAAAATTGCACATTAAACATTAAGCCCAATACTTAATAGGGTTACTTTCCTTGTTATTTGCATCACTGTATCTTAAGACAGACCCCAAAAATGATGGAACAAAAGAGGCTGTGGTACAGGAAGCCAGCCCCACTCTACCTGAGGGAAGGAGTGCGCTGGGGGCAAGCCCTCGGTGGGGTCTGGAGGAGCGATCTGCTCATGGGGCCAGTGCTTGGCGCTGTGGGGGCGCCGGTGCTTGGCGCTGTGGGGGCGCCGGTGCTTGGTGCTGTGGGGGCGCCGTGTGCAGGTGTGCCATGATAAAGGGACCCAGCTTCTGCTTTGCCCAGGTGCCCACAAGCTGTCTAACAAGCAGGTACAAATGCCACAAAGGTAATTTGCTGGAATAAGTGGCACTTTTGCACACACAAAGGCAAGTCCATTGACAATGCGCTGTACGGAATTCACAGAATAGACCATGTGTGTTCTGTTTGATCAGGAGTCTCCGTGACACATGACAATAATGAGTCATTTCTTTCCTTTTTACACCAGAAAAATATTACAGATCTTTCAAAGCCTTGTATTCAAGTACATTACAATACCAACATCTGTTAACAGTACAGGCTGTTTCTATTCTGTATCCTGGATTGTTTTATGTAATTAGGAATGTATAAGGTACTTAGTAAGAAGGTACCTTTTTAAAGCACTATGTAATTTGGGGTACAATGAAGTGTTCTCTTGAAATCTATAATTAGGGCAGTATCAGCTTACGGAAAAGTACAGAAAATGTTATAAAAACACAATTATGTAAATAAGCACATAGGTAGGGAAGTGTACCCTTTTGCTATGGTCTCCATCCCACTTTTTTCCTATTTGAATTGTTCTTTGCTCATCTCAAGTTAAAGCTATGCTGTCTATAGGGTGCAGAGTAAGTGAGCGCTGGGAAAATGACGGGGAGGTTGGCCTTTCCCTATAAGTCCTTTCATCTTGAGCTGGAACACCAGGCTGGGAAGTGTGCCAGTGCCAGGGACTCATCAACAACACCATTGACCTTATATGGTTTTTCAAGAAACTATTTTTGCTGTTATGAATTCCCTAAAGAAATTCAGAATCTAGTATGTCAAGATGTTGGCTTGTATTGCTCAGAAATTCAGAAACGAAAATATATAGAGACAAAGGAGACAAAAGTAGAATTGATAATAATACTGTGGAGTAAACTGCTGGTTGAGAAGATCAAAGGGGAAAACAACTAAAAAGGATCACAGTAGGCCACCTCAAAATATGCCACTGTTGCTATAAGGATTGTTTGAGTTGCAAGCAATTAGTACTCTAATAGCAGTGCATAAACTTCCTGTCTAAAAGCAGGGCATAATTTTCTTTGTAAAGTTAGCTCTCTCTACCTTACCAGGATGAGAGCCATCCTAGTGCCAAGAAGAGAACTACTCTAGAGACCACTGTTAGCTTGCATAACGAACCTTATCCTATCCAATAAAAGAGTAATATGCAAATTGACCATCACTCCAACATATAAGATGGCTGCCCCATGTGGTCAAAGATGGCTGCTCCCATGTGGACACAAGATGGCTGCCACAAGATGGCCAGCAGGGGAGGGTAGTTAGGAGGGACCAGTTCTGCACGGGAGGGCAGTTAGGGACAATTAGGCTGGCAGGAGAGCAGTTAGGCATCAATCAGGCTGGCAGGAGAGTGGTTAGCGGGTAATCAGGCTGACAGGCAGAAGTGGTTAGGGGCCATCAGGCAGGCAGGCAGGCAGGCAAGCGGTTGGGAGTCAGCAGCCTGGATTGTGAGAGGGATGTTCAACTGCTCGTTTAGGCCCGATCCTGGTAGGGCAGTCAGACATCCCTTGAGGGTTCCCAGATTGGAGAGGGTGCAGGCTGGGCTGAGGGACACACCCCTCCATGCATGAACTTCATGCACCAGGCCTCTAATTACTAAATATCCCTTATTTATCATACATTTTTAAGTTACTCCCCCACAACTTACTCCCAGAATCCCCACCTTTTTCTAGTCCTCTTCTCCATATTTTATTGTCCTTTGTAAACGGTATCTAGTCCTGAGTTCTAACTGCCTCCAGAGGTCACATTTCTTTGTGAACATAATATAACCTGTTTTTAATAAATACATAATATAACCTGTTTTTCCTCTTGTTAATCAAGCTTTGTCAGTTTAATTTTAAAGGCTCCAGGCACTGAATCTAAAAGGATAGAAGAGAAAGTTTTCCTTCCCTATACAACCCAACAGCCATCATCGGTCTAAAGTCCTGGGAATGATTCACTATCAGGAAATTGGAGCAATTTTGTAGTTTAGAAAACTACCTAACATCTTGGTAATTTAACCTGAACTACTAAATGGACTTCTGGCATGCAGCATATAGTACATTATACAGAACATACAGTACTAGAGGGTAAATGAGACCTGTAAAGCCACGTGGTCAATCTAGGGAAGAAGGGATACGGCCATCATATAGGACACAGCAAGGGAGAGTGAAAAGCACAAGTTTTTGAAGCAAATTACATGAGTTTGACATCCTAACAGATGTTTCCTTTTGGCCAACTAATCTAACTTCTTAGATCAAATATCTTCACTTCTAAAATCTGTTATGAATTCCCTAAAGAAATTCAGAATCTAGTATGTCAAGATGTTGGCTTACTAGTATCAAATGATTGGGTGATTAAATTGACAAAGATGTGC
This sequence comes from Pipistrellus hanaki, assembly GCF_964339955.1. Lineage (NCBI taxonomy): Eukaryota > Metazoa > Chordata > Mammalia > Chiroptera > Vespertilionidae > Pipistrellus > Pipistrellus hanaki. Next base: position 35,307,106 of record NC_140505.1, read on the forward strand.
AAAGTAACTAGCAAGTGCCTCACCGTATATATTTACCAAATATGATTTCACGTCTCCTTCCCAAACATCTCTAATTGTCTAAAAAGAGATAGTAATGAATTTTTAAAATTCCATAGGACATCTCATATTAATAACTTCTAATGGTTATAGTTATAGCTTTACGGTTCTACATTTGGGAGCAAACAGATTAAATCTTCCAAATACCACATCTCACTCTAAAATAAAAGAAGGGTTCTGATATTAAAAGAACTTCTAGCCAAAACCGGTTTGGCTCAGTGGATAGAGAGTTAGCCTGTGGACTGAAAGGTCCCAGGTTCCATTCTGGTCAAAAGCATGTACCTTGGTTGTGGGCACATCCCCAGCAGGGGGTGTGCATGAGGCAGCTGATGGAAGTTTCGTTTCTCTCTCATTGATGTTTCTAACTATCTCTCTCCCTTCCTCTCTGTAAAAAAAATCAATAAAATATATTAAAAATAATAAAATAAATAACTTCTAGATCAGGCAGAGCTGGACTCTGTGGATATCTCTTCCTTATACACATGAAGAGATGCACAGTGAATTAGAGAAACAGTTTGCTTTAGTCATTCAAAAACCACTTATAAAGCATATCTGGGCAATATAAGAACACAAAATAAATAGGAAAAAATAGTTCCTGACCTCAATCACCAGAATTTAGCCAGAGAGAAAAATACCACATGAATGACATGATATAAATATATATGAGTCCTACAAAGAATGTAATCAATACGAGTCAGGCTCTTGATTTTAGCCCCTCTTTTAGTAGTTTTTTTTAAAAAATATATTTTATTGATTTTTGTACAGAGAGGAAGGGAAAGAGATACAGAGTTAGAAACATCGATGAGAGAGAGTCATCGATCAGCTGCCTCTTGCACACCCCCTACTGGGGATATGCCTGCAACCAAGGTACGTGCCCTTGACTGGAATCGAACCCGGGACCCTTCAGTCCCCAAGCCGACGCTCTATCCATTGAGCCAAACCAGTTTCGGCTTAGCCCCTCTTTTAAAGAAACCCTCCCAGGTTGGAAGGCAGGTGAGACTAGTAATTAGCATCTGGAATCATATACTATGTAGACTTCTAACTCCATCACTTGGGAATTTTGGAAAGTTATTTAAGCCTTCCATGTCTCAGATACATTATCTATAAATTGTGGATCACAATAGTGCCAACTTTAAAAGGTTGTTATGAGAATTAAGTGAATTCTTATATGAGAAATGCTCAGAACACATATTAAATGCCAAATAAGTATTTAATAGCCATTCTTGCTATTGTTTATGTTGTTTTTGTTATTATCAATGTTATCCATGTCTACAAATAGAGCAGAAATTAAGTGAAAGGAAAAAATACCTGTTTTTCATACTTGAATCTGGTCAGAACACTGGCCACCAAATGTGCGAGCATTTTCCTCATACCAAACAATTCTCCAGCTTTTTTTGGACACCAACGGGGTGTTCTGCAATTCAATTCCATTCTGACACTACCTGGGGAGAGGCTAAGGACTCAGTCCCACATAACTTCCCTCCACTTCCAATGCCAATCACCAGTCCAGATTGCCACCTGTGCTTCTCACTGGATGGCTATGAACAGGAGGTTCACACAAACCCCTCCTCAGGCTTGATACTTTGTTAAATGGTTTATACAATCCAGAAGACAGCTTACTTACTAGATTACATGTCTCTGATAAAAGGATACAACCTAGGAACAGCTGGATAGAAGAGATGCACAGGGCATGGCATGGAAGAAGGGAGCCAACCAGGTGGTTAAAAGGTTGGAACTTTCAACCCCATCCAGGAAGTAGAGAGGGCCTGGAGGTTCAGTTAATAACCAATGGCCAATGATTTAATAACCATGCCTACAAATTAGCCTCCATAAGAAACTCTACCTGAAGGGGTGTGGAGAGCTCCAGGATTGTATTATGTGGAGGTGCTGGGAGGTGGCAACACTGGAGGTGTCATGGCAGCTCTGCACCCCTTCTTCCATGCTTCCCAAGAGCTACCTCATTAACATAAGCTCAAGTGTGGTTGAAAGGGGCTTCCTTTTACCTTAATCACTCATCTCACTTAGGAAATTCCAAGGGTTTTAGGAGCTCTGTAACAGGAATGGGACAAAGACTAATATATATATTTCTTATAAACCACAACACCTCAAGTCAAAATTCAGACACCAGAAATCTTGGCATTTCCCTGATAAGACTGTCCTGAGTAGGTCTAGAATATATATAGATATTAAAAGGCTAATGTGCAAATTGACCTAACAAAGGAACGACCACTCGCTATCACGCACAGTGACCACCAGAGGGCAGACCCACAGGGGGAGCACTGCTCAGCCAGGAGCTGGGCTCACAGCAGACAGACATCCCCTAAGGGTTCTGGACTGTGAGAGGGCGCAGGCCGAGCTGAGGGTCCTCCTTCCCCAAATGCACAAATTTTGTGCACTGGGCCTCTAATATAGATATTGTTGATTTCAGAGAGGGAGGGAGGGAGGGAGGGGGAGAGAGAGAGAGAGAGAGAGAGAGAGAGAGAGAGAGAGAGAGAGAGAGAGAGAGAAACATCAATGATGAGAAAAAAATGTTGATTTGCTGCCTTCTGTATGCCCCACTATGGGGATCAAGTCCACCGCATCCTGGGCATGTGCCCCCACCGGGAATTGAACCATGACCTACTGGTTTGTGGGTTGACACTCAACCATTGAGCCATGCTGGCTGGGTGGAAAGAATCATCTTTAATATATCTTTTGCATATCTTCAGTCTTGTGCATTTCACGTTTCAAAGTTTTGGAAGTATTTTGGTATCTGTGGTTACTCTGGCATTAATTTTTCTTTGATCCCATTGCTGCTGTCCCTGAATCAGATCGCATACGTTAGGATGAGATTAGGGAACATAAACTAAAGGCCCCTTCTGCTCCATCAGTAACCATCTGATACGAGGGCTCTCTTTAAATGTTTAAAGTTTAGGTGACCTAAAACCAACCATAACTGCTCAATATCTGGGCAACCAAGGGCGTATTCACTTGATCTCTTGGCTTATTAAAAGCTGTGGGGGAGCTCAAAAGTCGCAGAAAAGTTGGCAAGATAACTTCAAGTGGAATGCATATGCTGTTATACAAACTGATTAAGTACAGATCTCTTGTAAAGACACGATTAGAAATATATCCCAAGGAGAACTCTAGACTCAACAAATGATAACAAATATAAATGCTAGATCACTTTGGCCTTTGGTCTGGCATCTGCAAGAGGAAATTATACACTAAACAAGTTTGAGTTTTTATTTGACTTTAAACTTTTCTATAATCTTATTCAAATATGGAAGTTCTGATAACTGCATTCATTTTAAAATGAATTGCTTCAATCTGAAAAAGTTCCCAGAAGAAAATATATTGAACCAAAACTATTTATCTCCTCTCCTGGATAGGGGGACCCCATTCTTGCCAAATGTCTTAACTTCTATTAAGTTTAGAGCTAGAGTGATCTGAGGAGGGGTCTCAAATATTGTCTATATTCTCTCTCTAAAAACAAAAACAAAAAGAATCTGTTATTCCTTCCTCTAAATGATAGAAACATGACTTAACTGAATACTTCTTCAAAACTCTGTATTAGACATTCTTAAGTTAGAGAGGACAAAATCCTAGTCTAAGCAACCTATGAATCAGAAACACACAAAATATTTTTTCTTTGTTTCTTCTGTGTTGTTTGGAAAATTGTCATCTGTAAAAGAAAAATACTGTTTTGTTAATGTCAAATATAGTTAATATTTGTTTACATCCGGAAGTACAACAAAGTTCCCATGGGCTTTGATCTTGTTTCTGTCACTCAACACAATGGACAAATATATCTCTTTGTGGCAAAATACTCTGCAGCAGAGGTGGCAATGAGCACCAGTCTATCTTAGAAACATTGGCAACCAGGCTCCTTATCATGAGAAGGATGATACTGTCCTAACAAGAAAATCTGTCCTGTGGCATATTACAGGCTTGCCTATTATCCTGACAAGAGACGCATGTCGTCACCCCAGCAAGAAGAGGCAAAAGCAGATAAATATGAAAGTGCCACTGCTAAAGACTGGATTCAGTGAGCTAGTAGGAGGAGCCCTCAAACCTGGCAATTTCTCTTAGGGAAAAATTTACGTGGTCTTGAAAACCTCAAATAATTCTTCCAATTTTTTTTTTTTTTTTTAACCTGGACATCACTGAAATTCACACAGAGGTTCATAATCCTTTTCTTGCTCACATTATCACTAATGTTGACCATGCAAAACTGGCCATACAGATGGAAGAACAAAGGAAATGCCTTGACATGCATTTAATTTGAAAATTCTTGGAGAATTATAGGCTTCTTGACAAGAGCCTGGACAAGTCTTGGCCACTCTGATCATATCTGCTATCTCATGGCTGGGTGAGTCAGCACGCATGGAAACTAAAAAAGTTTAAGTGTCAAAGAGGATAGACAGGCTACAGTGCTTTACTATTCTACAATTTTCACTTCTAATTCAAACCACCAATGGCAGGCTTCTCGATTATGTACTTCAAAGCCAAATTCAGGTTAATTTTTCATTTCCTTTGTACATTTTTCTTATTTTTATCTTCATAAAATTTATACTCCACAATGAGAAGTGACATAATTTTTTTTGCAAAGATGGTTTTATTTTGTATGAGAAGGAAATTAATTTCTAGAATAAATTTTACATCCTGATGACAAAACTTCCATGACTATCGATTACTGTGACTTTTCCCAAGAATGCTCCACTTTTACGCTATTTTTGGCTCTTTGTTAATCAGAGGAGAAAAGTGGAATGAGAAACAGGAGACCCCGCACATCCTGAGAGACAAGACGTTCTACTCCCAGCATCCTGTGCAATCTCATGCCCTTGGGTTTCCAGGTGGGATTCCAGGATCTGATAGCTCAAGCCCACTGGGGATGTGCCTACAACCAAGGTAAATGGCCTTGACCGGAATCGAACCTGGGACCCTTGAGTTCACAGGCTGACACTCTATTCACTGAGCTAAACCAGTTAGGGCTGTCTGAATGTTTTAACATCTACCATCTTATGTTGAAATTACCAGCTTAAGTACCTATTTCTTTTACCAGACAAATAGAAAAATAAAAATAGCAACTTCACAGTGGAAAACCCTGACAAACGGCACTTTAATCAAATGGGCAAAATAGTGTTACCAGTAACGGGACAAACAGAAACATGTGCCTCCTGAGATCTAGTGAGAAGGACACAACAGCACTTCAGTAGTATACCTGCCTTTATCTTAATTCGATTATGAGGAACCGCCAGATAAACCTAAGTTGAAGGACAATTGACAAAATAAATGGCGAGTCTTAAAAATATAAAGGTTGTGAGCAACAAAAAAAAGACTGAAAAACTGTTCTAGACCACAGGAGACCACAAGGACATGAAAACCAAAGGGAATGTGTGATTCTGAATTAGATTCTGGACCGGGAAAACAATTTTTTTCTTTTTTTATATAAAAGGTATTAGTAGACCGAAACCGGTTTGGCTCAGTGGATAGAGCATCGGCTGCAGACTGAAAAGTCCCAGGTTCGATTCTGGTCAAGGGCATGTACCTTGGTTGCAGGCACATCCGCAGAAGGGGGTGTGCAAGAGGCAGCTGATCGATGTTTCTCTCTCATCAATGTTTCTAAGTCTCTATCCCTCTCTCTTCCTCTCTGTAAAAGAAATCAATAAAAAAAATATATTTTTCAAAAAGGTATTAGTAGGAAAATTAGCAAAATTGGAAAGGTTTGTAGATTAGTCAGTAGTACCATATCACTGTGAATTCCCTGCACCGTGTTTAAATAAAAGAATGTTGTGGTGTTGTCTTTAGGAAATACATGCTTAAATATGGTTAGCAACTTTCTGCAATGATTCACAGAAAAATAATTAGAGAGTTAAAAGAGAGAGAAAAAACACAATAAACTAGCCATAAGAAAATGTTCACATTTGGGGAATTGGGGAAATTATATGGGCATTCTTCATACTATTTTTACAACTTTTCTGTAAGTCTTAAGTTACATCAAGATAAGTTTAAAAATTTTAATTATAAAACCTAAAGAAAAGGGTTCTTTTAGATAAGAATAATAAAGGATGGGATTTGAAATGTGTCCACTATGCTCAGGGTAGATGAGAAAATCTACAGTAATTACTTTTAAAGTGAAATCAGTGGCTACACAGAGTGCTAATTGGAAGTTGGCACAATTCCAGGTTACCGACACTATCTCCCAAATTAACCCAACAAACTGGTCAGCAGAGCAGTAGGAGGTATTTTCTTCATTGTGTTGTCATAGATGAGAAGCAAGAGCACTGCATATAATGCCAAGCTACCTACCAGCTTTAAAATAAATATTTTTCAAACAGGCTTTACAAACTAAAAGACCCACCTCCACCTTAAAGGCAATCATCCTACAAGTACCCTACACAACACATAAGGGATAACACATTGTACTACAGTGTTTCCCGGAAAATAAGACATCCTCCGAAAATAAGACCTAGCGCATGGAAAAATAAGACATCCCCTGAAAATAAGACCTAGCGCAACTTTGGGAGAAAAAATTAATATAAGACACTGTGTTATTTTCAGGGAAACAGGGTAGGATTATAGTTTGCAGTCTACTGATGCTCACTGCCAGCAGCGGTATCATCTCTGTGGGGCTGGTCGTTACAAAGAGATGGCATCTCTATGACCAGATCAGATTAACTGTGTTAGAAGAATAAGGCTTGTGACTATCCATCATCAGGAAGTTGTGCACGCTATTTGGGGAACATGCACACATAGAGGTAAGTCATGGGACCAGGCATAACGTGGAGACAAGTGAGGGATGTGGAAACTGCAAGGGATCACAAGGGAGCTCTCTATAAAGGTTCAATGGCATGAAAGGAATTAACTTATTGGCCCACAGAAGACACTTACAGGAAAGCAGATTTCACCCCAACACAGAAAACAACTTCTAACAGAGCTCTCCACCAATAGAACAGGTGGCCTTGTGAAGTTGCGAGCCTCTTACCTGAATATATTCAAGCACACCTACGATATACTCTCCAAGTACTACAAGGATGCAAGCTTCTTACATCATCTGGTTCAATCTAGAAACCAAGCAAGTTCGTTTTCTCAATGGCAGCATCCCTGGCCTCTACCCACTAGATATCATAGCACTCCCCATCCCAGTTTTAGAAGCCAAAAAAGTCTCCAGTTTTGCCTCAGCTGAGGCATTCCTACCAGCAAATTCCTCTGAGTCTATGTGTTGAGTAAGTGAAATACTACAGCATTTCAGAGGGCCTAAGGTAACCAGAGAAGGACTTTTGGAGAAGGTAAGATTTGAGATAAGTCTCGGAGTAAAACAAGTCTGAAGAAGGGTAGGGGAAATAGTAAGCTTTCTTTGCGTAGGGATGGTATGAGTCCAGATGTGGAGGAAGTGGGAAAGGACAGGCTATAGTGAGATCACTGGGAAGCCAGCTGGCTAAGCAGAAAGGTTCAAATGTAGATACGGCTAGAAGTATTTAAATTGTAACATGTTGAAGGAATTTTCAATCAAAGTAAAAGTTGCTTAGGTTGGCATCTCAACCTATCCAAGCCATACGAAAGTTAATGTTGAATGAAAACATGAAAGATACAATGTTCTGAGAGAATGTTGGGGTGCTGGAGAGTTAGGCAATATACCATAGTACCTACTCCTCCATTTTCAGAAATGAAAGTTTGTTCTCTTATCTGCCAGTGTTCTTTCTACCTGAATGACACATCTGACTCGTATTTTACAGTCTACTTTAAAGAGAGGCTGAAAGCAAGTGCATGTGTAAAGGGGGGCAGGGGATATAGTACTTCCAAGCACTGAACTAAAATGCATCGTATTCCCTGAAAAAGGGTAGAATGTTAACATTCTTCAATAGTCAGGCAACACACACATGCAAAGAAGGTAGGAATTTGCAATCGTGTGGATGACCAACACTTCAGCCTCGATTCTGTTTGGTTCTATTTACCCAAATCTGGACCACAAGAGGGTTTTCTCAAGTCACACTTGAGTATGAGAGAACTGGGCTGCAGCATGAGGGTGGCAGAGTTTGGTCAGGGCTAGTGTCAGCCTTGAGAACGAAGCTAGTTTTAGAGGTTTGATTCTCCTCTTGGTGTGGGGCTCAGATGCACCTAGAAAAATTCTGGAAGGATTTGGGCTTGGAAGCTCTGTTGGACTTTTAAAGGCTCTAGCAAGGACACTTGTAGTGCACTTCCAGTGGAGAGGCATCGGCTGGCCGGGCAGTGCGGCGAGGCGGGCAGTTCACCCCCTATGTCCATCCAAGAGGCTCCGGAAGAAGTCTGAGAACGCCAGGGATTCCGCCAGTGGTTAGAAGCTGAGGTTGGCTGGCCCCTTTCTCTGTGCGCACTCAACCGCATGAAACAGCAAACACCTTTCTGCTCATTCCACTCTTGCTGTTTAGAAAAATAACCATCTACTGGAGCAGTTATTGAGGAACAGGAAACTGCAGGCATTCTGTAAGAAACACACTGAACCACTTCCTCCTCAAGCAAATGAACCTTTTCTAATTCTTTCCTGCATTCTAAAAAAAAAGTCTGCAATGGCACCTCCCATCGAACCTGGGCCTGGCTCTTTATGGGGTTTAATCCCCATTACTATCTAGAATCATCTACTGTTGCCACTTTATCTTTCAGGCAAAGCCACTCTATTCACTTTTAAAATGTACTGTTGGGATCTCAGGTGGTGCCTGAGATCCCAACAGTAGGCACTCAAAAAGGCCAAGACACTGCAGGTCCCCTCAATAACACAGTCCCTCATCATGTGTCTGCAGGGGTGGGTGGGCAGGGGAAGGAGTGAAACCCAGCCATCAGCTCCTCTGCCTGGACTATGGGAGTAGCATGAATGCACTGGCACATTCACGCCAGGGAACACTCCACCTGACACAGGATGGACAAACAAAATTTAGGCTCACATTCAAAATAGAATATTTTAAAAAATATATATTTTATTGATTTTTTACAGCGAGTAAGAGAGAGGGATAGAGAGTTAGAAACATCAATGAGAGAGAATCATCGATCAGCTGCCTCTTGCACACCCTCTACTGGGGATGTGCCCGCAACCAAGGTACGTGCCCTTGACTGGAATTGAACCTGGGATCTTTCAGTCACTGAGCCAAACCGGTTTCGGCATTATCTTTTTATTTTTATTTTTATTTTAAAAATATATTTTATTGATTTTTCACAGAGAGGAAGAGAGAGGGATAGAGAGTTAGAAACATCAATGAGAGAGAATCATCGATCAGCTGCCTCTTGCACACCCCCTACTGGGGATGTGCCCACAACCAAGGTATATGCCCTCAACCGGAATCGAACCCGGGACCTTTCAGTCTACAGGCCGACGCTCTATCCACTGAGCCAAACCGGTCCCAGCAGAATATTTTTATTTTTAAAAATGGGGAAAAAGAGACCAAAATATTTACATTTAGAGGAGGTTTAAAATAAAAGCATTACAAATGCAAATGAGTTTGTACAAATGAAGAGCTTTCAATCCAGGCTTCCTGCTGAGCCAGCCACAAACAGGCAGCACCTTCTGCCGAGCAGCTCCCATTAAATGGAGAAGCTTTCTGGGGGCTAAGAGAAAGTTATTAAGAGTGTGAGCTTTGGCTATTATTTCACAATTGAGTTACCCTCTATCCCAAGGGCAACATTTTGCAGCTGTTTGCAGTGAGTCAGTACTTTCTTTTCATTCTCTGCTTTTTAAATTCTTTTTCTCTTCTCTTTGGGTAAATTACCCTTTCCATTTTTGCCTGTGACTAGAGGCATAAGAACAAAGTTTGAGTCTGCCTTTTAAAAGGCAAAAATGAAAACAGCAGTCGTGATGTTAATTCATTGAAATGAAAGTTATAAAATGATCGACAGATAAGGCATACACAAAATAAGCAGCAATGCTATTTCGAGGTGATTGAAAACACTTTTCAGGGGACATTTAGTGGTTATGTTTACACTTAGTCTCATAACATACATTTCTGTCCCCTAGAATTAGCAATACTTGTCAAAGATATTTAGTACTCTCGACTTGGGGTGGTGAATATACAGTACAGTGTATAGATGATGGGTTGTAGATCTGTGCACCTGAAGCCTGTATAATCTTGTTAACCAGTGTCAGCCCAATAAATTCAATAAAAAGGGAAAAAATTCTTTAAAAAAATATATTTTATTGATTGTTTTACAGAGAGGAAGAGAGAGGGATAGAGAGTTAGAAACATAGATGAGAGAGAGACATCGAACAGCTGCCTCCTGTTCCCCTCCACCCACCACCGGGGATGTCCCGCAACCAAAGCAAATGACCCTGACTCTAATTGAACCTGGGACCTTTCAGTCCACAGACCAATGCTCCATCCACTGAGCCAAACCAGTTTCAGCGGGAGAAAATTCTTGGTATAATCTGCGCCATGCTACAAATTAGACTCATCTCAAGAGTGAGTGTTTCTCACATGCTTGCGATTGTATAGACCCATCGTTGTCAAAGCAGTTTCCCTGAACTAAGTAGCATCAGGGGGAACCTGTTAGAAATGCATATTTTCGGGCCCTACCCCAGATTCCAGGAATGAGGATCCTGAGGGAGGGCCAGGTGTCCCTGTTCTAAGAAGCCCTTCGGGGGATTTTGACACTCAGGTTTGTAGTGGCTCAGAAGGCTCAGGGGCTAGGTGCTGGAGCCCACTTCCTGTGTGCTCTCTTCGTCTCACTTTCTTCCCCAGTAAAACTGAGAAATTAATGGTAACTAATCTTACAGAAGGGCTGTGAGGAAGAAAGTCGTTAATAAACATGTTTATAGTGGTTGCCTGGGGCTGACGGTGGGAGCAGTGGTTGACTGCAAGCAGGTGGAAAGGAACCTTGGAGTGATGGAAATGTTCTAAAACTGAACTATAGTGACGGCTGCATGACGATAAATTTACTAAAAATAATAGAAGTATAATTTACAAGGGGCGAAAGTGATTGTCTATAAAGTACTCTTTAATAAAACATAGAAGAAGTTTAGAAGAGTGCTCAATCAGCGAATCCACTCTTACCAGTGAAGCCATTCAAACAGGTATCAAATCGCACGTTCTAAAAGAAACTCATCTCCCAAGAGTGAGGGTCTTATTCTCCTTTGATGTCTTGAGTGGAATCTGTGCTGTTAGTAACTCAAAAATAAATTAGGCCTACAACAATCATTATTATGAAGATTTTACAGATGGAAAATGATATCCCATAGAGTACAGTAATACATCAATGGCAAAAAGATATGTAACCAATCCAGTTACATCACTCCCTAGATTTAACTTTCCTTTTAAAAAATGTCGGGTGTGTACATTTGCTCTCATTCATAATAGCCGCTTCATTAGTGCTGTCTCCATTTCAATGAACAATGAGGCACCATACACTGCATTGACTATGATACTGGCAAGAATAGTGATGAAAGGCAAAATACAGAAAATACAGAAAAAGATAGAAACCCATATTTTAGTGCCAGATTTTATATGTAAATAGGTATTTAATAAAATTCATTGATTTTTGTTGACAATGACAATGTTGAACTTTCCCTGAGCCCTGTCCTTCAGGAAAACAGAAATGATTGCAGAACCCGCCGCTCTCCTGTGTCTGGTAAATGGCTGACGGGAGAAAGCCGCTCACCTGTTATGACTCAGACAAGACCGTCCACTCTTCCTCATGAATCCCACAAGCCTCATGATCACCCCCCCTTGCCTACCTGCCTCTATAAAACCCAAGCCCCTCCTTTTGAGCCCTTCCTCATTAATAAGTGTTCTCCTTCTTGCAATGGCTTGGATAAAATTATCTCCTCAACTGTCCAGGGCATCTTGTTTTTGACACAACAAATATAATAAACAAGTCTAGCTGGCCTTTCTATCTGCTCTTGGCTAACAATGTTACTTTAAATTGCAGGTATTACTCCTAGAGTACACAGAGGGGTAAAATTAATGTGCATGTACAACTACCTACAACTGGTCATGTAGGGCAGAGGTGGACGCTCTGTTTTCTATAAAGAGCCAGATAAACAGTAAATATTTTTGGTTTTGCATGTCATATGGTGGCTATCACTACTCAGCTCTGCCACAGTAGTGTGAAAGCAGCCACAGAGAAAACAAAATTGAATGGGTGTGATTTTTCCGACAAAACTTTATTTACAAAGTAAGTGCTGGGCTGTTGTTTACCCCTGAACTAGAGCATTGTCTCTCAAAGGTATTCCAAAGAACACTATTTTAGGGCTTATTAATAAGTCATAGAAAAACAACAAGATGGGGGATAAAAAGGTGTCCCAAGGTAAAACAGATTTGGGAAAATTGGGAGACAGGTTTCCTCACTACAGCCCTCCTCAGCAATTTTAAAATGCTAATATGCACTTAAATCTCCATGGGATGACCTTGCAATATTTTTCAAAAACTCAAATCAGAGAGTTACTATTTCTTAAAAGTATTTTTTAATTTATAGAATTAGTTAAACGTATTTTTTTTTTAATTCTAATTACGGTATATTTTTAAAGTACCATCTGGGTGGGGATCACCTTTCTAAAATGTATTACAAAATTCATAAAAGACATGATTTAGCTTATTCTAGTTGAAACAGGTCTTCATAAGTAACCTGTATTTCCTATAAGTTTTCTGGTGTTTTTAATTAGTAAAGACTAAGAAGTCCTGATTCAACCTTCTAAGTTTTTTTCTAAAACAAATTAGTATCCTAATACGTATCATTTTAACCTTTTTTCATGTCAATATAGTTCATACTGCATTTTTCCATGTTAATAAACACTGACCTAGTCATGATTTTAATGGCTTTATATTAATATTCTACCATATGGAATACCTTAATTTCTTTAATCAAACCCCTGTTGATGGACAGTCTGGCAGTTTTTAATTATTTTGCTAATATAAACAACACTGTGGTAAACATCACGGACATATATCTTTGGGAACTCATCCAATTAATTCCCATGGTGGACTTGTCTCAGTCCTTTCCCACTGAAGTCATCCTGGGTGGCAGTGTATATAGCCTCATCTAAGCCCCACCTCTATCCCTGGTGCTGCTGATGGAACTAGAGGGCAGCAAACCTGGGTTATCCAGTGACCACTAAACAACTAGATAAAGTGGGCCAGTTAATTGGGGGAAACGAAGACATATGTAAAACTTTAGACAATAAAGACAAAAGAAAAAATGGGCCAGTCAAGCTTTCCTCTCTTAGGAATGAGGCAAGTTCCAGAGAGAGAGCATGGCTTGGAGGATGGCTGATAGGTGTCAGTGTGAAGTCGTCAGGTACAGGGCGGGCAGACCACAGCCTGTAGGGGAAGTGAAAGCCAGGGAGAACGGAGGTGCCCAGGCCTGTCAGTGGTGGTGCCCAGAGTGAGCCTCCAAGAGCTGCTCTCTATGGGTCATGGCTCCACCATCAGAGATAAGTCCTGTTTCTGGGACTGGCTATGTACCTGGTAAGATTAATATCTATATATCTCTAGTCCTTCATCTCAAAAATACAAACAGTAACAATATTTACTTCATGAGAAGCTTAAATGAGAAAATAATCTAAAATGCTTCACACATGTTAAGTGCTCAATGTGTATGTGTATTTATATATATATATATATATATATATATATATATATATATATTCTCATAATTTTATGGTATTATCATCTGAATCACCTCGGATCCAAAAACCACCATTCCTCTCCCTTGGCCTGTAGTTCTCTGATCCCTACTTCCTTTTGGGTGACATCACCCACTTCTACTCAAAGTCTACATATCCCTGAATATCTATAGGAAGACAAAGAGAAATGCAAACATCTCACTGATCTCAATAACCTCAGGCTTTTATCCTAGGATATTACACAGAATGTTTAGAAGATGGGAGTGCAGGAGTGATCACAATACATCAAAAACTTTAGGTATGTGTTGACGAGCTCTTCTATTTCTTCCTTAGGAGTTTTCTATTTTGGGAAGACATAATCCCATAAAGCATCCGAGTACTTTCCTTAGGATGGGTCAAAGTGCAGGGGTTTCAGGAGGACGTCGATCAGTTCCTGCAGACCACTGTGTAGTTGCTAATGACCTAAAATAGGGCCACAGTTCTTACAGTTTCAGCATTAGGATCATAAACACAAACGACCACCTCAGACCACAGAGGACCGGATATGAGCTACTTATAGTAAAACTAAGCCAGGGACAAGAATAGCAGGAAAGCTGCCTATTTTCTTGTAGTGAGGGCCTTTGAAGTAAACTATTTATTAAACATTATATTACAGTGCCTGAAACAAAAATCTTTGAAGGCACTTATCCTACTCTGCACAGTGGCCCACTGCTAACGAGTTGCTTCCTTTTCCTCTTCGGTTTTGTTTGTTCATTTGTGAAACCTGGATTGTTTTCCTCCATCTATGAACCTAGCTGGCACAAAGCTCTACTTCTGGCAATCATGGTGATCAATAGGAAGAGCACTAAAAACATATACCAAGCAGTTGCTTTCTCATTATCATTACATAAGAAAATGTACTATTAAAAGTTGCTATACAAATAAGTTCAACAACTTCTTCAAATACTAGGTTACAGGAAATGATGAAATAAAAGAACTAGTAATGGCAAGGACTCAAACAATAGGATGCATGCCTTGTTTCAGCTAGCATTCTTCTACTTATCAATTCATAAAGCCCTTAGGCACTCCAATAACAGTCACATCTTAAAGAAATGTTCCAGAGAAGAGCAAAAGGGCGATATAGATTGTTTTTCTAAAGCAATCATTAAAGTAAGAGTCTTCAAACTGGAGCAGGAACAGTGAGAGGAACTCACAGTAGGCCAGCACCTGGATAATGTCCCCAATGATATGGCAGACCCTGGCCAGCTCACAAAAGGTGCCAGGCTCAGTGTGTGTGGAGAGGAGAAAGGACAGAGGCATTGCTGGACAGAGGACTTGGTCTGTCTCCATGGGGCTGGGAACGGCAGGAAGCTTTTTAAAATCTAGAAATACATCAAAGGGCTAATGCAGATTAAGCTCTGCTCCTTTTTTTCTAAAAGGCTCACTCTTGTTCCTAATATAAAGACTTAGATGGTATTTCTTTAGATCATAAAGCAAGTTGTACTTTTAATGATGGATTAAAAATTATAAAAGTGAAAAATGGCTTGTTCTTACCATTCTTTTCTTTCTTTTTTTTTTTAAGTGATGAATGCAGGAAAAGACAAGTCTAGGCCAAATTTATCTCCTGACCCTCAGGGATATTGAGTAAGCCATGTATGATGTTAGTACAAAGTCAAATTTGGATAATGTAGTCACTTTTTTTTAATTCCAGCATTAGAAACATTAGATAATAGAACAGCACCTAATGTATGCAACTTTAAAAATAGTAGGAAACTTCACTCCAAAAAGTGAAAGGTAAAATAAACTTATGTGAAAACTGGTATTTTGAAATAGAAAAGCTTGCTAATGTCAACAGAATAACTATTGTAAATCGATGAGCACGTTCACAAAGAAAAAAGGAGTCCGCTGGGCTCCTTAAGTAGACTAGACCCTCCAAACCTTCCTACACCTACACTCGTCCTTGCCCAGGCCATCCCTCCAGCCGAGAAAGGTAGCTTTCTTCCTGGCCGACAGGAGCCACTCCACTTGAACCCTGAACCCGTTCTTTCTCTTGGACCCTGCTTCATCTTTTTCTCCTTTCCATAGGCGCCTTCTCTTCGGCCTAAAAACAGGCCTGTGTCATTCCCAGTGAGAAAACAAATTCTCCCTGGACTCCACATCCCTTCTGGTTCCCGCCTTCCCTCTCACCGCCCAGTCCTTGGTCTCCATGACCACGCTTCCATGCCCACCAAGCCTGCTGCAGGGCAGCCGTCCTCCCCACCACTGCACCCAGCCGACAGACTCCTGCGGCATCCATGGTAGCTCCCGCAGGGAAAAGGACTGTTTCAGAAAGGTTCCTATTAGAATGAAGAAAGAGAACAAGTCCCACAGAGTGAGTCGGATGCTCAAGATCTAAATTAGATACCCTTAGGAAAGCTCCCAGGATCATGTCCCATGAAGGTAAACAACTTTATTCCTGGGTATAACACCAGTTAAATTTATTGAGAGGTTACTCTGTGCCAGGAACTATACTAAGTGCCATGTATGCATTCTCTCATTTAATTCTCACAACAGCAGTATTGGAGGTGGTATTACTCTAATGTGACAGACCAGGAAACTGGGCTTCGAGAGAGTTAAGTGAGACTAAGATCAAATAGACAATAAATGTCTGCCTCACTTTAAAGCATGTGCCCTTAGTCATTGCCCTATAAAAGGCTATTAAAAATAGCCTTTATTTTTACAATAGTTTTTATATTTAAGCAAAATTAAGTGGAAGATACAAATTTTCTATATACCCCTTACCTCCACACATACATAACTTCCCCCGTTATCAACATGTAAATTATTCTTTTTATATAAATAACTGAAGTAATAACTATAAAACCCAAAAAGAAATTCAATAAAGGAAGCAAGATCTTTACATTTGTGGAAAGAGACTCAAGACCAAAAAAGGGGGGGCTCTTATTTTTTAAAAGGGAGAATAAAGTGACAAACTTCAGAATACACAGTCTGCATCCTCCCTCTTATTCAATTTCCTCCCCCAGTCCAGCCGGCACTCAGCACCCTCGGTTTGCTATGAGGAGCTAAGCAAGGTTATTTTGTGGACATACGAATTTGTGCTCATGACACTGTGTACACCAGCTGGCTGCCATTGGAATCTTATTTGGGATTTACACTTTTGTCCTACTGAACTTGGTCCATTTCCCCAGCACCTAGAACATTGTTTGGCACATAGTATGCTCCCAACATAAAATTGTTGGATGAATGAAAGAAGGAATGCATAAATGAATGAGTAAATGGATCACAACTTCATTGTCTATGCAAAATAATAATGGTGCATAAACAAGGGCTCTTCCTTCCCGGCTTCTGCTAATTTTGAACTAGTGACTCGAAAATATGCTGAACATGTTTTTTCCTTCTACACAATATTAGTGCTAATTAAATACAGTGTCAGTTATTATATCCCTTACAAACACACGTAGGAGGTCTACAGAACAGGATTAATACTAAATGACTACGGAATTAAAGCACTAGTATTTGAAGCTTTGACAAATATTTTCTCTACCTGAGTTTCCAAAGCAAAATGTCCGTTCGTAAGCAACAGGAGGAAACTGCCCAACAATATGCAAATTATTATTTGGTTTTAAATCTCAAAATGCTTCAAGATGCCTATTAAAAAATTATACAAACAGCATTAACTTTCTCGATGCTGATTATTTCTTTTCCTCTCTTTATGTAATGACCTTCCTGCACAGTATGTGCTGGCATAAAAAAATAAAAAGCCTAGGGGAATGAAAGGAACTGCCTGCTTAATATCAAAACATTTGATTTGAGAAAGGAGGAGGAGACAACAATGTAGAAAACATGCAATAATTAAAATGATGTGCTTTGTTTTTTCATTAAGGCTATATTTACTTAAAAAAACACACAACTAATACATAGTTTTGGCTAATTTTGCATTAATTATGAGCTCTAGAGAAGAGGACTCTTACTAGAGAGTATTTTTAAAAAGCCCCTTCTTTACACCCACTGGATGGCTAGAATTTAAAAGATCGACACCAGATGTTAACTAGACTTATTGCGGTGAGCGCTTTGCAATATATACAGATATCGAATTATTATGTTGTACACCTGAAATTAATATAATGTTATATGTCAATTATACTCCCATTGTAAAAAGGGATAACAACGTGTGATGAAAATGTAGAAAAACTAAACCACTCACACATCGCTGAGTGGGAATGTGAAATGGTATAGCTTCTTTGGAAAGCAGTCTGGAAGTTTTCTACAAAGTTAAACAGAGTTTCCATATGACTCAGAAATCCTACATGTAGGTAAGGAAAAAAGAAAATATATGTCCACAAAAATATATACAAGAATGTTCAATGGCAGCATTATTATAATAGCTAAAAAAATAGAAACAGCTCAAATGTCCCTAGTGAAGAAAGGATAAACAAACTGTGGTATATTCATACAATGGAATATTTGGCAAAATACAACAACAAAAAATGAATAAAGTACGGATGCTACAAGATGGAGAAACTTTGAAAACATTATGCTAAGTGAAAGAAGCCTGGCACAAAAGATCCCATATTGTGTTTTTGTTTCTATGAAATGTTCAGAATATATATGAAGATAGAAAACAGATGAGTAGCTGTCAGGTTTGAAGGAAAATGGGGAGTGACCACTGATGGGTACAATGCTTGTTTGAGGGTGTGTGTGATGAAAATGCTTTAAAACTAATTGTGATAATGGCTGCACAGCTCTGCACAGAACACCACTGAATTGTACACTGTATGTGGGTGACTTGTGTGAAATTTAACCCAATAAAGCTGCTTCTTGAAAAGACCATAGAGGCAGCCATTTGAAAATTCTCTATGAATTTTTTAACAAGCAGTTAAAGTACTCTGGCCACCGGCAAAAGGTAAAAATGGGAAGCATAAATATGCAAAAATACCTACAAGACCAACAACAAAAATAACAATGTTGCTATAAATTTAAGGAAATTACTTCCATGGGCTAATACTTAGCATTATACATTAGGCAGGATGCTAATTATCCCAGTCAAAAATAACTGCTTTTTCATACATAAAAGAAAAATGTGAGTTTTTAACTTAGAAATTCTACTTAAAAATCAAATTAACTTATTTGCATCTGAAATTGAAGAACAAAAGAGGTTTCCTTTCTAACAGTTTCTACCTATGTTAGACAGATATTTATTAAATATTTATTAAAATGCTTTGGCTTGAAATAATACTATACACACCAGAAAGAAAACAAATATGAGCAATTCAATTCTATACCTTCTGTTCAATAAAGCTCGCTTCTTCGTGGCAGGTGGTACAGAGAACTCTACCCAGGGGGTTAATCAAAATTCCCTTAGAATAATTGGAAAGCATCTGCATTCGCCCCCACCCCCCAGAAACCACAAAAAGTCACAGTAAGCAGAACATATAATCTTGGTTATTAGCACTGATCCTGTGGCAGCACAATGTGCTGCCCCCAGAAATTAAGTGACAGGACACAACATCATTGTGTGATAAGCCAGTGATGTCTCCCCAAACGAGACTAGAAAAACTCGAAAAACAAAACTCGAGGAAATCAAAAGATGGACAATGATAATAAGTTGCATGTGTGATGTTTTGCTACCGTTGTGAAGCAAACTGTACATTGTGACAAATGTAATCATTCTCAGAGCAGGATGGTGCTGGGAAAGACCTCAGGGGTCACTAACCCCAACCTTTCATTCCACAACAAAGCAAAGGGGGGCTGAGGAAGGTCACACAGCCAGTTTAAAGCATTACTGGGACTAGAAATGAGATCTCCCAGGGTCCTTGGGACGAAATATTTTTCCTGCTGGGTATATGCACTACCGAAGGAGTTACCTGAGAAAAGGAACTTCTCAGGAACTTCTGAGAGCTCCGCATATAAAACTCCACAGAGACGTGCTGTCACTGACCATCTGCGGAAGGTCATGACCAGAGAGTTTGGGGGCACTGGCAGTTCCGATCGAATGCCCTGCGTGCCAGCCTCCGGGAGGCAGGACCATCATTCCCTCTAGTTTGGGCCTAGAGCTGGAGCTTAGGCGGGTGCAGCCGACCAGCTGCATGGTCCTTCAGAGGGAAGACGGGGCGAAGGCACAGAAGAGGGAGGCACGGAGGTGACACAGGAGGCGCTCTTGTTTCAGCACAGCACAGGCACAACCGGGTTTCCCTGGGCACGGGTTACCACGCACACCAGACTAGTTTTGAGAGCATTTTGACCAACTAGCTTCCTAATTATTCTGATGCCACCATTCAGCCAGTGTTCTGGAGAGAGAAGACTTAAAGACTTGGTCCCTGGAGGCACGTTCTTCGCTCCAAATTAACAAAGGCAGTTGTTTTGGACGATGGTCTGTAGGTTTAGTTACTGTCCGCTGGTTCCCTTGGATCTGATTATTTCCAGGTTCTTTGTGTATTAATCGTCTTTTTATTTTATTTTAATTTTCTGCATCTTATACTGTTTTGACACCTTCAAACCTTAAGACCCGGGGAAAGACTGCCTCTCCCAGGGCTTGTAAAGACAGGGAAGAGCTTACTTGGGAGCACAGCTTTAGTAGGCAAGCTAAACACCCCTTTATCGAACTCACACACCACACCGCGATTTCTCATGTCCTAATCTTTTCAGGGCCAGGCACCCAGAGGCTTTCCCCCCCAGCCCAAAGCCCACCGACAGTAATCAAACCTGACAATCCTACCCTGCCATACCTTGCCTTTCCTTCGGAAACCCAAATAAAGCCACTGCCTTAGCTTTTGTCTTGCTCCTTTCTGCCTCCTGATCAGCCCTGGTGCTTCCCCAGTGGCCTTGCATGGCACGGGGTGCCCCCTTTCCTTGGGAAATGTAAGCAAGTCTTTCAGTTGGCACCCACTCACCTCCATACATTAACATCCTGCAGGGACACTTTAGAACCCCTGCAAAGTGAAGACCACATCTGCAGACGACACAGTGGGGATCCCTGAGAGTGAGGACAGGAAGCTGCTGCCTGGGCACCGCTCTTACCGCCTCAGAACCCTGCCTTCCAACCACAAGAGCAGCCGGGAGATACAGGCTTTATCAAAGGCTCAGACACGCCGTGTGCACACAAGGGGCATGCAGATGTATTTATACAGGTTTACTGTCAACGCACTGACAAACTGATACAATAATAGCTAACTGATGATTATATTCTGAGTGGCGGTAGAATGAACAGAGATGATCCAACAAGAAAACCCTTCTGATGGGCAAGCTTGAACTGTAAAAAGAGTGTCCTTTTTTCAAAAAAGAAATTTAAATATAATCAAGAATATAAAAAACAAAAACAAAAAAACACAGCATAAGGAAAGTCCTTTGGATCATAACTGCAAACAATGATTAAGTGAAAACTTTATTTATAGGAATGGTAAGTTGGTCAAAATTTTGTGAAGACCCAAATGCATCCAAAGAGAGTTATCAATATTAGGATTAAATAGTAAAACAACATACTCAACATATATGCACATGGGGCCCAGCTCTTTCTCTAACACGATCAAGATGCCTATAGTTCTTTCCATTTACAAATTAAGGCTGGGTGAGGTCATCTAGAATGAATAGGGGGCAATAGCTGTGGACTACTTATCCACTGGACATGTAAGTTTGAGAGTATTAGAAGGGTTGGAAGATGCTCACAGATATTGCTATGTCCTCCCATAATTGTCATCTAGAGCACAACTCTCAGCTTTGGCACTCTTGACATTTGGGTTGGATGATACTTTTGTAGGAGCTGTCTTGTTTATTGTAGAACATTCAGAAGCATCCCTGGTGATGCTCGCCATAAGGAAATCTACCCACTGGATTTCAGTAGCAGCCCGCTGCTTGTAACAATTAAAATGTCTCCAGACATTGCCAAATATTCCCTGGGGAGCAAAATCGCCCGGGCAAGAACCACTGGTCTGGACTTGCCACCCTGGGGGTTCTGCTGATGATGTCAAGGGGTTGTGGGGACTAAACGAGGCAACAAGCATAAAGCGTTGGGCACAATGTAGGGACTCAAAGAACACTGTCTTATTGGCCACCATTTTAAAGGCTGTTTTTCTAGGCAGCTGAGACAGGACAAGGGAGGTGCAGGCTCTGGGACCTGGAGGGATCTAAGGGTGACAGAACTTACACACTATTTCCCTGTCCTTACATTAGGCAGCGGTTCTATTTCAAACAAGGGCATTAGCGGTTTCTCGTGTCCCTGATGCTTGGCAATTACCTAGGGGAATTAACACTGACACCTTAGTAATTACCTTAGCTGTCCCCCACAAGCGTGAGAGCTAACACTATGCTGGCTTGGGAAGGCTATATCTCCAAATGTATGCCTGGGATACTGACTATTTGGCTCTCTCATGCCTTGCCAGGCACCCTGCCGTATACTTCCCATGCAAAGGGGGAAGTGCCACAACATAGTAAGGAGCTATGCAATCGAATGATCTGGGAAAAAATGGGAAAACACTTCTTTGCTGAGGCCACTGTGATGTGATGCCTGTAACACACTCTATTTGACACCTCTCAACCAGGGCAGGACTTTTACAAATTTGAGGAACAAATGGAAAGCAGCAGTTTCTGAGATAAGACTCAGGATGTGACAGTCTTTGGTAACCAGCACAGCTATTCCAATGGTAAAAAGGATCCAAATAAATGGTACCAATTGTCCTAAATTTCATAAAGGGCCATCCATGAGATTCAGTTTCTGCTCCAATGTGAGGAAGAGCAA
Organism: Pipistrellus hanaki; assembly: GCF_964339955.1. Taxonomy (NCBI): domain Eukaryota; kingdom Metazoa; phylum Chordata; class Mammalia; order Chiroptera; family Vespertilionidae; genus Pipistrellus; species Pipistrellus hanaki. The sequence continues at coordinate 35,329,437 of NC_140505.1, forward strand.
AAAAGAGTGACCTGTACGCATGCCCTCAGAGCCAACGTTCCTAAGCAAATGACACGCGAGGCCAGCTCCAGTTTGTTGTCACTTTCCCTGCACAAGGCATCTGAGTACGTAAGGGTGTCTGTGACTCTGTAAGCTTCAGGCCACTGAGAAGAATCACATCTGATAAAGACATTTCAGCTCTAGAACTATACTTATTAGTGACACGGGAAGGAAAACTCTGAAACACCAACTGTTAAAATACATTATTTTTTTAAATTGATTTCAGAGAGGGAGAGATAGAAACATCAGTTGTTTCATCTGGAGGGACGCTCTGGCATCTTGTGGGTAGAGGCCAGGGATGCTGCTAACCATCCCATAGTGCACAGAGCAGTCTCCCACGACAGAGAATTATCCAGTTCAGAATGTCATTATTGCTTAGGTTGAGAAATCTCACTGTAAGCCACAATAAATATTATCCCTGTCTTGTAATGGAAGACTTGAAATAAATGAGACTAAATCTAAAATGCTGTGCAGTTGATAAATAAACTTCAAAGATATAGTTGAGCCCTGGCTGGTATGGCTCAGTTGTTAGAGCATCAGCTTGCACACCGAAGGGTGGAGGGTTCGATTTCCGGTCTGCATCTGTCTGGGTTGCAGGTTCAATCCCCGACTCTGGTTGGGATGTGTGCAGGAGGCAACCAATAGATGAATGTGTGTCTCTCCATCCATGTCTGTCTGTCTGTCTGTCTTTCCCCCCTTCTCTCTCTAAAAATCAATGGAAAAAATATCCTCAGGTGAAGATTAACAACAACAAAAAGATACAGTTGATACATAGTATAAATTTAATTATTTTTAGGTCCTATCATGTATTTCCCTGGTTAAAAAAAAAACAACTATGTGCCCTAGCTGGTTTGGCTCAGTGGGTAGAGCATCAGCCTGCAGACCGAAGGGTCCCAGGTTTGTTTCTGGTCAAGGGTACATGCCTGGGTTGCTGGCTTGATCTCCAGTGGGGTGGAGGGTTGGTGGCATGCAGGAAGTAGCCGATCAATGATTTCTCTCATTATTGATGTTTCTATCTCTCCCTCTCTGAAATCAATTTAAAAAAATAATGTATTTTGAACATTTACACTAATCAAGTAATTAGTTCAAATAATCAAATGCTTTCCCCATCCTCTATATGAAGAAACATTCAGAACACTTTTCCTAGACTTGACTCATACCATCAGGAATATAATGTATTTTGGTATCCATTTCTTACATCAGATACTAATTCTATGTTAAGTGCCAAAATATCTTCCAAAACACAGACCCTGGTGTATTTTAAACTGATTTCTTATAAATGCAGATCCCAGGCCTCACCTCAGACTTTGGAAATCAGCCTCACTGGGAACGGAGCCTGGGAATTTGCATTTTCATGGATTTACAGGTGAATCCCATACATGCTCATGTTTGAGAACCACTAACAGACTTTTTTTTCTTCTATGAGAAAAGAGCTGCCATTTCCACATCATACTCTCCATAAGTTAAATAGCAACAATCAAATAATCCATAGGTACTGGATCAGCAGTATGTGTCCTGCACCACAGGAGCCAGACGTGGCCTGCCCAAACTAATATCACTTCAAAGCGAGGCTGGTAGAGCACAGAAGGCCCATTACAGTCATCATAAAATGTCCTCCATCAGAAGTATTTTGACTTTCAAACGCAACACACCCAAGTCTTCCCATTCAAGACTGTTCTTGGTGAACTCCCTTCTTCTTCAAGGAAGCAGATATTCTTTGCTGCCACACAATGCAGACTTAAATGTGTGTTTTATATTTAACATTCAATGACAAATATAACATGTTAAGTGTGTGTCTGGGGGGGGGGGGATCCATAACTGGAGAATGAACAAAAATTAGACTTTCCAAATAAAAGAGAAATATTTTCCCTCCAAATTTCTCTATAGACTGGGCATTAAGTGGGATCCATGCAGGCTGCAATTTCATGTCTCCATGCAGAAAGGGGAGGAGAAAAACAGGGCAAATGAAGCAAAAGGAGAGTGTGTTTTCAGGGTGCTACAACAGTGGAGCTATCGTATGACTACTATTTTCAGGCATTTTACAAATATTTTCTTATTTAACCCACACCACTTTCATAAAAGTAGCTATTCTGCTGACAAGAAAACTATGACCAGAGAAGTTAAGTAACTTGTTCCAGTTCACAAAACTAGTAAAAGTGGGAGATCTGAGATTCAAACACAGGGAAGCAAGCTTTAGCTAGAATTCCTTCCTCTATTCCCACCCACCCAATATTCACTAGCATCCTGGTAGTGGTTGATGAACATATCACTCACTAATCACAAATATTTGAAATGGACGTTTCAAAGAGTGTGGTATGTCTAATTTTTACAACCAAATCTAAGGTGCTGAATGGCTTATTTACCTTAGAAATTAAATGGACTGCCCTAGCTGGTTTGGCTCAGTGGACAGAATGTCGGCCTGCAGCCTGAAGAGTCCCGGATTTGATTTTGGTCAAGAGCACATGCCTGGGTTGCAGGCTCTATCCCGAGTGGGGGACATGCAGGAGGCAACCAATCAATGATTCTTTCTAACCACTGATGTTTCTATCTCTCCTCCCTTCCTCCCTGAAATCAATAAAAATATATTAGAAGAAAAGGAAATTGAATGGACTCAAATAAGCTTTTAAAACCCTAAAGCGTCAGACAAATGTAAGGCATTCTGTTATTCATTAAAATTAATTTGATTTGGAGGATCTTTGGCAGATGGCAGCAGGATTTTCAGATACTTTGAAATAATTAGTGATGCCCTAGGATACTGTGAAACCATGATTGAGGTTACACTAAATTGGCTACCGATAGCCACATATAAAGTAAATTATTTGGACAATAGGTAATGCTATGCAACTGATTATATGAGAGGCGAGGAGCCTCCCCTTAGATGTGGCCATTGCCCAGGGTCCATTCTGGGCTTGTCCTCTCCTTCACTGTCCCCTTGAGCAATATCAACTATTGAAGGACTTCAGACCTCACCTCTACATGTTGATAAAGCATCAACTTACATTCTAAATACTAGTCTTATTCCTGATCTTTAGACTAAAAATTTCCTTTACATCATAAATGTTTCATTTCAAATGTAAAATAGTAAAAAATCCAACTCATTATCTATTCCACCTTTTTTCTGGTGTAATTCCTCAGGTCACTGGATCAGTTAACACATGTAGAAACCTCAGAATCATCTTGAAGTCTGCCTAATACATACAGCTAAACTCTGGATCCTCAAGAGGAGGCTCTCAAATATATATATATATTTAAATATATTTTATTGATTTTGTACAGAGAGGAAGGGAGAGAGATAGAGAGTTAGAAACATCGATGAAAGAGAGTCATCGATCAGCTGCCTCTTGCACACCCCCTACTGGGGATATGCCCGCAACCAAGGTACATGCCCTTGACCGGAATCGAACCCGGGACCTTTCAGTCCCCAAGCCGACGCTCTATCCATTGAGCCAAACCGGTTTCGGCCACATATTCTCTTTAAAAAATCAAAACAAAACAAACCCTGGGTGATGCTGAGACTCTTTTCAAATCCTGCAGTGTCTGGAGAATAGAGGCCAGTCTCCCTAGCCTGGTCCTGCAAGATCTAGCTCCTGCAGTTCTAGTTTTATCTCTCATGTCAATCCTGGCCACATACCTGCCATCCTCACCTTTCCTTGAACATCTGGGCAACCATGCCTCTGTATCTTCATTTATTTTATTCCTTTCACTTTTCTACCATCTCTACCTAAAAAATGCTATCTCAGAGCTTTTGCTATTCCTCTCTATCTGAAATTCCTGTTCCTGTTGCAACTCTCTTCATCTTTATAGTCTTAGTGTAATCATTATTCCCTCCCTCCCTTCCTTCCATTCACTCATTCACTAGGGGGCTCTTCACAGTCCCCCACTTCCTTTCTCCAAGCCCAGAATACCTCTATTATTACTCTTACCATATTAATATTTTTATATCCTTAGTTGACAGTGAGCTCATTGCTGGCAGGGATAGCTTCTTTTTGAACTGCCAGAACTCAATGACTAGCGCATAACAGATTATCAATCTACTGTAAGATGTAACACTACTATCTTACATGTAGTAAGATGTAATGTACAGGTAAGATAAGATGTAATGTAAGGTGACTACCATGACTACAAATAAATGTTAGGCTTTATGCTCATTAAAGAATTATAATGTCTAATAAGATATGAAATGCAGAATATCAATCAGAGATCTATGGTCTATACTTTACCTACTGATAACAGTTTTTGTATCAGAAAATGAAAAAGAGCCCTAACCGGTTTGGCTCAGTGGATAGAGCATCAGCCTGTGGACTCAAGGCTCCCAGGTTCCATTCCAATCAAGGGCATGTACCTTGGTTGCGGGCACATCCCCATTAGGAGGTGTGCAAGAGGCAGCTGATTGATGTTTTTTTCTCATCGATGTTTCAACTCTCTAGCCCTCTTCCTTTTTCTCTGTAAAAAATCAATAAAATATATTTTTTAAAAAGAAAAGAAAATGAAAAAAGAGTAAAGCTAATAGATCTGCAATGTTCTCTACTGCCACATCAGCCTGTGCATAACCCACCTGGACACTAACCCATGTACTTATGATACTGGTTTGTTGGTGTTATTAAGGGTAGAGACCAAGTTATGTTCATCTAGCACACTTACAGCACGTAGTGGAGCCAACAGTCATGATGCATTATGCCTGGGATATTAATAATTGCAGTTTCATGGTACATACAGCATACTAATTTCAAAGACTAGAAAACAATTAGTTCTATCCCAAAAGTCTGTTCTTTATGTTAGTTACATAGTATACAAAGCATGTTTCCATAAAAATAATGTTCAAGATTAAAATTGCTTTTTAAAGTCCATTTCATAAAATCTCATTTTGCCCACATTTTGGCAGAAATTGTGCACCTTTGGGAAATGTGCAGGATGGGATAATACAGATTGACATTTTTCTTAGCATTAGAAAATGTATTCAAAGCACAGAGAGACTTCATCCATCCTGCACAAACTCTAGCCTGTGGCCAGCAACTGCTTTCTGTGGCTGGCTGGGAAAGGTCGGGAGTAAGGAGAGGTTGACCCATAGGGGGTTGCCCTGTGCATATGGGACAGAAGTGGCGATCTGATGAAGACTCTGGGGCCCTATGTCAGACACTTCCCACCCCCCTCCCTTTTCCTCATCCAAAAAAATCAGGACCAGTGCAGGTTGGGTGTGATGGGCAAGATCCAAGGGGAATTCAGCCAGCCAGATGCTCTGCCAAGGGTCCAGGCACATGTGGAAAGCCTAAGCCAGCAGGACTCCTCGTGACTGCAAAGGCTAGAAATTCCAATAAGCCATCATGCCACTCCTGCAACACCACTAATACAGAGAAAGGGATGCGACAGAGACGGGAGGAAAGGCAAAGGAACATCATAGATGAGTCAGGCATGGAAACAGATGGAATGCTCATAGATTTTAAAGTACAGAAAACCGAGGTTCTCTAGAAGTTTGTGTTTGAAAAAAATACTAACAAAAAATGCATGATCTCATTTCTGCTCAAAAGACTATTGATAAAGAAAAATAATAACAAACCCATTTTTTTTCATTTTCCAATTATTTGGATTTCAAACAAATGGGAGTTTATGCTATTACATTTCAATATCCAAAAGAGAGTTTTCGGAAGAAGCAGAACCTTTTGATGATGTTTATATATCTATACCACTAAATATCAATGATGCAAAATCTGAGTCCTATGATATCAGATGACAAGATACAGCCCAAACTTCAGCTCTTGCTAATTAAACGAATCAATTAAGAGACTGCAGTTGCAACTGTGTAGCTGCTGTTCTATAGTAGCAATAACAACTCCACGGGGAGGTCTTTTACTGCATTAAAATGCTGTCCTCCACAACTCCATCTGATATTATTAGAAACAGTTATTTGTGTCTTGCTGTCATATTAGTAGCAAAGGCAAATTATGGAAATATGCAGACCAGAATGGTCCCAGTATGAGATCAGGTTGGGTTTTCAGCCTCCAAGGGAACAACTGCTGAAATTCCAAAGTTCCCCAAAGTTCTCTAATGGAACTGATAAATCTATCAGCACAGCATCCACTTAGAATCTAGGTAAGGGTCACATATTTACATACTTTCCTGCTAAGTTGATACAATTCAACTAGATGAATTATCATATTAAGTTTACCCTCCTGAGATAAACTGATGGAGTTCAAAATTGTTTTCGATGGTTGTCATTAATCGCTGTTACTTCGTAAATGCTTACTTTGAAATCTAATTGTGCTAGTGTATCAAGGGTCATATTAATAACATTCTTAATGGTAAATCTTCGTAAAACATGTTTATTCTACTGATATTATCACTCAAGCTTTCGGGGCTAATAGCAAGTAAAGTATATTTATTATCAATAAAAACTCAATTTAAAATGTATACTTTGAGATTTAAATTAGCTTTAAGAAATTCAGCATGATTTGGTTTCATTAAGATCTCTGGCTAAGCTTCAGAGACATATAATTGGATAGTTCCTCAAGAGTCCTTGGGTAAGTGCCAATAGCACAGCTCTGAAGAAGCTGTTCGATGTAGTCTAAGCTTATTTTCTTTTTCAGGCAATATGCATTGTTTCTACAAGAAAAAAAAAGCCTTGCTGAGATATGTTTGGCATAATAGTACTGTGCTTTAAAAATAATGGTACTTTAAAAATTAAATATAAACAATGGAATAAAATGTTCACTTTTGCATTCTTTAAATAATAACAAAATATGCATTCTTTTTGTGAAGCACAGTTTAGGTAAGGAATTCTGATTAAGTAAAACACTGGACTGCTTCCATTTGTGTGTGTGTGTGTGTGAGCTTATATTATACTATCTGATGTACACAAGCTCCAGCTTCACCAAAAACATGGAACAAAACAAAACCAACACAAAACCCAGACAACTTACATTGAAATAGACGTAGGTTTTGGAAAACTCTGATATATAGTAGTTTACCAAGTAAGTGTGTATTATGAACTAAACATTTGGGTCCCACAAAATGCATATGCTGAAGCCAAGCCCCTGTGTGATGGCATTTGGAGGTGGGGCCTTTGGGGGGTGGTTAGGCTTACATGAGGACATGAGTGTGGGACCCTCATAGTGGGATTATTGCCCTTGTAAAGAGGAAGAAAGATGAAACTGTTTGTAAGGATAACAGCTACAAGGTGGCCAACTACAAGCCAGTAAGAGAACCCTCACCAGGAATCTGCTGCCACTTTGATCTTGAACTTAGCCTACAGAACTGTGGGAAATAAATGCTGTTGTTTAAGCCACCCAGTCTCTGGTATTTTGTCATAGCATCCTGAGCTGACTAAGACAGTTGTTCTCAGCAGTTACTACAAAGAGCTCCCTGAATTATACAATAAAGCAGTGTGTTTTTTAAGGCCCTCTAATAGTTAACAGCTTGACTTAAAGTCAGAGAGACCTGGTTTTGCATTCTGATTCTACCAGCTATTAGCATAGCTGAGTCATATGCTCACTATTGTGCTCCAAAATTTAGGGATAGGCTTCATGGGTGTTTCAGCAAGTTTTGAGTTTGGACTTCATAACACCAAACACATAGGTGATGATAACAAGTATAAAATGCTTTGAAAAATAAATGGAAGTACTCAAATCAGGTATATTACATATTAAGGTACAGACTTATGGAAGAGTGTCCTGTATATCAAATATATTTTAAGTAAATTGCCTGAGTACTTTTTAAATTTTCATAAATATCAAATATGCTTTTATGCTTATATAGATTGTGTACCTGATTAAACAGTGTCATCCAAAAATTCATGTCCACCCAGAATTTTAGAGTGTGACCTTATTTGGCAATACTGTCTTCACAGTTGTAATTACTTGATATTTAATCCATGTCTATATCCTCACAAAGACAGATGTGTATTGGGGAGTCTTGCCTTTACCATGTGACGTGCTACTGCTATTCCTGATTTGTGAGTCCTGGAAATTGAATCTACACAGATCATTTGGACTGAAGCAGCACATGCTAGCTAGAAATCACTCTATCTTTGTTGTAACAGTCCCTCTATCTCAAAACCCTTTCTTTTCCTCTTCCAGACTGATCTAGTATTTCTAATAATATACATAAAAAAATACACTATAACAAATTACACTGGCCCTCCAAAGTCTATGTTGTGGAATTTTAGAATAATTATTCTATAAATTGACATTCCTTCTCTATGTAAACTATATAAACAAAGGAGACATAGACACTTTGGCAGCTAATAACAAGTAGCCAATCATATACTAGAGGAGGAGGGGAGTGTTAAATACATAAAATTCTCCTTTCCTCTTTTCCTTTATGGTCAGGTGACTTTTGTTGACTGTTTAGGTGGTGTACTAGTATATATCTGTGTGTGATTTTTTTTTTTTGTACTATGTTTCAGGTGACTGAAGTGAGGTGGTATATACATATATATATATATATATGCGCATATATATTTTTTTCTTTCTTTTTTTTTTCTTCTAGTACATTTTCGGTGCCTGAAGTGCATAAAAGGAATAAAGGTAAAAACATCTGCTGATGGGATGAGCACTGATCTGAGAGCTGAGAAATGTAAGTACCCTCCTTTGCTCTACCACCATCTAGATATGCAACCTTAAGTAAAACAAGTTACTTTTTTTTCTTTTTTTCCCACATCAAACCCCCACAAAGATCTTTTCTGATGAATTGTTTCCTTATCTGAGGAAGAGGACTAATCTCCAAGGTCCTAAACCTCCTTTACTTTTTTACTTTTCTTCATTCGTTTCTATATTTGCTTTCTTCACTTTTCCGTTTTCACGTCCAATATTTAGGTCCATGCTTGTCAACTTCATTTGACAAATATGTACTGAACGCTTGCTATACACTAAAGCCCTGATCTGAGCATTAGGTACAGAGTGATTAATAAAACAGACAAAAAAGCCCTATGCTCATGGAGCTTATTTCATTCAAGTGGGGGAGACAGATAATAAATAAGTTTTAAAAGTGAAATATATCAAATAATCATAACGCTAAAAAGGAATAAAATGGGGGGAAGAAGAAATAAAATGTGGGAAAGAGTGCTCATGTTTAAAGCGTGTCATCACAAGGAGGACGTGGCTGACGTGTAAAGGCGTGAAGAAAGGGAGGGAACCTACTATGCATATCTGGGGGCAGACAGTCCTGGCAGAGAAAAGAGAAATGAGGATGCCCTAAAGCATGTGCCCAGCAGGCTTGAAGAATAGCAACAAGGCCAACTGACTAGTTTCATATTTTAAAACAACAATCACTTTAACATTATAGTAATAACAGATTGAACCCTGGTGAAGGTGAGAGGACTTTGGCTGCTGCCATAATTAAGAAAGAGGATAATGAAGGCACAAATCAAGAAAAATGCCAGATTTTAGTTCAAGGTGACATTTTCTGAGATAAAAAAATTGCAAGAGAAACTGCGAGTTTCTTTTTGCAGGTTGTATGGAGCAAGAACTTATCAATAGTTTTCACTACACAAACACTGAGTAGTAACCTACTAGAATTCAATGAGAGAGATCAAGTAGCAGAGATAGCTTAGCATGATCACTTAGCTAGGAATAGGAAAACTGCCCCATAATATAATTCTAGATAACCATTTAAAAGAATATCATAGATCTCCATGTAATGACATAGATCTAAAGAAGGACATACATGATTTCTGGAAGAATATATCTGTTGTTAACAACAAATACCTCTAGGAGGAAGGTGGAGAGGGTATAGTAGGGGTAAAGGGTGATGGACAGAGACTTGGGGTGGTGAACACACAATGCAGTGTATAGATGATGTGTCGTAGAATTGTGCATCCTGAAACCTTTGTAATTTTGTTAACTAGTGTCACCCCAATAAATTCAATTAAAAGGAAATAAAAATGTACAAACAATAAATGAAAAATGAAAAAGTATGCATTACTTTCTTATTAAGAAAATCAAGAAACCACAAATCTTAGGTGCAAGACTTAAAATTTACATTACATAGAGCAAGTATATATACATATACTATTATACATAAACTTTACTACACCTCTACACATATATAAACTATAAATTCACATTATTATTAACATCTTTCCTACTTCAATGGCTGCAAAAGCACTACTTTTTAAAAAATCCAAGCCACAGGCCATTCCTCTGATATCTTCAATAAACTCCCAGAGCTAATGGAAACATTCCAAAGTGAACTTAGAACCTAAACAAAGTACCCAAAGCACATGAACAGGCATTTTAAAGCTTATAAATGATACCTAGTAAATGAATACATGGAGAAATATTAAAATACAACAGCCATAAACAGAGATATGCTAATTAAAATAAGGTACCTTTTTTAAATAGTAAAATTATTTTAAAAATTATATTTAATACTATTAATAATATAGGAAGTTAAAGTAAAAAGTAATAACTATAAAGTAAATTCTGATAAAGTTAAATAATTTTGAAAATTATAACTAATACTAGTGCAAAGTGATATTTTAATAAATATGATGGGTGCCTTTTAGAAGAGATATGAAATCACTGGTACTAACCCATAAAAATATTCATGGCTTTGACTCTAAGAACTTAGAAAAAAAAAGTATCTTATACATTTTTGAAAATACTTTATAAATATTTGAAAATAATTCAAAATGTCAAAAAAGTAAACATATGAAGTTGTTCATTATGTGACACCAATCACAATAGCAAAAATGAGGGATAACTAAAATATTAAGCGATGGGATTCATGGAAAGTAAAATATGTCACATCTACATATAACTACAGCTTCATTAAAACAATGCTGATATTTTATAGCAATATGAATTATTAATAGGATCACAAGTGAAAAAAATTAAGATACAAATACCACTGTTCAATCTCATTAGAAATGTGGACCTGAAATGGTCTAATGTAGAAAGGTAGATGGAAAAATAAGCAAAAAATCCCACCAATGTCACTATTTTCTAAAGCACCTTATATATGTTCTTATTTTTATGATGAAAATATCCAGTAGAAAAATAAAGTACTTGAAATACTCAACAAACTGCAATATTTTTTTTAAAAAACTATTTTCTCTTTAATAAGAAATTGCTAAAAGTAGTTTATCATGGAAATTTCTCTATCACATTAAAGAACCCATTTCTTATACAAAGACATCTCATTTAATAGCAAAATAAAATCATAATGAAACCAATTTCAAATACCTGGGCTAAAACTAGATGAACATATTTTTTTCCCCCCTCTGAAAATCAGGAGAATATACAAGGTAGTAATTCTTTCATACTTACCACTGTACCGAGAAATTGAATGCTCATGTTTCCACCTGCTTCTCGTGAAAGACACTGAGGGGAAAAAGAGGTATAAAATGAACTCACATCCACACAAAAATGTGTACCTGAATGCTCATAGCAGCATTACTCCTAACAGCCAAATAACTCAATTGTCTATCAAATGATAAACAAATTAGCAATGGAATAATATTTGGCCATAAAAAGGAGTAAAGTGCTTATACATGCTACAACAGAAGCCAAGCACAAAGGACCACATATTATATTATTCCATTTGACATGAAATGTCCAGAATAGGCATATTTATAGAGACAGGAAATATACTGATGCATTTTGGCCATTCTTGCAGAAGATTCTCAGCTGCATTTCCAGGTTGTCAATAACTCTGGCCCCAGATAGTACAGGTTGCAGGTCTTCTCTTAGTTTGTTGCCTAAGAATACCCCAAATAGCCTATCTTTTCGCCAGAGCAAATTATTTTATACCACCTTGTTAAGAAAAGTACTAGAATAAATTTTTGATGACCCAAGAAGTAGAGGGGGAGAAAGTGAAAACTGGAGCTTCATAAACTTGCTGGCACTTAAGAACAAAAGCAATGAATATGCACATAAACTTTGATATGTCTCATTAAAAACACACACAACATGCTTCCAACTCTGGAGCCGGAGGCCAAGTGGCAGAGATTGCAATGCCAAGTCTGAGTGGTTAGAAAAAGCAGTAGATGCCAGGGTGCGTTAGATAAGCTTGTCCAGGAAAGGGAAGCTATCCTCAGGCTTCTTTGACCTGCTCAAGCAAAAGCCAGACCTAGTGCTTTTTTTTATGAGACATCTTTGGAGGAATCATGTGACAAAATTTCAAGAAGTGGCCGATATGTTGGTGCCTAAGTAATAGATACAAAAGTAATTCTTTGCAATGTCCCATGTGAAACATTTTGTCAGACCAAAACTTGAGAAACAAGCCCACACTGACTCAAGGAAGAAAAGTTCAGAGAAAAAGACCTACCTGTCTATCTCCCAATACCACACTGTCTCGATACTGCTCTTTCATAGTCTTGAAGACAGATTGTATAAATCTTCCAACTTTGGCTCTTGTGATTTGTCAAATTACAGAATTTTTTGGTAGTAAACCCCCCCCCCCAATAAAATTTACTATTTTAACTCTTTTTAAATATAAAGTTCAATAGTGGTAAGTATATTTACATTGCTATGAAACAGATCTCAAAACTTTTGAAGAATCCAAGATGGCTGAACAGGTAGACACCTAGCCGCAGCCACACACAACAATTTCAGTAAGATACAACTAAAATATAAAATGGACATAAGGTTTTTCAAGGATTTCCTAGAAAAGATCGACAAGACCTATGAGGATATGAAAAGAGATCAACTAGAATTAATAAGGAATCAACAATAAATGATAAGGGATCAACAATAAATGATAAGGGATCAACAAGAAATAAAGAATACATTGTCTGAAATAAAAAATATTATACAGAGTCCTAAAAACAGAATGGAAGATCGCAAGAATCAAGTCAAAGATTGGGAACATAAAGAGCCAGAAGACACTCCTCCAGAGAAGCTAGAAGGCAAGAGAATCCAGAAAATTGAAGATAATGTAAGAAACCTCTGGGACAACTTCAAGCGAACCAACATCAGAATTATGGGGGTCCCAGAAGATGAGAGAGAGCAAGATATCGAAAACATACTGAAAGAAATAGTGACAGAAAACTTCCCCCACCTGGTGAAAGAATTAGACTTACAAGTCCAGGAAGCGCACAGAACTCCAAACAAAAGGAATCCAAAGAGGACCACACCAAGACACATCATAATTAAAATCCCAAGAGCAAAAGACAAAGAGAGAATATTAAAAGCAGTAAGAGCAAAGCAGGTAGTTACCTATAAAGGAGCACCTATACGATTGTCAGCTGATTTCTCAACAGAAACCATGCAGGCCAGATGGGAATGGCAAGAAATAGTCAAGGTGATGAATAGTAAGAACCTACAGACAAAGATAATCTATCCAGCAAAGCTATCACTCAGAATCGAAGGTCAGATAAAGAGCTTCACTAATAAAAAAAAGCTAAAGGAGTTCATCACCACCAAACCAGAATTATATGAATTGCTGAAGGGGGTTCTTTCAGAAGAGAAAGTAAACAAAGATAAAAATTATGAACAACAAATACGTAACTATCAACAAGTGAATCTAAAAACCAAGGAAATTAAAAAAAAAATCTGATGAACAATATTAACTGTTGAATATAATAGAATCAGAGGTATGGAAGGGGAGTGAACTGACGATTCATGGGGAAAGGGGAGAGAGGGATGTGGGAAGAGACTGAACATAAACTGTGCACCTATGGATGAGGACAATGGGGGGGTGGGGAGGGGGCAGAGGGTGGGGTGGGAACCTGGTGGAGAAGAGCAATGGAGGGAGGGGGGAAAAAAGGAGCATTTGTAATAATATGAATAATAAAAATTTATTTAAAAAAAAAAACAAACTTTTTCATCTTGCAAATGGGACATACTAAACCCATTAAATAACATCCTCCCTCCTCTCCTCCGCCTTCCCCCACCCCCAGACCCTGATAACTACCGTTATACTTTGTGTTTCTATGAATTTAACTACTTTAGATGTCTTATATAAGTGGGTTCATACAGTATTTATCTTTTTGTATCTGCCTTACTTCACTTAGCATAATGTCAAGGTTTATCCATGGTTGTAGCGTTTGACAGGATATTGTTTTCCTTTTTAAGGTTGAATAATATGCCATTTTATGTACACACCAGAGTTTGTTTATACACTTATCCATGGATGAACTATGGTGAATATGCTGCAATGAATATGGCTGTGCAAATACCAGTATCTCTTAGAGACCCTACTTTCAATTTTTTTGAATATATACTTAGAAATGGGATTACTGGGTCATATGGCTGCACTATTTTTTGAGGACACGTCCTCCCATACTGTTTTCCATGCCATTTCCATACCAGTTGCACTAATTACAAGTCCAATAGTGTAGAAAGGTTCTAATTTCTCTATGTTCTCACCAACACTTGCTTGTTAGTAGCCATCCTAATGGGTGTGAGGTAGTGTCTCATTGTAGTTCTGAAGTGCACTTCTCAGATGACGTGCACTGCTCAGCTTGGTAAGCATCTATTTATATGCTTGTCCATTTGTACAAGATCACTGGGGAAATGCCCATTCAAGTCCTTTGGCTACTTTTTAATTAGGTTAGGTTTTTTTGTTAAGTTTAGGGATTCCTTATATATTCTGGATATTAACTCCTTGTCAGATATATAATTTGTAACTATTTTCTCCCATTCAATAGGATGCCTTTTCACTGTTAGTTATATCCTTTGATGCACAACATTTATAAGTTTGTTGTCATCCCATCTGTCTCTATTTGTTTTTGTTGCCTAAGACTTTGATGTTATCCAGAAAAATCATTCTTAAGTCCAATGTCAAGAAGCTTTCTGCTTGCATTCTCTTCTAGGAGCTTTATATTTAGGCCTTTAATCCACTTTGAGTTAATTTTTATATATAGTGTAAGATGTGTCCAATTTTATTCTTTTATATGTGGCAGATCCATGGTTTTAGAAGAAAAACCTAGCATATGACTATCATATCTGTTTCCAACTCCCATTTGTCCTCTGCGTTAAAGACTCAGTTAATTGTTAACTGAACATCAATACCTGATAGCTAATGCACATATTAAATCTACCAAGTCTACAAATTCTTGATTTGTCTTCCCAAGCTGCACCTCCCTTAGGTTTCCCATCTCAGTAAATATTACTATTCATTCATCTGTTGTTCACCCTTAATTCTTTAACTTTCTTTACATCCAGTATTTAATCTGTCAATCTTTTGTGCCTTCCCTCCTAAATATATGTCAAATCAGTTCACTTTTTACCATCTCCACTGCTACCACCTTTATCTAAGTCAAGGGTTGGAAAACTCTTTCTGCAAAGAGACATATACTAAACATTTTAGGCTTTTTAAGCCCAAAGGCAAAATTGAGGATATTATGTAGCTACTTGGATAACAAGAGAAAAAAACAATTTTCACATTTTTTGTAACATTCAAAATATAACTAAGCACAATTTTTCTGTAATACTTCAATGTCACTCTTTAATGATATTTTACATATTTCATCTTCAAAAATGTCTCTTTCCACAGACATTACTGCCAAATACCAACATCAATCCACAGGCATGTGCTTTTACTTGAACATAGTTGGCAATTGGAAAGGCATTTACAGAATTTTGTCAGATTCTTCTCTTGATATTTGCCTTTAGCATAACATTATACTGTAGTTTAATCACTTCCAATTAAAGGTTAGGAACTGTACAGTTAAATGGATTTTTAAATATGAACATTTCCCCTGCTTTTGCAGTGATGTTTAAAAGATGCTGCTGGAACTGTGGCGGCTGAGGATGCTTCTTGTTCAGAAAAATTTCATTCTTGGTACTGAGCACACAAAAAAATATCATAATAAACTTTCCCACTGCTAAGCCACTGAACTGCTGTGTGATAGGGAAAAGCAGGGCAGTAAGGTTCTACTTCCAACAAAAATTGCAAAAGCAGCCATAGACAAGAATGAACGTGGCTCTGTTCTGGTAAAACTGTATCTGTAGACTGAAATTTGAATCTCGTATTCTTTTCATGTGTTATAAAACATTACTTTTCTTTTAACTTTTTCCAACCACTAAATAGGGAATAAGCACTCAACTTTTGAGCCTTACAATAACGGGCAGTGAGCTGGACTTCTGGTTTATACCATTATCAGCACCTCTTCCTAGAAGACTGCAATGGTCACATAAACAATTTCTCTGCCTCCACTACTGGTCCCCTGTGGTTCATCCTCCTCACAGCAGTAATTTTAAATCTTATCACATTATTCTTCTATTCAAAACTTTTCAAAAGCTTCATATAGAAACTGGAAAAAAACACACAAAATCCTTTGGCCTACCAAGATGCTGTATCAGCTGGTCTCTGCCTATTTTTTAAAAATTTATTTATTTAATAAATCTTTATTGTTGTTTATTACACTTGTTCCTCACCCCCATAGCTCCCCTCCACCAAGTTCCCACCTCACCCCATCTCCTTACCCCCGCCCCATCCTCTAATCTCTTCCTGCAGCCCCACACCCCCTTCCCCTCGAGAATTGTCAGTCCATTCCCTTTCTGTGCCCCTGATTATATTATATTCACCAGTTTATTCTGTTCATCAGATTTTTATTCACTCAATTTTAGATCCACTTGTTGATAGATATGTATGTGTTGTCACTTTGTTGTTCATAATTTTTATCTTTACCGTTTTCTTTTTCCTCTTCTTAAAGAATACACTTCAGCATTTCATATAATACTGGTTTAGAGGTGATGAACTCCTTTAGCTTTTTCTTGTTTGTGCAGCTCTTTATCTGCCCTTCAATTCTGAATGACAGCTTTGCTGGGTAGAGTAATCTTGGTTGTAGGTTCTTGCTATTCATCACTTGGAATATTTCTTGCCACTCCCTTCTTGCTTGCATCGTTCTGTTGAGAAATCAGCTGACAGTCGTATGGGTGCTCCCCTGTAAATAACTGTTTTTCTCTTGCTGCTTTAAATATTCTCTCTTTGTCTTTTGCTCTTGGCATTTTATTGTGATGTGTCTTGGTGTGGTCCTCTTTGGGTTCCTCTTGTTTGGGATTCTTTGCACTTCCTGGACTTGTAAGTCTATTTCTTTCACCAGGTAGGAGAAATTTTCAGTCATTATTTCTTCAAATAGGTCTTCAATACCTTGCTCACTCTCTTCTTTTGGCACCCCAATAATTTGGATGTTGGTACACTCAAGGTTGTCCCAGAGGCTCCTTACACTTCCTTTATATTTTTGGATTCTTTTTTCTTTTCCGGTTCGGTGCTTTTTGCTTCTTTGTATTTCAAACCTTTGACTTGATTCTTGGGATCCTCTAGTCTGGTGTTAGATCTCTGTATATTATTCTATATTTCAGTGTATGCTTAATATCTGACTGGTCCTTTTTCATGTCCTTGAGTAATAAATTTCTGAGGTTTCTAGAATATTCTTGAGTAATCTTATAACCGTGGTTTTGAGTAATCTTATAATCCAATAGATTGCTTTCCTCCATTTCTTTCATTTGTGAGTTCTTTGTCTTTGCATTTTGGCTGCTTCCCTGTGTTGATAGAGTGGCCTTGTGTGGTAGGTATCCTATAGGGCCCAGTGGCTCAGCTTCCCCAATTACCTGAGATGGACACTCTTGGTGCACTTCTTTGTGGGCTGGGTGCAGTCTTGTTGGGGTTAAGCCTTGATTGCTGTTGATATCATTGGGAGGAATTAACCCCCAGGCCAATTGGCTGTGAGGACCAGCTGTGTCTAGAATGGGAGAACTGCTGTACTGGAGACACCCTTATGGGGCAGAATTTGCTTCAGTGGGACTTTGGTGCTCACTGAGTGTCTCCTTCAGTGTGACGCTTATGGATATGAGGAGTTGTAATCTGGCATAGTCTCACACTGACCCCTGGTACCTTGGATCTCAAGGAGGTGCAAAGTCAGCCACTGCCTGAGGCCACCCAGAAGGAGCTACAGAGAGATATGCATATACCTCCTTTTTGTTTGGGGTTTGGAAGTGCACAGATGAGGCCCAACTGTGAAGCAATGCAGGCTGCTGCTGCAGGGCCTTAGGCCTTCTTTTAGACGCTTTGGAGTTCTCTGACCTAGTTACAGTTTGTTAGGTTTTAGGCTGCAAGAGGACAGGCCATTTATATGCAAAAGCTGCTGCTCACAGCTTGGGTGGAGTTGTAAACTGGATGGGGCAGGGTCTCAGGGAATCACCAGGGTGGAATAAACAGCAATGGCTGCCATTCGTCCTGCCCAGAGAGGTCCCTGGGTCTCTATGTCCCACAGCCCCATGCAGCAACAATGATCCCTGTGAGCACCTCTGAGAGAAAGCCACCCTTGCATTCCTGCCCAATGCCAGACAGTCCAGTTTCTCCCCATGTGAGTTTGGGTCCCCAGATTCTCACCCAGAACTGGAGTTCAGAGAAATCAAGGGCTTGTCCCTCCTTCCTGGGCAGAGAAAAAACAACAGCACACCATTGCCAGCCTGGTTTGCGTGCCTCCATACCTCCACATTTCCGCACCTCCTACCAGTCTCAGTGTGCTTTTTTCTTTCCTTCTAGTTATAGAACTTCCACTCAACCAGGTTTCCCATGGTTCTGGATGATACTTGTTTTACCTTTTAGTTGGAGTTTTGATGTAGTTGTAAGAGGCAGCAAGTACATTTGTTTACCTATGCAACCATCTTGGTGGTTGTTCTCCCTGCCTATCTTTTTCCACTCTCCTAACTATACTCAAGATACTGGCCTTCCTTCTGATCTTCACACAAATCAAGTTTTTTCCTATCTTAGGGCCTTTGTACTTGCCATTCCTTCTACTTGGAACTTTTCCCCCTAGATTTTTTGCATAGCTGCTTTCCTCTCCTTACAGGTCTCAAATCAATATTCAGACAGGACTTCCTACCCACCATAGCTAACGCTATCTCCTCTGGTCATTTTATAGGAATTCTCCTGTTTTATAGTCTTCATCAACCTTCTCAGTACTCATATTACCTTTTTTTATGTATTTAGATGTTTGGTGTCTACACCTGCCCTGTTGTCACATAAGTCTTGGTCACTGTTTTATCTCCAGAGTCAACAGCAGTGATTTCCAACGGCCATACCAAAAGAATTTTCAAGACATTCAATTAGTCAGGGCATTCACATTTTTTCCCTTAGATTGACAAAAAAACAAACAAACAAAAAAAAACAAAAAAAAAAAACACAAAACAACAACAACAACAAAAAATAGACAACACAACCATAGCTGTTTGGTGTGAATGAATCAAAATTATACCTAATTTTTTTTTTGTCCAGCTGGTGTGGCTCAGTTGGTTGGAACATTGTCCATACACTAAAAAGTAGCAGGTTTGATTATCAGTCAAGGTTGGATCCCCAGTCAGGACATGTGGGGGAGGAAACCAACTGATGGTTCTCTCTCCCCCTCCTCTCTCTCTAAAATCAAAGGGAAAATATAGTTTATTTTTGGTCTGAAATACTGTGTAGGTCATATTTGACATTACTTTTTACGTAAGAGACACTAGAAATATAAATAGTTCCTTTTCCTTACCCTACAGAGATTAGACTGATACCCAGGTGAATAAAATTTTATATTACATAAAATAGTAGGTTTTAAAACTTATATTTTAACATCAAAAACACAATTAAATTTTATCAATGAATATGAAAACCATAGATGTAAGTACCAATAAGTTGCCCTTAGCTTTACATTCAGTTTAAAGCAGGTTACAATTATACACATTATTAGTGGTGCAGTGCACGAAATTCGTGCATGGGGGGTGGGGGGAGAATATGTGTCCTCAGCCCGGCCTGCGCTTTCTCCAACCTGGGACCCCTAAGGGGATGTCCGACTGCCGGTTTAGGCCCAATCACCATGGGATTGGGCCTAAACCGGCAGTCGGACATCCCTCTTGCAATCCAGGACTGCTGGCTCCTAACCACTTGCTGGCCTGCTTGCCCCCAACTGCCCCCCCACCCGCCAACCTGCTTGCCCCCAACTGTCCCCCCTGGCAGCCTGCTTGACCCCAACTGCCCCCCTGCCAGCCTGGTCACACCCAACCCCCTGCCAGCTGCTCGCCCCCAACTGCCCCCCCCACTAGCCTGCTCACCCCCTACTGCCCTCTGCCAGTCTACTTGTCCCCAACTGCCCCCCCCGACCCCTATGCCAGTCTGCTGACCCCCAACTCCCCTCCGCCAGCCTGCTCATCCCCAACTGACCACCTTCTCTGCCTGATCACCCCCAACTGCCCCCCTTCCAGCCTGCTCGCCCCCAATTGCCCGCCCTCCCCCACTGGTCTGATCACTTCCAACTGCCCTTCCCTCCTGGCCTAACCATCTCTGCCTCAGCCCCACCACCATAGCTTTGTCCAGAAGATCTCCTGGTCTAATTAGCATATTACCCATTTATTAGTATAGATTACTATCAACTTCCCCCCAACACACACACACACACACCCCACACTACTGGAATCTATATATCTATATAGTACTTGAATAGGGAGAGAGGGAGAGAAGGGGAGAGGGAGAGAGGGAAAAAGAAAGAAGGAGAGATCCCAAAACCTAACATATCTCAGCAATAAGGACTGATGTAATAGAAAATAGGAAAACAAAATTTCATTCAAAACTGGAATTTGCTGTTATATAGGAAACAGAAACATACATGTTTTCCATAGTCTGGGATTAAGAACAAAGTACTCAAATGGCTATAATAAATCTGAAGCATGCCAAAAAAATATGAACTGACCATTTGATAAGCTAAGAGCAAAAGTAAAATAATGTAAAAATTAAGGCCTTTATTTTCATGAAATATATTTCATCCTTACTAAAATATTTCCTCCAAATATTTAACCCTTTTTTTTTTCTTTTCTATTTTAAGTGGTACTTCATAGCTAGAAAAACATTTCCTTCTTTTCTAATTTTGATATTCTGCTCCAAAAGCTACAAAATATACTGCCTCTTTAAAGAAAATAATTTTTAGAAGACTTTGTTAAGATAATAATTTTAACTTACATAAGTAAATTCATATAAAATTAGCAAAGTTGCTCACTGAGAAAAAAAAAAAAAAAAAAAAGCAAAAGCACTCACACACAAAAATCAAATGTTCTAAAAATATCTCCCGAAGATAATAAAATCAGAGGCAATTTCACCTTTTGAAGAGTAATCTCACTGAACAGTAAGAGGAAGAAATAGTAATAGTTTTCTTTTTCCCCTCACTGATTTCCAACTTGATAATACGTTGTAAAGGCCATTACTATGGGATTTGTCTTATCGGTCTCCAGTGCAGCTGCTGGTATTATTTTCCATGTTTACTACAATCAGTGTTTATACTATTCAAAATTCTCTTCTTCTGGCAGCTACTAAAGATCATTTCTCGTTAACAGATAGATGTGTGGGGTGGGGAGGGATTCAGAAAGACATTTTCCTATTATATTAAACATTTAAAAGCAATGCCAAATCATAAAACAAATGCCACCAGAGACAAGAAAACTGCTAGGACTACATTACAAAAGCAGGTAGATTTGCATCAAAATTAAATTTTAAATTATAGTTGTACTTACATCCCAGCTGTTAAATTGTGATGCAAGTTTTTGAAGCCTAGTGAAAGGAGTTATTTCTGTTCTACTGGTGGGCTTGTTTCTAAGATGTATAACTGTAATTGATGTTTTCAGGAACATAAAAAGATGGTTAATAATTACTCTTTCATTTCCTACTTCTTTAGAAAAAAGTACCAACCCCTGTGTATTCTAAGTTATATATTTATGTATCCTATACATTCTAAATGGATGGTTTCATATTGCATTGATTTCTCCAGAATAATCACATGAATACAGCACAAAATAACAGCTAATTCCTTCTAAAGGGGTGGGGGCAGGGAGAAGTATCTAAAAAACATGGAAAACATTTCTTTTGGAACTAAAAACATAAAATGATTACATTCAAATCAAAAGCATAAGCCACTTTAATATTCTAATTAAAATACTTTAACTTCTACACATATTTACTAGCATTAAAACTAGTTCTCAGAGATTGTGGAATTATTTTAAAAGCTGAAAAAAGGAAATAGCTTATTTTTAACTTCACTTTTTCTTTCAAGTGATATGAAAATCAATTCATTTTCTTCAAACACAGAAAATTATGCTTAAATTTAAAAAAAATCTATTCAAATTCTGTGTGGACAAGCATTTTGCAAATGCATCACAGATAGTTACGCAGTCTGAAAGCACAGAAACATCTCTTCTATCATATTCATGTTCTTACAGAATATTCCTTATTGGCCCACTGAGCATTTTAAGTTATCATGTTATAGAACCTACGTAGCACTGCAACCAATTCACAAGTTACCCATTTAATCTGGTATTCTGTAGTAAATAACACGGGGTTCCTGGAACACTATTCCAAATTTGTCTGCTTTAACATAGAAAATTAGTTCCACTTAGTTGAATATCAATGACCTATTCAGTGTAGAATGCAATCATGCTGTAATCAGCTTTGTACTGTTATATATAATAAAATCATCTTCTCTTGAAAATATTTAAACAAGAATATGAGAAATAAAAAGAAAACAGGCTTCAAAGGTACACCATGAATAGCTTCACAGCACACAAATGCGGAAATTGTTAGACCTTAGCAGGATCTCAAGATATTTTCAAAAGTAGTTAGCTACTCTTCAGGCCTGTGGACAACCTGCTGTGAGCAGGTGGATGGAAGAAATCATTCCACACAAAGAAACAGGCCAATAGCAGTTAGTCGGCTCTGCTTGCAAATGTTCAAACAACATGACTACGCAAAGTGAAAATCTAGTGTGTAAAATGCTAACAAGAAACAATATATTAAACCTGAGCAGACAAATTATGTTGTAAGAAATGAAAACTATTTGAGTTATTCAAGCAAAATTGAAGAGCCTCTTTCGAGTGTAAAAAAAAATTACTTCGCAGGAATAGTCACAGTAATTAAAAAAAAAAAAAAAAAAGTTATATTCATTCAGCACGCTCCACACTATGAAGGTGCTTGGGTATATGAAGAAAACAGTGAGCTCAACATGTACAGAACACAGCAAATCCCTCTTCTGTTTCAAAATAAGTATAATTCATCTACTTCTAATTTTAAAAAATAAAAACCAAAACTATAATTAACACATGAGGGAGCACTAAAAAAAAAAAAAACCCCGAAAAATTTCTCATCTAGTTAACAACCTTTTAAAATTTTAATTTAGAAGCTTAAAAAAAAATTAGTACCATTTAAAAAAAATGGAATTATTTCCTGCCTGTAGTATATAATTTAAGTGTTGGGAAGGAAATAAAAAGATTTGTTGTGTGAAACTATTTACTAAATTAGATTTTCTATTTTATTTAATTTTAGTTAATTTAATTAAGCAGTGTAATATATTTTTCTGTTAAATAAAACTTCATTTTTAGGTAGGACTACATTTTACACTTTAAGTGTTCAATTATGTAAGCTAGTAGAGGCCCAATGCACTGGCAGAGTGTCCCTCAGCCCAGCCTGCACCCTCTCTAATTTGGGACCTCTCGGGGGATGTGGGATCGGGCCGAAACCAGCAGTCAGTTATCCCTCTCACAATCCAGGACTGATGGCTCCCAACTGCTCACCTGCCTGCCTGTCTGATTGATGTCTGACTGCTCCCCTGCTGGCCCAGTCACCCCCAACTGCCTTCCCCTGCCAGCCCAATTACCTCCAACTGCCCTCCCTGCCAGCCTGGTTGCCCCCAACTGCCCTCCCCTGATCTTGTGATGACATGGGGGTAGCCATCTTGTGATGATGTGGGGGCGGCCATCTTGTGATGACATGAGGGTGGCCATGTTGTGACATGTGGTGTCCATCTTGTGATAACGCAAGGGCGAGACACCACCTAGGCTTTCATTAGTATAGATTGTTGTATACATGTCAGGCACATTACTCATTTTTATATTGTTTCATGGATATGTTGAGTTAAATAGAATGGATTAGTAAAATTAATTTCACTTGCTTTTACTTTTATTTATCCTCACCCAAGGATATTATTTTTTCATTGATTTTTAGAGTGGAAGGAAAGGAGGTATGGGGAGGAGAGAAAGGAAAGACAGAGAGAGTGTGTGTGTGTGCACGTGCGTGAAAGGGAGAAGGAAAGGGATACATCTATGTGAGAGAAACACATTGACTGGCTGCCTCCTTGATCTGAATTGAACCCTCAGCTCTTTGGTCCATGGGTAATGCTCTAACCACTGAGCAACCAGCCAGGACTGTTCTTATTTTCTTAAGGTAGCTATTAAGTAACTTAAAAATTACATATTTGGCTCATATTAGATTTCTACTAGAATTCCTATTTTATTCCACAACTTTTTAAATTGCTAATTTGGAAATCAAAATATGTTTTTTCACAAAAGAATAAGAGATTATTTTTAATTTCCAGCCTAGGCCATTAAGATCTAACTAATAAGCATAATTACTAATGGACTCTACATTTGTAAAGAAAATAGTTAAAAAGTTATTGTAATGGATAAAAAAGAATGCAAAATTCTATCATTTTATTTCCTTTGAATGATGATATTTGAGGAAAACTTGTTTTAATTATTAGCTAAAGAGCTAGACAAAAAGTTATAAAAATTCTGAAGAGGACCTAAGTGTCTTCAAGATGTTTGAATGTTTCTATCCCCAGTTCTTTATTATCAACTAGTGGGCCAGTGCACGAAATTCATACATGGGAGGGTGTCCCTCAGCCCAGACTGCACCCTCTCATAAACCAGGATGCCTGGCTCCTAACCAGTCACCTGCCTACCTGCCTGATTGCCCCTAACCACTCACCTGCCTGCCTGATCATCCCTAGCTGCTTGCCTGCCTGCCTGCCTGCCTGCCTGATCGCCCATAACCACCTCTGCCTCAGCTCCTGCTGGTGGCTTCATCTGGAATGATGTCCAGAAGATCATTTGGCTGTCCAGTCTAATTAGCATATTGCACTTTTATTATTATAGATAGATTACTTTATTTCAAAATATATGACCCTCCTCCTTTCAAAGAGATGCTTCATTGCCTCTATACTTGAAGTTACTAACAATTATGAGTGACCCTGGGTGAGAGTCTCTAAGCAAGACAAATCAGAAATAGCCTGAGGTGGGCCTTTCTTTACAACTATCACTGAATGAAGGCAAGTAGGGAAGACATTAACTCAACTGGAAAAGAATATACTGTGATAAGATCCTTCAGTGAGCAGGTGCTTGGAAGCCCTTTTGTTTTTCTTTGGTGTCACAGAAACTACAATGATTCTGCATCTGCAGAGATCAAACAGCCATAGAGTACTGTATATGCAAATGTTGAAAGGTCAGGAATTAGAAAGAACTGATAAAATGGCCAAGAAGGCCATTTTAATGACCTGGTTTAATTTGGTGAAGGCTTAGAAAAAATAAAATCTAAAACTTAAAATCAAGGTATGAATAAAACAGATTTATATGTGAAATTTCAAAATACAGGGTGACTACCCATTCATCCTATCATCCACAGTTATTGAATCTCTACACGTGCTAAGAACTCAGCCAGGTAGTGAGAATTCAAGGTCAAATCAAAACTAAAATAGGTGGTTTAAAACAATTAAAATAAGTTAGTAACCTATAAAATTAATTATCCAAATGATGGTACATGCCCAAATACTATTTCTTTTTAAAGAAATTAATGGGTAATATTAGTCTTATAAAGTTTAATAATAAAAAAACACAGGAAAATAAGTAGACAATGGGATCTGATTGAATGAATAGATAGCAAATTCCTAAAGCAAAGGTATTCCCCAAGAATTTAATTATCTAATCAGATAAAGATATTAAGTGTTACTACTTGTGTAGTCACAGGAATGCAGCAATAAAACAAAATATTTACTTATTAGTAAGTATTATGCTAGACTAGGCTTCCTGGTAAAACATGCTAAGAAGCTGTGAAAACAGGAATCTCCCATTTTTCACCTGAAAAGATTATGAAAGAAGTTAAAAAGGGAAATAATCCAATCAGAGAAAAATAAGTTTCATTCATTTGTGGAATCTAATGAACAAAAATAAACTAACAAACAAAACAGAAGCAAACTCATAGAACAGACTGACAGCTGTCAGAGGGGAGGGGTGTTGTAGGGCTGGGTGAAAAGGTGAAGGGATTAAGCAAACACACACACACACACACACACACACACACACACACACACACACTCACCACACACAGACAATAATATGGCAATTACCAGAGGGAAAGCGGGGTGGGAGGTAGAGGAAGGTAAAGAGGGGTTAAATGGTGATGGAAGGAGATTGAGTTGGGGTGGTGAACATAAATATGACATACAGATAATGTATTGCAGAATTGTACACCTGACATCGATATAATTTTATTAAGCAATGTCTCCCCAATAAATTCAAAAAAAAGAAAGGGAGGGAGGAGTTGAATTCTGGTTGAACACTTGAAGCTATGTGAGAAGGGTTTCATCAGAATCACTTGGCTTTCCATGTATCTCCTGGATTTTGAGGGACACATAGAGAAGATAAGCAACCCTTTTGGTGCCAGAACAAGAAAAGAAGATTTGGTGAGGCAGTTACTAGTATAACTATTTCTGTGTCTCACATGTTGGCCGTGCAGAAGAGATCCAGGCTGGGGCATTATGAGAGACCCTGCCCAACAGCAACACCTGGAAGGATAAAAAGCAGGATGCTGGGGCAGCTGGAAAAGACAGCACTGGCATTAAGGGTTTTGCAGGTGAGGCATTCCCCCAAATCTACAAACGTGTCCAACTAGCCAGTTTGGGACATTTGTCAAGCCCTAAAAGAATGAACAACAGATTACATCTCCCAGGGTCAACATAGTTCTTCCTGCTGTGCACCTCTCATCTTTCCCCATACTGCAACTTTGGAGTGGCCCCAGATAGAGGTAAGATGTGGGAGAGGAAAGAAAAAAAAGAAAAGAAAAAAAAAGAAAAGAAAGGAAGAAAGGAAGGAAGAAAGAACCTCTCTCATCTTTCCTATAAAAATTTCTTAGTCTAGAAGCTTTACTAGTTTTGACATTATAATGAACTAGAATTTTAAACATACTCGCTGCCAAATAGATTATTGGTTGCTTATGACCTGGTAGCAAGTTTACACACTGAGAATTATGCAATTATACAGGGGAGGAAAAAAAAAATAAGTTGAGACAGTTTTTTTTGAAAGAACAATTATAAGAAAGTTGCTTCTATTTGTACTAAAAAGTTCCCTTTATATAATGAATTGGCTGGACTGTAAAACAGATGGGGAAGGGCAAATATTGGGAAGTACTCTGAATGCTTTTTCAATAACGAAATAAATCCTGTTCCAGAATGAGATACCACTCCACGCCCATTAAAATAACTATCATAAAAACAACACAACCAGAAAATTACAAGTGCTGGTGAAATGTGGAGAAATTGAAATTATTGTGCATAGCTGGTGGGAATATAAAATGGTGCAGCTGCTATGGAAAAGAGTATGGTGGTTCTTTAAAAAATTAAACTAGAATTACTATATGAACCAGCAATTCCACTTCTGGATATATGCTCAGAAGAAAACTAGGGACTCATATTTGTACATCCAAAATAGTATTATTCACAATAGCCAAAGAGTTGAAATAACCCAAATGTCCATTGACAGATAAATGGATAAAAAAAATTATGGTATATACATGCAATGGAATATTATGCAGCCTTAAAAAGGAAGTAAGTTCTGATATGTGCTAGCACATGGATAATCCTTAAAGACATTATGCTACGAGAAACAAGTCAGTCACAAAAGGACAAATACTACATGATTTCACTTATATGAGGTTCCCAGAGTAGTCAGATTCATAGAGACAGAAGAGAGAATGGTGGTTGCCAGGAGCTGGGGAGAGTAGGGGATAGAAGGTAATTGTTTAGCATTACTTTCCTCTGCACAAAGTTTCAATGGTATCTCCACTGAGAATTGAAAAGCACAGACCATTTAACCTTTCATTCATAACTGTGACTCCTCCAATCTATTCCCCAAGCTTATTAGCTCACATTACTTCCCTATATGCATGCTTCCCAATCCCATTTCACAAACATGTTTTCCTAAGTTGTATCTCAACTATCATCTGATACCCTTGTTTTGCAAAACACAAACTTTTTACGTAGCTAAGAATTCCCTAAAGATAAATGAAAAATGAAAGTGATTGGGAGAGAATTTGTGAAAGCAGAATTTCATATTACAGGAAAAATCCTCATTTTGCTTATATTTAATTGAGAAACACTTCATAGAAAACAATAGCCTTTTAAAGAATGTTGGGGCTGGAAAGGTAAGAAGGTAGCTAGCAAGTAAGTGGCAGAAAAACATGACTAAGTATTGCTGGCACAACTGCTTATCCATTTTAAAAAGTAAAACTGGATCTTATAGCATAAACAAAAATCAATCCCAGGGAGATTAAGGATTTAGATGTGGGGGGAAAAAAGCACAATTTAAAAGATTTATAAGAAAATACAGGCAACATCTTTATGAACTTGAGAGTAAAAGAGGGTTTTTTAATCCAATACAAAATACATAAACCATAAAGGACAAGAGTGAAAATTCTGATATTAAATCTGTGATTTAAAACTTCACTTGGATAATTTAAGAGGTAAAAACACAAACTACAGACTGGGAAAAGTTTTTGAAACACATATAAAAAACAAAAGATCACAATTCACACAATATAAGGAATTTTTATGAATCAATGAGGAAAAGACACTTCAATATTTAAAAATGAGCAAAAACCATGAACAGGCATCTTGCAGAAGACAAAACAGGACTGTCAATAAATATATTTTAAATGCTCACTGTCATTAACAGTCAGGGAAATATATGTTAAAACCACAAAGAAATACCATTTAAATCCACCAGTCAGGAAAAACTTAAGTAAGTCTAGATACCAAGGTTCACTAGGATATGAAGCTCAATTATTAAGGGCACAGATTTCAGGTTTCCAATTCTGGCTTTTTCATTTATCACAGAATGCCATAGGCAAGTAATTTATCTCCTACAA
The DNA here is from genome assembly GCF_964339955.1 of Pipistrellus hanaki. Classification (NCBI taxonomy): domain Eukaryota; kingdom Metazoa; phylum Chordata; class Mammalia; order Chiroptera; family Vespertilionidae; genus Pipistrellus; species Pipistrellus hanaki. Next base: position 35,358,348 of record NC_140505.1, read on the forward strand.
GCCTCAGTTTCCTCAACTACAAAATGAGGAAAAATACCAGCACATGTGTAAAATACATTATTATTAATATCATCATCACTACATTGTGCCCTTGACCGGAATTGAACCCGAGACCCTACAGTCTTCAGGATGATACTCTATCCTCTGAGTTAAACCAAATGATGGGAAAACAGGTTATTGCATTAGTCTTTAGCTTTTACAAGATCAATACATATTGCTTTGTGTACATAAAGCATTTAATAATTAAATGTTTAACTGCCTGTGCAAAAGTCCAGGAAAAAAGAACAGCAGTTATTACTATAAAATCGCTTGAAATACCTGTGGTAATATCTATCCTATTGTTCTCTGAATTTACCATAAATAACTATAAGAGAAATCCAAACGCACTGTAGTAGTAGCTTTATAGCTAATCTGCTTAAAAGTACTGAGCCCAGGAGGTCAGTTCAGCATAGAGCCGTGGCTGGCAAACTGTGGCTTGCGAGCAACATGCAGCTCTTTGGCCCCTTGAGTGTGGCTCTTCCACAAAATACCATGGCCTGGGCAAATCTATTTTGAAGAAATGGCGTTAGAAGAAGTTTAAGTTCAAAAAATTTGGCTCTCAAAAGAAATTTCAATTGTTGTACTGTTGATATTTGGCTCTGTTGACTAATGAGTTTGCTGTCCACTGGCTTAGAGGAAAAAATGAGTTAGGAATGAACCTTGAAGATCTGCCTATGCTTAAGGGCAAGTGGAAGAGAAATAAACAAAAAACATTTTGAAGTTCTTTTCCCTATGGTTCTTATAAATCTACGAAAGGCCTGGTGCATGGAATTTGTGCACAAGTGGGGTCCCTAGGCCTGGGCAGAGATCAGGGCCTATCAGGGCCATCTTGCCCAGTTCCAATTGGGGCTGGGTCAGCTGGGGCCTGCCAGCTACCATATGGGGCCTGCTGGACGGGGCCAGAGGGATAGGGGGAAGGACCAGGGAAGGTTGGCTGGCCATGGGAGGTTGGCTGTGGAAGTGCACTAATCACCAAGGGGCAGTTCCTGCATTGAGCATCTGCCCCCTGGTGGTCAGTACTCACCATAGCAACTGGTTTGTTCCAGTCACTTAAGCTTTTATATCTATAGATTTGTCATACAATGCTCTTTATTCTGACTGGTAACATTTTTCAGACAAAATGATTTTCCAACTGTTCCTCTAACTGTTAGAGTCTAACATCTCTAAGTTCTCTCTTTGCCTCCAGTCTCATTATTTTTTAATATAAAAAAAAGAAGAAGAAAAAAAAGCTCTTTCTAAATTCCAATTCTGTTCATACCATCACTCTTTAGTGGAAATACTTCCATGGGTCCCACTGGCTAAGGATAAAGCAGAGTGAACACTCTGTAATTAACAAGGCATCAAAGGACTTGGCCTCCTACTTATCACACTTTTGCTCATCGTTTGCCAGCTCATTCTATGATTGCAAAGTTTTAAAGTGGTGGTTCTCAAATTGTGGACCCTGGATCATCAAGATCAGCATCCCCTAGGAACTTATTAGAAATGCACACCTAGGCCAGACCTACTAAATTGGCATAACTCTGTGGGTCAGTCTAATAGTTTAAGTTTTAACAAGTCTTCTAGTTGGCTTTAAAGCATACTAAAGTTTGAGCATCATTGGCTTAAAGCACGAATGAAAGGTAAATTATTATTTCAAGGACTCTATGGGAAAATTGGAAAGTACTCTGGGAAAATTGGTTAGAAGCACAGAGTCTGGGGTCACATTACCAGGATTCAAACTTCTGCTCAGCTTCTTCCTGCTCTGCAATCACGGGGCCGTTCCTTAGCTTGCCTCAGCACAGGGTAATGTTTAAGAGCACAGGTCCTCAGTAAGACTGTTTGGATTTATGGTAAATCCTGGCTCTACCCTCATTACCTGTGGGTCCTCGAACAAGTCACTTCACTTTCTCTGAGCCTCAGTTACTTCACTTAATGAAAAAGTATAAATAATAGTACCTACTTCATGCAATTTTTGTGAAGATGAAAAGAGTTAATATGGTACTGTGATTAGAACTGAATCTGATACACAATAGGCATGTGTTATTATTCTGATGATAACTGTTAGTAATTTCATAGGGGCCTTGTTATTTTTTGGGAGATAAAAAGAGTCAACACTAATGCCCACAGAAAGTAAACAAAATTTACCTGTTCTGATAAGGAACAATTTTCCTTACTTGACTTTTTAGATACATGACTTGTTTTTTTTTGTGTTTTTTTTTTTCAATTTTGCATTCACTTCCCCCAGTTTATTTCCTTCCAATGAGAGAGCACTGAGCTAGAAGCAATGATCTCTCCAAAAAGTCAAGAGGTCTGCCTTGAAGCGTTCTTTATTTCACATTAACTTTTCCCTTAAACAAAAACTTGCAAGAATAAAAATGAATTTACTGAACCATATTCCTCTGGTCCAAAAAATACTTCTGGGGATTATTGTAAATACATATCCAGGTTTAATTTAGCTGGAAGCTCTACTTGTTTGTTTTTTTTTTCTTTTTTAAATATATTTTATTGATTTTACACAGAGAGGAATTGAGAGGGACAGAGAGTTAGAAAAGTCGATGAGAGAGAAACATCGACCAGCCGCCTCTTGCACACCCCCCACAGGGGATGTGCCCGCAACCAAGGCACATGCCCTCGACCGGAATCGAACCTGGGACCTTTCAGTCCGCAGGCCGACGCTCTATCCACTGAGCCAAACCGGTCCCGGCTGGAAGCTCTACTTGTAAAGGTGACATTAAGACACATATCCGCATAGTCTTGATAAGGATGCTGAAAATATCACGATACAAAGATCTGGACAAGAGAACTTTGTGTGTCTCTCTTCTCACTGCAGAGAGGTCAGACTATGTCCCCCAGCCAAATCACACGGAGGCCTGAGGCAGAGCACCTTCGGTGCAGAGCATGTTCTATGGAACATAAACAAGCATAACAAGACCATGTGTTCAGAAGACACACTAACTAGATCTAAGTGATACAAAACTATGCAGTGATTTTTTTCAAGCGTCCAAAGTATTTAACATCATATTTAGAATATGAGAGAAAATATACTGGAACAAGTCAAAAGCCAAATTTTAAATATGGGGGTCATTACTGAGAATTTACTGTTCCTTCGAACCATACAGGTTGAACCTGAGTTTGAAATTAGTTTAGTCATCAACTATGTAATAGGGGTTCTGGAATCCTCTGCTGCACAGTCTCTAATAGAGATAGACAGAGGGACATATGAGCCTGGTGTAGAGCAGTCTCTATCTGTGATTCTCTTTATTTCTTTAGGTTTTAAAAATCTATTTCCTGTATAAAATAAAATTAAGAATATGTCAAAACACTTTCATAAAATAAAGATTGAGAATTGAATGCAATGGGAGGTTTAGGATTTTTACTTGCATGTGACAGCCACATGTTCTACTGTGTGTGTTTTGTGTGTGTTTTTTCTTGGAACCCTAAACCTTAACTATGAGGTGAACCGAAGGAATTTTGGCAGAATCTCTTTTCACAGCTTCCTACTTTAAAATGGAGGTCACAGAACACAAAGAACATTTAATCAACCTGGTTTTCAAGGCAACTCCTCAATGCAATAAGTTTTATATTGAGGGTAAAAGAAAGGTTAACGAATTAAGATTACTCAATTTTTAAAAGGTATCAACATGCTATGGCAAGTCAACATGAATAGCTCACATTTCTGATGATCTGATACTACACATTTCAATTACACAGAAAAGGAAGGTAATGAAATCAGTCATCTTTTACGACTGAAAATCCACAATGGCAAAGAAACTACTAATCTAATAGTTTAAGAAAAGCATGCAGGATGCGTTATCTATAACAAAATATCTGTAACACTAACCTTCCTTTCTTTTTTCTGAAAAAAGAAAGCAGCGTTTTCTCTGAATAGGAATTAACTCAAGATTCTCCAAAAATAAGAAAAACTGTTTCCAGCCATAAAATGCACACGATAGATAAAATGCAGCTTTTCCCTAGCATGTGTGTAAGTATTAACCACACAGACCCTGAGAAGGATCTCTGGCTTAATGCGGTCCTCTAGGAAAATCATCAGAACTCTTACCTGTATCGTCCTCTGAGTGCCATCAACGTTGACAGACAATAAGGGTGAAGCCAGGTTCCATGTGCTGGTCACATTTAGTTTCGACCCATCAACTTCCACCTGTTGTGACACCAAATAAGACTGTTACCAGGAAGAAAGAAAGAAAGCTGATCTCAAGTTCACTGCTACATGCAAAGCAGCAGCCATTTTAAACAGATGGCTCCCAAACAACCTGTCATGTTTACTGCTCCCACCATGAAAGACAGGGTCCAACGGCGTCTTCCCAGCCCTCTCTGGGGAGAGGTGAAGGGCCTGAGCACAGCTGCCTTTGGGTACTGAGGTTTCAAGTGATTTCCACTTTGTAACAAACAGCCTTCTAACTCCAAACCTACCCGGACATGCTACATTTACTGCAATTAGACAAGTAATGCTTATAAATTCCAGTGACACTTCGCAACCCACACAACAGGGCCTGCATATAATATCCTCTCCAAGGACCAAGAAAGAACTTTTCTGTGTTGATTTTAACGAAGGACTATGTATTGTTATCTTAATTAAACAGGAGCTTTAATTAGGTAAAATTCTCTGGTACTGAGAATTAAAAGTCCATTTTGAACTCTGCAAATTCTGTCATATTTTTGCTGATCGTCCAGTTATGAGTCATGAAGATAAAAAAAAACCAAACCATGATCTTTTAAAACATATATTCTTAAGAGAAAAATTTTAACTTTTAAATAAATAACATAAAAGCAACTGAAAGAAAAATAAATAAAAGCGAATTTAGAAATAAAAGTACTATTAGTTATTTCTTCCCTTTCACTTACTCATTCTCTCTTTAATGAGCTAAAAATGAGATTTTTAAAAAACGTAACATTATTATTTTAAGTCTATAGTAAACAACCCTAACAAAGAGATATTCAAGTTTGTTGAAGTTTCAAAATAAACCTTTAGCAGAGCCAAGATATATGATCCCTAAAAATTCCCACACTCACTTAATTCTCTTGAAAGACACTTACTGATTAAAGAAAACACACTTTATACTGTATTTGTTTGAATAAGTACTTATATGTAGATATTTTCTCTATAATGTGGTCATAAAGTATAGAAACAAAGATATGCTACTGGCTATGTAATGAAATATCAATAGGACATATATGGGGTAGGCAAAAATGGGTTTAGAGTTGTTCATATAGAAAAAAAAATACAATCTATATATACAAAAGCCTAACTGACCATTACCTCCACATGTCCAGAATGTCAGGCCGACCAGTTGCTATGATGAAAACTGACCACCAAGGGACAGATGCTCAGCTCAGTGCACTCCCACAGTCAACCTCCCATGGCCAACCAACCTCCAATTCTTCCCCTGGCCAGCAAACCTCCCGCAGTTCCTCTCTGTCCCTCCTGTCCCATCCAGGACTGGGCAAGATGGCCCTCATAGGCCCTGATTGCTGGCCAGGCCTAGGGAATTTCTTGTACCGGGCCTCTAGTAGTTAATAAATAATAATACAAAAATAAACTTTCATGTACTCACAACTGTAAACCTACTTTTGCCCACTCCTGTATTATCCACTCACTTGTGTTTTCAGATTTAGTGGTCTCCCTATATATACAGTATCATTTAGTAACTGGAGATGGGGGTGGAGGAGGAACAAGCAAACAAAAACAAAAAACACACACACAAAAAAAAATGGCTTTGGAATGAGACTGACCTGAGTCTCACTTGATATATTTTTAAATTTTATTTTTGAATTACACTTCATATTCAATATTATTTTGTATCAGTAACTATGTATGGTGCCAGGTGGGTACTTGAAATATGGGGGGACCACTTTGTAAAGTATATGAGTGTCTAACCACTATGCTGTACAATTGAGTCTCACTTGATAGATGTTTTACCAAGTTAGAGTTAGTTATGAAAGCTGGAGTATAACCAGCCTGAGCTTTAGTTTCTAAACTATAATATAGTAAAAATATCTGTCCAACTATAAAAAATAATTAAGTGAACATATGGAAGTCTCTACCAATATATCTGTCATGGTAGTTCCTAAACATTTTCTCCCTTCACATGTCTCTAAAGGTTTTACTACCCCACCCTTAAGTAAGTTTCAAAAATAAGGTCAGATAATCATACTATCTCATTCATTAATTACTATTAAAACACATGATAAAGATCTGAGAAGTAGAAAGACTTGCAGTTTTGATTAAAGCAGCACTAATACATTTTAAATGATCCTGTTTAGCCCTTCTCTCCAAATTAAATATCTCCTTATAATGAAAGATTTCCAAAAGAAACTCTCAACAGAGGTTAGAAACAGTAAGTGCTAAAAATACTTATAAAACTGAAAATATTTGCTTTTAAATTGCTTCTAAATGTAAAAGTTAAAAAAAAAAAAGCTCAATAATCAATTACAAAGTTTTATTTGTCAAAAAAAGAAGCTAGATGCTATAAAAAAATTCTGAATAATTATTTAAAAAATTTGTATTTGATACTAATTTCAAATCCAAAGGGTTAATAGAATGAAACTGCAATTGCCATCTTTAGGGCATATGAAGGGGAAAAACCACAACTAATCTACTCAAATCATGTTAGAGGAGGAACAAATTTACTACAACCTGAAACAAAACATTTTTCTGACTGTTCAAACAGAATGTGCTATATCCAGCCGAAACCGGTTTGGCTCAGTGGTAGAGTGTCGGTCTGCGGACTGAAAGGTCCCGGGTTCAATTCCGGTCAAGGGCATGTACGTTGGCTGCGGGCGCATCCCCGGGTAGGGAATGTGCAGGAGGCGGCTGGTCGATGTTTCACTCTCATCGACGTTTCTGGCTCTCTATCTCCCTCCCTTCCTCTCTGTAAAAAATCAATAAAATATATTTAAAAGCATATATAAATAAAAAGAATGTGCTATATCCATACAAGATAATATTATTTAGCAATAAAATGAAGTGAAATATTGATATATGCTACAACATGAATGAACCTGAAAACATAATGCTGAAAGAAGCCAGTCACAGAGGACCACAGTTATATAGTTCCATTTATCTGAAATGTCCAGAAGAGAAAATCTATAGAGACAGAAAGTAAACTAGTGGTTTCCTAAGCAAGGGTGGGGGAGAGTCGTGGAAATGGATGGGGGGTTGAGGGTGGAAACTATGGGTAATGGGCCTTATTAGACATAATAAAAATGTTCTTTAATTGACTGTGGTGAGGGTTATACAACTCTGTGAATATACTACAAGCCAATGAATTGTACAATTTAATGGACAAATGGTAAGGAATGTGAATTATATTTTAATAAAACTATTTAAGAAGTAACAAAAAAGTAGGGGAGGGAATGCTATTCTTTCAAAAATTAGAAGCAGAACTTTTGTGATAAATTAAAGATGACCTAAAAATGAATATATATGCATATAAAATGTTCATAAATTAGAAGAGGTTTAGTATTATTGTTATCTCCTAAATTGATCTATAGAGTCAGTGTAATCCCAATTTTTAGAATCTAGCAAGCTTTGTTTTTTTCAGTAGAAATTGATAAGTTGATCTCAATTAATATATAGAATATTGAAGAATTTTGAAAAACAAGCAAAGGTACAGTAATCAAGACACTAATGTAAGAATAGACATTTATTAAAAAAACAAAACTGAGAGTTCAAAAACCCACACATAAATGGCTAGTTGATTTTCCCAAAAAGTGCCAAGTTGGTAAATGTAGAAATGTAGTTTGTCAACAAATTGAACATCTTCAGTAAAAAAAATAAACCCTACGCCATCAACTACATTCAAAGCTATTAAAATTAAATGTAAAACCTAAAACTTTGTAAAGAAAACATGAGGGAAAATCTTTATGAATGACCTAGGGCCAGGCAAAGATTTCTTAGGACACAAAAATAAAAATCTAAAAAGAAAAAGAAGATGAACTGGAATTTATCAAAGTTATAAATTTATGCTTGAAGACAGATAAGAAAAGAAAAACCAAGCCATAAATTGGGAGAAAATATCTGCAGAATACATTTCCGATAAAGGACTTATATCCAAAATACACAAGTAACTCTCACTTATAACTCAATAAGAAAAACTAAATTTTTTTTAATGGGCAAAATATTTTATCAGAGACTCCACCAAAGAAGAAAAATAAATGACAAAAATATAAATCACTGACTGATCATTAAGAAAAGGCAAATTAAAATTAAAACTGTAATGAAATTGTACTACATAGCCATTAGAATGGCTAAAATGAAAAAGAGTGATAAAATACTAAGAGCTGATAAAGATATAGAACAATTAGTATTTTCATTTATTGTTGGAAGAATGAAAAATAGTAGATCCACTTCAGAAAACTCCAGAAAAGTGAAAATATATATACATAACAAAGAACTATACGTGAATGCATAGAGGTTCATTTATGATAGCAGAATATATACCAGAATGTTACATATACAAACGGAAAATTTTAAAAAACCAATAAACTGATTAATGGGTAGCCAAATAAAGTATATCCATACAATGAAAAAGAAATTAGCAATAATCATCTCAAAGGCATTACACTAAGTGAAAGAAAGCTGCCACAAAAGAGTGCATGCTGTATGAATCCTTTAATGACAGATTAGTGGTTTCTAGGAGTTAAGGGTAGAAGAATAACTTTGACTACTAGCAAAAAGGGCTATGAGGGAAGATTGGGGGGTGATGGAAGTGTTCTAAATCTTGATTTTGGTGGTGATCATACAGAGATATATTTTTGTGAAAACTCAAACAAACCATCAATTAAAAAGAGTAAATTTTATATAAATCATATATCAAATATGACTTTGAAAACTGAAAGGGAAGAAAAATCTATCTCTTTAAAAACTGAAAATAGTATTTTGAACTACATTTGATATATCTTTCCTTCCTGAAAAACTGAGTTCTCTCCATGCATCCTCTGCTATTGAATGGATAAATGTAAATGTTAACTTGGCAAGTAGGACAATAAGGAAAGTTCCTTCCAGACAGAAATGTGAAAATTAAAAGAGGCCCTTTTCAAGAAACATATATGCAAATTTTAATGAGGAAAGAGAACATGCTGGAAGCCATCATATGTCTTCTCAGGCCTAATTTTTTTACCCAAGAGTGACTGAAGCAAAAGATGTAAAGTAGCATTTCCTTATTCTCACACAGAACATACCACTCTATCTTTTCAATGCCAAAAGCAAATGGGAAATGAAACCTAGTACAAAGAAAATAACATATTATAGTTAGTGAGAGAACATTCAGGTTACAAGCTTAACAAGGAAAAGCTGCAGGTTACCCATGCTTACACCAAATCATCTACCCTAATGCAACATAAACAATAATCAGAATAACCAATATTAGATATTTGCATACTAATTGCAAAGAAATATTTTTATAAAGAGAAAATGGTAAATTAAGAGCATACAACACAAGAACTACTCAAAGAAACACAGGAAGAGTTCAGATAAATAATTCTACAAAGTCTCAAAGACAACCATAGGAAACGTGACCCCCTTTAAAAAAAAAAATGAGCTCAAAGAAGAAAAACAAAGGTTCAAAGAAGAGATTATATAACAACAGAAGGAAATGAAAATCAAGCTGGTAGAACTCAGGAAAAAAAAAAAAAAAAAGAAGAAGAAAATAACATTATAAAGATAAAAGCCATGTTAAGAAACAACCAAAAATAGAATGTTACTAAAAAGACAAGCACATGGAGAAATCATATAAAACAAAACAGAAAAGATCAATAATATAAAATAAATTTATAGAGAAGACAATAGATATGAAGAAGGGAGAAATGAGATCCAAAAAAAAAAAAAATGCAAAAGTCTTATTCAAAAAGGCTTTAAAAAATGGATATAAATTCAAAGATATGAAATGTAAAACTTTTCAAAATAAATAAAAGCTTGAAGATATAGAATAATGTTTATGGAACTTTAAGAATAAAGAAAAATTATGTGGGTATTTAGACAAAGATAAGAATTCATGCACAAGAAACAAACCTCAGGTCAACCTAATTTCTCAAGAGCAACATGATCACAGAAGACCACAAAGCCATGTGGTCTCAAAACTAAAAATAAAGAATGCTATCCCCCAATTTTATACCCAGCCATCATGCTCTTAAAATACATAGAATATAAATATAAATGTAGCATGTAAGAACTTAGTGCCCCTTCTTTAAAAATGAGGCATCTCTATTCATACTAATATGCAACTATTCCAAAGAATAGTGTTTACAGTATGCTATCATTTAGGGGGAGGGGGGCGATACAGAAACAAAAACAAAAAAACCTGCATGTTTGTTTTTAAAGGCATCAACTATCTCTGAACTAACATATAAGAGGAGCAGAGGGGCTGAGAGAAAGGGATGAAAGGGAGACTTGCTTATCAATGCAAACACATTTATATATATTTTTTAAATTTGCCCTGCCAACATACCATATTATATATTTAAAAATTTTAGCCCTGGACAGTTTGTCTTAGTGGTTAGAGTGTCAGCCTACAATAAAAGGTTGAGAGTTCGATTCCTGGTCAAAGGCACATACTAATACTTTGGCTTGAGGTTCCCTAGCCCCTGTAGGAACACATGTGGGAGGCAACCAATTGATGTGTGTGTGTGTGTATGTGTGTGTGTCCCCTTCCCTTTTATTCACTCTAGAAATCAATGGGAAAAAATATTCTTGGTTGAGAACTAAAAAAAATAAATACATTCATACAGAAAATAAAAATTTTGAAGTGAGGATAAGTGTAAAGGGTAATTTCCTCTCTCATTGTAGCTTGCAATCAATACCTACTTTAGACCTTTCAGTAATAGGCATACAATAAACAGTTGCTATTCTTTCAAATTTTCCTTTTGGCTAACAGAAAAATATTTATTTAAATTTGTCTAGGCATAGATTTACTGATATCATCTATGGGACCCATTTTTATAATATATTTCAGATCATCTCTCTTTCTCAGCTCTCTTTTTTTTATCTGAAAACGGGGAACCTGAACCAGCAATGCTGAACGAAAACCTCTTCTATATCTAAAATTCTATGATTTTTATGGTTGCAAAGCCCTTTTATTTAAGCTATATTTAAACAGTTAATTTTGAATATGTCATATTCCAATATTAGGAAGGGATATTTTGTTTTGCTCAAACACCCATTCAGGATTAAAAATTTTCAAGATCTTTCCTTTAACAATAAAAGCTAACAAAATAAATAAAGTTCAATGTGAGAATAAAAAGAAAAATAGGCCAAGAGTGAAGTAACAAATGACAAATTACTCTGGGCTCAAATAAAATTTCACACCTGAAAAGGCAGATAATATTATAGAAATGTTCCAGCAATATGAAAATACTAGAATATTTTAAACTTTTTTTAAAATCAAAAGATATATCTCTGTTTAGAAAGTAACATAAAGATTTTATGGCTTTAATTTAAATTGACCTACGAATCAAAGTACACCAAGTTTACAGGAATTATCACCTACCAGTGACCCACACTGGGCAGATGACCTCCTCTTTCCTGAAACTGAAGTCATCAGTCCTCTTATTTCCTTGCATGGACCATCCTCCTCCCTTGACTTCTCTCTCACACTGACTAGTTCCCCTCTGTTTTCAAGCATGGACAGAACCTCGTATTTTCACTGCATGTGCACTTGAACCATTATGCTCTGAAACTACCAAACCATTTCTCTCCTTTTCTCTGACAGGTTCTAGAACAAATGCGCTATACCTATATTCTTAGCACATATCTTTCCCCTTCTATAACCTTCTACAATCTAGCTGCTAAAAGTATATTCTAAAAGGTCACAAGTCTATTTCAGAAATTTTTATATTCTCCTCTTACCTCTCATTATTCTTTACTTCTTAGAAGGAAGGCAAGCCTTTCTGAGGCACTGATCTTTAAGCTAAGATGTAGACCGAGGACAAATTAGAGGTGACATAATCAGCTTCCTATTTTTAAATGATAACTCTAGCTACAGTTTATTAAATGAATTAGATAAAACAAAAATAAAAAATTATGGCGACCAGGTCTAAACTATTGGAGAGTAACATAACTTAAGGAAGTAAAGTGGGAAGTGGGAATACAGTAGTTAATATAGGAAATAGTCACCAAAGAAAAGAGAGACGAGTGAGCTAATCAGAAAAACATCTAAACTGTTACACAATCCATGCTGATGGCTCAGCTGCAGTGGGACAACATGCCTATGCCATGATATAAACCCACCCCTGGTATATGACTTCTCCACAAACGCTCAGCTCCTTTGTGTGTTGTAGCCATAAAGAGATGGGGAGGCTGAGTACATCTGAGTTTGGGTCTGATGGAAGAATGAAAGGGGTTGAGGAAGTTAAGATTATTTGTAAGTGAATGCAGGGAACTAAGATGGATAAAGGAGGAAAACAGGAATGGAGGTCTGTGGATGGAGAGAACAAATAAGGACTTGCGCATGGAGTCAGATATAGACCATAAACTGGTTGCTAGTCTTCAGATGCAGCGGAGGGACCCTAAAGGTTGCCAAGTGGGAGGTGAGGTAGTGATGTAGACCAGTGGTCAGCAAACTGTGGTTTACCGCTCTGTTGACTAATGAGTTTGCCGACCACTGAGTAGACCAATGGTGTGAACGTCAAAGTACGAGGGTTTTACAAGAGTAAAAGTGTGTTGATGATGCTTTTGAGCCCTGGCGGTGTGTCCAGCCTCCATGGCCCAACAGCAGATCGTGGCAGAGGAGAGCGGGCTGTGCAGGCCTACAGGGCGATCAAGAAGCGGCAGTAGCAGGGGCCTCAGTCAGACCACCTCTCTCCCAGGAAGAAGCAAGAGACTGGTCTTGGAGAGACTAGGGCTCTTGCACTGGGTGGGGGTGAGGGGCAGGGGGTCCCCAGATCAAAGTCCTTTCCTTGGACGCACCACGGACATAGCCTGGTGCACCAGCTCTCAAGCTGCTCATTTCTCCTCCCTAAAAACCACTCTTTCAAGTGAGGCCACCCGCCAGGCCCCTGTCCCAAGGGACATCATCTGTGCTGAGCCAGCGCCTGGTTGAGTCACAGCCAGTCACACCCGGCACTGTTCCCAAGCCTAGCATCGCCCTCAGCTGTCAGCACACAGGTCCAGGCTGAGACAACCACGGGCCAATCCCATAATCCCATAATCCCATCCCTAAATGCCAACTGATTTAGACGCCGTGGACTCGGGTCAACTGAATCCATCACAGGCTCCTGGGATTCACCAGGGCAGCGTAGCTGGACTTGAGGCAGGTGGGGGTCAGGGCGGGGGGAGGGGGTGGGGGGTGTGTAGGGACAGGACCCATGAGGGGTTTTGGCATCTACCCCACCAGTTCCCAGGGCCAGTTAAGGCCCCACAGAGGCAGCTGGAGTCCATGCAAGCCTTGGGTCTGAGGTGGAGATCAATGACAGCCCTACACCAAGGAGCGTGGGCAACAGGAAGCATTTCTCACCCGAAAGCCATCCTTGGGGGAGGGCCCCCTGGGCAGTTGTCAGTCCTCCAAACAAGACCTGGTATCTTTCGACAATGATCTGACTTGGGTTCCCAGTGCGGTTGCAAGGTGCTCTCTCCCTGCCTGTGATATGGAGTCATTTCCGTCAGAGACCATTGATCCCTCTGGTGGGGGTTGTGGCACTTAGAGACCCACATCTGTGTTCTAGGAATGCTTGCTGATGCTGAGATGTCATTGTTTCTCAAGCATTTTTTGCAGACAGGCCTTAGAAATATAATTTTTAAAATGTATATGTATTTAACTTTAAAGTTCTGATTTGTATTGATATTTACTATTAAATTTTAATATTTTAAGTTTAAAAATGTAAACTTCAAAAAGATGTATATACGGCAGCTTTTAGTATCAGGATATCATGTGTCTCAACATCCTGTAAACCTTTAAAGATCACATTTTATTTAAAGTATTGCTATTATATGTTTGAATTAATCAGAACAAGGCAGTAATAGGTAGAATTCATGAAATTCATTTCAACATGCTCTATTTTCTAACAACTTTCCCTCAGCTTAACCAAAAAGATGGGTTTTACTGAAATTTATTCAAAATACTATTCATAATTTATTCATAATACTTAAAATGACACTTCAAAGATATGATTTCTTTTCCTCATTTCAAAAAATCATTTCCTCACATTTAATAATCTACCTGTTACTTTGCATTCCATTAAAAGCATTAACTGCATTTGTGGTACAAATAATGTTGATGTGGAACATTTTCCATGAGTTGTTTGGAACATTTAATTTTCCTATCTACGTAATCATAAGGGGAAGAGAAAGTGCACACCCTAAATTCATTTGACATTTGAGAGAGATTACTTACATCCTTTACCATTAAAAACAAAAAAGGCACTTCCCCAGCATTACCTCATGACAGTTAAAATATTACAGCTTCTATTGCAATAGGCTCCTGCAAAACTTTTTGTTGTTTTTTTTTTTCAAGATGAGGAGTGTAAAACTTAGAAAACAAAATATTTGCCAAAAAAGCATTTCCAAAAATAATATGAATTTGGGAGGATTCAGGCAGCAAGAGGTGTTTCTGATTCACCATAGAAGTTGTCTTTTTTGTCACACTCAAATTTTAAATTCTTTTTTGTCATCAAATGTTAAGAAGATTAGCATTGTGCAGAATTAAATCTAAGACAAAAATCAAGGTATCCACTATTTGAAAAATACTTTGATCATATATCTTGCTTCTATTTTTGAAAACAATGTGAAAGGGGAAAAGGTTTGTTAATTAAACTATAATCAATTCTCAGAAGGGAATAACTAGTTCCTGCCCCTTTAATAGGCTTTCACAGTGTATCTTAAAAATAATCACTCAGCACAAAAAGTGGGAAAAAATCTGCAATTTTCTCATTTGACTGTTAGGCTGGAAAGGATCCTAGAAATAATATACCCTGACCCAAACCTCTCCTCCTATTTCAGAAATAAGGAAATTAAAGAACCATGCAAATGATGTAAGTTATAGAGGCAATTATCTTGCAATTCTCCTCAGAGCATTTCCCCTAAGTCCATGTGTCAAGAGCAAAAGTAACAAACATAATCTAAATACTAAGATATAGCACTTGTATTCAGTAGACACACTGCATATTTATAACTTGAAAGAAAAGATTTTCCTAGAGATAAAGATGTTTGTTGTTTCTTTTTGGATCTTACCTCTCACTACTGACAACAACAACAAAAAAATATTATTAAATAGTATATCAAATATATGTGGTATATCCACATTCCCCAGTAACAAAATGCAGTTAATTAAATTGGGATATTGCCACTGTTTAACATTATTATAGTTCACTGACTGCTATATAAACTGCTGCTAGATATGTGAAACACAAATACATATATTTTTAATTCTATAAGAGGTTGAGAATAAGCAGCTTATAATATTCTTATTGTTTAGATTTAAAGACTTTGCTAAGTTACTTGCTCCACCATTTGCTTCTCAGGTAAAACATGACAAAATTAACACATTTTTTAAATTCTGTGATGAGAATTAATGATTCTTAACATTTTAATATGAACTAGAACTGTCCTATATTTTAAATAATATAAAAAACACAGGTATTCTTCATCCTGCTCTTTATTTGCTAAAATAATTTATTATTCCAAAATATAGTTATGTACCTCTAATACCCTTTCAGAGGGAAATGAGATGCTTGTCCTCTGAAAACAAAAAGAGACAACAATTTTTCCTAAGTTTCTTCTTTATCACTATCTCCTTGGAAACAATCTTTTATTTTTCTCCCATGTATATAATAATAACAAAAACATCAAGAAGAATTATACATACTAATGATGACCTGTTAATCTGTCACAAAAAGATTATATTAAATATGAATGTGCTATAAATGTAATTAAATTTATCTCAAAGAATGTGAATTGCAAAAACAAATTTTAGGTACTGGTCTACAATCAGCCAGGCTGACTAGTTTCTGTTTAATTATCACCTCATTAATTGATCAGAAACAACATTAATTTCAGTTGTATGTGGTTTTTCTTAAATCTTACATTATGTTGCCAACAGTTTAATTATAGTAGTAGTTTCTTTTGGACTGGTGTGATAAGGTCATTCTCCGAAGATAACACTGTAAATTATATCAGCTTAATGAATAACTCCAGATAGATGGGTTTAGCATAAGGAGCAACTTAAGCTGCCTTTACATCTCCCAAACCTGCCAAATCATGGTGGAATCCTGTGCTTTCTATGTAGTATTGTCATCAATAGAATGATTGTATTTGAACCTCAGCTCCACAAATTAGCTAACCATCCATGTCTCAGATTCCTCATATGTAAAATATATGCTCACAGAAGAGTAGTGAGGAACAAATTACTAAACACTTACTAGTACCTGGCTCATAGTAAGTCCTCAATAAATGCTTGTTGTTGGTAGTTCAACTTAGTGATAGTATGCACTCCTCCCACAGTAACGACTATTCTCTATCTACTTTTCTTCTTTTTCAAAAATACCTATTTTTATTTGCTCTTCCATTTTCTTGTGCTCCATTAAAACTTCCTCCATTATTTATCCTTTTAATTCCATCTGATTCCTATTTGCTCCTCTTTTTGCTTTTCATATATATTTGGCTACCACATGTGTCTCCCATTAAAATTCCATTTTACCTAAGCTGGTGGCTCACCATCACAGAACCCACACATGATCAGTCTATAGGTCATTTACAATAATGTCCAAGTCCTTCCTCTTCCTAAATTCCCATATACTGCTATTGTAAGATGGTATTTCCTATTCCCACCTCCTTTATATTATCTATCTTTAACTTTTTAGCATTTTAGTACTATCTTTAGGCACAGAAAACTTGCCCCAAAAGCCCATTTCTCCTGCCATCCAAGGATTATCTAGTAGTTCTATACTCTTTTCTCAGTCTGTGGCCATCATTGACATTATTTCCAATGCACATACTAAGATATGTATTATCTTTTTCCTACATTGCAATACCAATAACATATTTGATAATTTTATACTTACATTTTAAAATTGTGGTGGCAAATTTACTCCCCTTAAATCCTCTCATGGATTATAAATCCAATAACAAATGTTTTTAAGCATGAACAATAAAAATTTTATGGTTTTTGTGGGTTTTTTTCTATTATGGTTTAGCTCAGTTTCTTTGATAGATAAAGGTGAGATATGGAAATTGATGCCCAAAACTACTCATCAAGTCCATCCAGTGAATAAACTAGCAAACATCCTATTACTCTGTATCAACCATATCTGAAGGAAGACACTGGTAAAATTTAATTACCCATTAAGTTGATCACAATAAATAATGCATTTAGAAAGAATCAATGGCACAGCTTATTATGATAGTTCTATAAACCAAGGGCATAATCTTACTACTACTAATAAGTAAGGTTAACTGAGTTACCAGTATTTTTTCATTGCTCCTAACAGAAAACAGAAAAATGGTCCAATCAGTTTCTATTATTCAAATGAATGGTCATGGAAAGTATTTTTATTTTGTTCCTTTTCTGTGAAATAACTTCATATATACATAAAAATTGCAGCAATAGTACATCAAGCTCAGATTTGCAAGTTGTTAGCAATTTTGGCCAGTAAAAAATAAGTGTTATGATGTCTCAATGCTCCTTAATATTTTAGCATGTATGCCCAAGTATAAGGACACTCTGTACTGCACAACCAGCAAATTAGGAAGTTAGTATCAATCCAACAACTGGGCCAGAGCGGGACCGTGGGAGGGCTCCAGAGCATATCCAGCCCATCTTGCTCAGTCCCAATCAGCCGGACCCTAGAAGCAAGCTAACCTACCAGTCAGAGTGTCTGCCCTCTGGTGGTCAGTGCATTTTTTAGCGACTGGACAACTGGTCGACTATCTACCCCCAGATGGTCAGTGCATGTCACAGCAAGCAGTTGAGCAGCCTTAGCATATTATGTTTTGATTGGTTGAATGGGCGACCAGACACTCAGCATATTAGGCTTTTACTATATAGGATTGTTGACCACTGACATAGTTCTAATTCAGAATTCCTCCAAACAGATTTTGATAAGACTAATAAATTAACTATTAAGCAAAAATATTTTAGTCTTAATGTCTCATAACTGTTGACAATATTTGTATTTAAAAGTGTATATGTCCTTATAATGGAAGATTAAAGTTATTTCAACTACACAAAAAACTCCATTAAGCAATTGTCTGATACAAAATCTACACATGCTCTGGTATATTAGAGATGGACACCCACTCACACAAACACACCTAAGTATATTTAACATAGAATATTTAAAGAAAAAGAATTTTATTTATTTTTTTAATTTTTTAAATATTTTATTGATTTTGTACAGAGAGAAAGGGAGAGAGATAGAGTTAGAAACATCAATGAGAGAGAGTCATCGATCAGCTGCCTCTTGCACACCCCCTATTGGGGATATGCCCGCAACCAAGGTACATGCCCTCTACCGGAATCGAACCCGGGTCCCTTCAGTCCCCAAGCCGACGCTCTATCCATTGAGCCAAACCGGTTTTGGCCAAGAAAAAGAATTTTATTGTAAAACAAATAAAAATTATATTCCATTCTAGGGTTTCATTTTTATTTATACACACAAAAAATATCTATTCAAATTGTTAGATAAATTCTTTTAATTCTGATGACTTTGAACAATTTAAAAGGAGAATAAGGCTGGTATTTTTCCAGGAGCCAGGAAAAAGGGTCTGACCAATAAATCAGTTTTGGTAGCAGTTACTAGAAATACAATAATACACCTATTAGTTTATTACCAAACTGATAGCTAACAAAGAAAGGGATGAGTGGAAAATTACTGGGAATAGCACAAAAAATTAATGAGCAAACTACATTTATTCCTAAAGACCTTCAGAGATACAAACTGAAAAAGAAATAGTCAAATTGTTTTTATATTTTAATTAGTGGCTCGATGTACTAATGAAGATTTGTGCAAGAATGGGCCTTCATTCCCCTGGCTGCTGATACCCCCTTCAGTCTGGCCAGAGCAGCCTTTCTGCTTTGGCCTGGAGCCACCTTTCTGCCTTCCCATGCTGCCCAGAGGCCTGGAGCCACTGGGGTATTATGAAATGCCTGCATCATTGCCAAGGCAACGACGCAAGCATCCTGCTCAATCCCCAGCCAATCCTCGTGCCTGTGTACACAAATTAACCCATCATCTTTGTTGGGTTAATTTGCATACCCACTCCTGACTGGCTGAAGGACGTCTGAAGGTACAGTCAATTAGCATATTACTCTTTTATTAGGTAGACTAGAGGCCTGGTGCATGAATTTGTGTACCAGTGGGGTCTCTTGGCCTGGCCTACAGGATCAGGTCAAAACCAGCTATCCAACATCCCCTGAAGGGTCCCAGATTGCGAGAGGGTGCAGGCCAGGCTGAGGGACCCCACTGGTGCATGATTTGGGCCAGGGGGGACACAGGAGGTTGGCCATCAAGGAGGGACCTTGGACGGGGGTGGGAGGGAGAACTCCGGGGGTAGCTCCAGGATGTGTTTGGCCTATCTTTCTCAGTCCTGATTGGCCACGCCCCAGCTGCAACCTAACCTCCCAATCGGAGCATTTGCCCCCTGGTGGTCAGTGGACATCATAAAGATTGGTTGACTATCTGCCCCCTGGTGATCAGTGGACATCTTTTTAGCAAGCAGTTGAGCTGCCTTAGCATATCATTAGCATATTACACCTTGACTGGTTGAACAGATGAATGGATGAATAGACACTTAGTATATTAAGCTTTTATTATATAGGATTCCTTAAAAAGCTATTTTAAAAATCTAAAAAATGTCAAGCAATGCTCCTTTGAAATAAGGATCAACTCAAATCAATTCTTAGGACTAAAGGAATGATAAAAGAAGCAATAGTCTGGAAAATTATCTTGGTTTCTCAATCTCTTACTAGCCAAGGATCCACATTTAAACACTTTCTAAAATGTTTACTATTACTTGATTGTAGTACATATCAAGGGGCTTGAATCAACAGTGGAGTACAAAATTTACATGAACTATTCATCTATGTAGAAACCTATAGACAGAAGTGTTACAGGAACTGTTTTCAGCCCCTACCTTTCAAGCAAAAGCCTCTAGCAAGCATCTTTGTGTAGATACTCCTTTGCAAAAGGAACCTCTGATTGAATGAAACAAGACTCAACTCCATTTTTTAACACAGGTAATTGTACATTATTTGGGGGTAGGGAGAATACCAAAAACACATAGAAATACCTACGTGAGTAAACATAAGCTAAATAATACAGTCATGCCCTCTCCTAACTTACCAAATGAAAACATTTTCTTTATGAAAAGTATGTCTAATGAAGAAAAATACATCATTACCTCTAGCACAAAAAAGCTAAGATCAGTTATGACAAAAAATCTAAAACTGTTAACACTTTTGTGAGGGGTGATCTGCATACAGTCGAAACAGGCACAATGATCCATCTAGTGACTAAAAATCCCACCCTTCGAGTCCTTCCTGTCAATTAAGGAGGCGTCTTTAGAAAGTTCCTATTAAAATCAACATTAAAAATTAGCTCATTTGTACAAAGCACACAGATTACTTTACCAGTTTATGCAGCTCTCACTTTAGATGAGTCATTTTGATAAAAGGAACTAATTTTTTTTTTTAAGCAGGTATTAAAAAGGAAATGACAGGTATATAAAAAAAAAAAAAGCTCATATCAGTAATGGGTGAGGTCAAAGCATATTAAACAAACAAAACAATAACCCTTCTGTAATGGAAAATTTCAAACACAGAAACAGCAAGAACAGCTTAATAAAACTCTATATATCCACCTCCCATGTTCAAACCTTATCCACTCAAGCCAATCTTGTTTCATCTATATTCCTACTGATTTGCTCACATACTCCAAGACTATTTGGAAGCAAATCCTAGACTTACTTTTTCATTCATAAATTTGATAAATAATTTTTCTTTAGTTTAGCTTAAAATAATACAACATAGATCAAGCTTTTGGTAACAAAGTTCAATAAAAATAATAATTGAATTATCAGTGATAGTTATCTTCTTTTTATTCTACACATGTACTTTGGTTTCTTTGAGTCCTAGGAGGGGTAGGGGTGGTAGAAAGTGGGTGATGGAGCAGATAACTGTGAAAGATTACCTGAAAAACAATCAGGTAGAATAAAGCATATTATGCTTCCTATAATTTCTATTCATTGAAGGATGAGGTCAGAATGAAGTCTTCCTGTTAGTCTGGGTCACAAAAGTAATTCAAAATGCATATAAAAATGCTTATTATCATTCAAGTTCTCAAACCCATTCAACCATTCAGCCCTTTGCTTTCTGATAAGACTGCCAACAACTATGCCAATTAGTGTCAATTGCAATGTTAGATTTCCTAACATCTGCACCTGCCTACCAGTTAGTGTAGTGGGCAGAAAAAAAGTGACTGATGGTTACAAGTTTCAAGACACACTAAACCCTGATTCTGTGTGAACAATTTCCAAAACAACAAATTTACCAACTGGTTGTTAAAAAAAATCAACACACACACATTTTGCAAATTATTTTCTATAGATAATTTCTTCTTTTTTGGGGGGTGAGGAGAGCAGGTTGATTTATTGTAAACTAGAGCAGTACATAATACATTTTAAAGCATATAAAAAGTTTTATAACTAGGGGTAATATATAAGAAATTTAATGAATTATATCTTACTTCAAGGCTTCACAAATGATAAACTTATGCTTTCATTTAGACACATGATTAACTTTTAAAAAGCCACCTATTCATATTTTGAATATTTCCTCACTGAAAATAAGATTTTTGATTAAAATTTCTTTTAGAATTTGCAAATAAACAAAGTACACATAAAAGAACAAAGTATATTTAACATGGAAGAAATCATGAACACCTGAGAATCTGATATTAACTATGTATTTTCATATTAATTAAAGCATATATTTCATTTTTACTTTTCAAAGTTTAAATAATTATTCATAATTAAAAACATGCACTACTGTTGAAATATCCAGAACAAAATATAATCACTAATTTATCCTCAGATGAAAACGCTTCATTTTGGCTTATTATAATTAGTAGCAACATGGTGTTTTTTAAATTTCACAATTGAAGCAAACTGCATGTAAATAAAAGCTACTGGAAATAATATAGTGGTTAAAAACAGTGCATTACTAAAGAGAAATAAAAATTGCATGTCAATATCTAAAAGTATGGAAGATGTATATAATGTAGTACTTTCTATCTAGTGCCATTATTTAAATTGCTACTTTTCCTCAACAATCTATTCTCTGGCTCTAGCAAGTAGAATAAATGGTAATTTTACCTGCCAAATTTGGCACAAAAAAGGACAAGCAACTTCATTAACAGAACAATGCTTTCAATATCATTTTTTTCTTTTCCACTCAGTGCCAAATAGAACAATTCAAATCAAGAAATCTAAGCAAAATTACCTCCTCTTGTTGAAGTTTTACATGCTTGAATAAGCAAATAATATATACAGAATGCTAGCAAGAACATCCTTTCTGTAAATCAGTATATGTCTTCTATTGCAGCTCAATTCAAAGCTCAACAAAGAGGAAACACCTCACCACTGAAGTAAAGTTCTCGATGTGTATGTAGTTCAGTGTGGTATGAATATATGCTAATTTAAAACTCAATGGAATAGACTAATCCTAAAAGACTTGATTTGGATTAAACTTTTGGTTAAAACCCATTAATGCACCTAAACTACTAGTGTGGAATGACTCAAAACAATTCTTTCTTCAATCTTTGATATTTTAAACTAATGGAAAACAACACCCAGATCAGCAAACTTGCCAATCACCACTACTCTCACATTTCCTCGGTGTTTTTAGTATCTAGCTATAAAGAAAATCATAAATTCTTCAATACCCTGTTTCAAATCTGATCATAAAAATACTAACCCTAATCCTAACCCTAACCCTACATTAACCCTCTTTCAAATATGATCATAAAAATATTAAGCATAAAACATTAAGTTGTTACTCTTCTGTTAATCCCACTGAACCTATATGATAAAAAAGATACATTTAAGCCATTTCTAAGTAATCATTACTAGATTTTTAAAACTAAACATCAGCATTTTCTTTTGGGGGAAGGGATCCAATTGGGTGAACTTGGTAAGCACTCACAAGATTTTCTAGGATTATTTACAAAAAAAGATTGTACTAAATTTAAGATATATTTTTACTAGAGGCCTGGTACATGAAATTCGTGCACTGGTGTGTGTGTGTGTGTGTGTGTGTGTGTGTGTGTGCCCAGCCTGTGCCCTCGTGCAGTCTGGGACCCCTTGGCCCTCTTGTAGTCTGGGACCCCTCACTCCTTACCACCTGCCTGCAGCAGAAGCGGGAGAGGCTCCTGCCACCACCACTGCGCTTGCCAGCTGTGAGCCCGGCTTCTGGCTGAGTGACACTTTGGGAGCACACTGATTACCAGGAGATAGCTCCTGTGTTGTTTGCCCCCGGGTGGTCAGTATGCATCATAGCAAACAGCCATTCTGTCATGCAGTCAATTTGCATATTATGGTTTTATTACATAGGGCTAGAGGCCCGGTGCACGAAGTTCATGCATGAGGCAAGGTTATCCCTCAGCCCAGCCTGCACCCTCTGCAATCTGGGACCCTTCGGGCAGTCGGACATCCCTCTCACAATCCAGGTCTGCTGGTTCCCACCCAACTGCTTGCCTGCCTGCCTGATTGCCCCTAACTGCTTCTGCCTGCCAGCCTGATCACCCCCTAACCACACCCCCGCCAGCCTGATCAATGCCTAATTGCTCTCCTACCAGCACGATAGCCCATAAGTGCCCTCCCCTATTGGCCTGGTCACACCTAACTGTCCTCCTCTGCTGGCCTGGTCGCCCCCAACTGCCCTCCCCTGCAGACCTGGTCACCCCTAACTGTCCTCTCATGCAGGACTGGTCACCCCCAAGTGCCCTCCCCTGCTGGCCTGGTCGCCCCCAACTACCCTCTTCTGCAGCCCTGGTCCCCCACCAACTGCCCTCCCCTGCAGGCTGTTTCCCCAAACTGCCCTGGCCTGCAGGCCTGGTCCCTTCCAATAGCCATCCCCTGCCAACCTGGTTTTCCCCAACTACCCTCCTCTGTAGGCCTGGTCCCCCAAAATTGTCCTCCCCTGCAAGCCTGGTCACTCCTAACTGTCAGCCTGGTTCCCCCTAACTGCTCTCCCCTGCTGGCCTGGTTCACCCCAACTGCCCTCCTCTGCAGGCCTGATCATCCCCAACTGCCCTCCTCTGCAGGCCTGTCGCCCCCAACTGCCCTCCCCTGCAGGCCTGGACCCCTCCAACTGCCCTGTCCTGAAGGCCTGGTCTCCTCCAACTGTCCTCCCATGTAGGCCTGGTCATCCCCAACTGCCCTGTCCTGAAAGCCTGGTCACCCCCAACTGCCCTCCTCTGGCAGCCCAGTCACCCCTAACTGCCCTCCTCTGCTGGCCTGACTGCCCACAACTACCCTCCCCTGCCAGCCATCTTGTGTCCACATGGGGCAGCCATCTTTTACCACATGGGCATGGCCATCTTGTGTTGGAGTGATGATCAATTTGCATGTTACTCTTTTATTAGGTAGGATTGATTTTTAGAGAGGAAGGGAGGAGAGAGAGATAGAAACACATGAGAATCATTGATCGGCTGCCTCCTGCATGCCCCCCACAGGAAAGATCGAGTTCACATGTACCCTGACTGGGAATCGAACTGGGACCTCCTGGTTCATAGGTGGACACTCAACCACTGAGCCACACCATCCTGGCGGATTGTGCTAAATTTAGTCTCCAGTTGGTTTCCTTACTCTTGTTCCAAATGATAACCATACATAAACATTGTCAGCAGTTTTAATAAAAAGCTAAGTAACAAAATGGGGCAATTAATAACATATGCCCACCACATGTAAGAATGATAAATATGAGTAAGAGCAAATACATCCATGCAGAGCCATGCCCAGTCAATTGCACTAAATTTTAAATTTTGAATCAATGCCTACCTTTTTTTTTTTTTTTTTTGAGATTTAAACATTGAGCTAGAAAAAAATGACATGGCAAATTTTATAATTTCCCACTTAGAAATAAAATATCTTGAAAAAAGAAAACAACACCGAATCAGAATAGAAACTCCAGAAGTAGTAATATCCAGATTATGGATGCCCTTGGTTCTCTTTTCTGTTGTCTTCTTGACACTTGTTCAGAAAAATGAATCTAAATCAGTGAAAGGGAACATGCACTGAGGGCCTAACATCAATCAGGTATTTTAATAAACATTAAATTTACTGAATCCTCAGATCAATCCAACATAGAGATGTTAACTATATTTGATGGATGACAAATCTGAGGCTTAGAGAAGTTGAAATAACTTCTTCTCAAGGTTCTACAGCTAGCAAGGTAGCATATCCAAACCCAGGTTGGTCTACTAACACCTCAACTGAACCAATTTAGGTATTTGTTAAGTTCATTTGGAGGGAAAAGCCAATAGCAAGGGTCGATATTTTATTGCAAAAAACAGTCATTGTAATAATTGGTGTGGTGATTCCATGATGGCTGGAGTTCTTAACAATAGAATTAACAGTGGTTAACAGAGTGTCTATAGATAAGAGAAAGTCTCTAAATGGAGAAGGGACAGATGCCCACAACACTGGATCCCTTCAGCTCTGCACTGTAACAGTGTAGGCACACCCTACGGTGGGGTAAGGAGGAACTGCAGGCTCATGGGCTCGCAAACCACAGCAGGGGTCTGAGGTGGGAAGGGGGAAGGGAAGGGGACAGCAGTATTGGTCCACTAGTCTCACTTGATAACATTTCCCAAAGTGAATCACCAAGAGGTAAAGATTACACCATAACTGCTCTGCAAACACTGTGTTTGACAAATAACATGTCAAAAAATAAATAATACATTTAAACCAAAGAGCATCAGAATCTTAAAATACTAATCGCTACCATCAAGTCTTATTAATGTATTTGAGTACATTTTATTTTGTCTTAATTTAAAAATTTTCCATGAATTTTTCATATAATGGGAAAGAACTGTTTGCAAAGTAAAAGCTAATTTAGATTCTTTTAAAAAGCAAAATGGCCATATTTAAGAAGGAAAAGACATTGTTTCTCAAGTGCCTTCTACATGCCAGCCCCTATACTAGAGCTCATTGGATGTTTACAAAAGCCCTGGAGAATATTAACCCCATTTACAGATGAGAAAAACTAAGGCTCAGAAGAAACAACAAACGTCTACTGGTTTCACAGTCAGTAGTTTCAGGGCTGGTTTTTAAATCCAAGTCTATCTGGTTTGCAGCCTTTTCCTATATACCACTATTTATAATATATAAAATACTACTACTGCAGTGGCTGAGGGAGATTAAGTAACTTTCCAGTTACATAACTGGTAAGTGACTGGCAAGGGCTATCTTCATTCAGAACTGTTGTTTAAAATACAATGTGATGGCCCTGGCTGGCTTTGCTCAGTGATTAGAGCATCTGCCCTTGGACCCAAGGTGTCACAGGCTCCATTCTGGTGAAGGGCACATACCTGGGTTGCAGGCTCAATCCCTCCATCCCCACCCCAATCTTGGATCTGGGCACATGCCAATCAATATGTCTCTCTCACCTCTCTCTCTCTTCCCCCTAAAAAAAAAAAAAAAAAAAAAAAAAAAAAAAAAAATCCTCAGGTGAAGGTTAAAAACAAAAAAAATACAACGTGACATTATTTCTCTAATACCCCTTACCTAGTCGCAAACTAAAGCTGTTAGTAAATGCTGACCGTTAATTTTTTAAAAATATGTTTTTATTGAATTAGAGGGAGAGGAAAGGAAGAGAGGAAGGGAGGGAGGGAGGAAGGGAAAGAGAAACACTGATGTGAGCGAAAAACATTGATCAGATTCCTCCCGTATGCACCCCAAACCCAAAACCTGGGCATATACCCTGACCAGGAATCGAACCAGCGACCTCTCAGTGCATGGGAAAACAAACGCTCAAGCAACTGAACCACACTGACCAGAGCCTGAGAGTTAATTTTTACAACTAAACATAATGGAGAAAGAATAGGATTGCCTATTTCCCTACAGTCCATGTAATTGATGCTTCTTTTTAATAAGATAGCCCAGTTTGCAGAACAACAAAAAAAATGTGATAAATGTAATCCTATAAAATAAAAGCCTAATATGCTAAGTGTCTGACCGTTAATCAGTCACTATGATGCACACTGACCACCAAGGGGCACATGCTCCAACCTGTAGGTTAGGTTGCTTCTAGGGTCTGGCAGATCAGGATTGGGCGAGACAGGCCAGACACACCGTAGCGCCCTCCCGTAATCCCTTCCCAGTGGCCAAGCTCCCGCAGTCCCTTCCGGCCCCAGTTGTGCACTGGTGCAGTCCCTTGGTCTGGCCTGCGGGGATCGGGCTGAAATGGGCTCTCTGACATCCCCCAAGGGGTCCCGGATTGTTAGAGGGTGCAGGCCAGCCCAAGGGGCCCCACTAGTGCACAAATATATGCACTGGGGCTCTACTATCTATCCAACTATCTATCTATCTATCTTTCTATCACCTATCTATCTATATAAAAGCCTAAGCAACTGTTACAACTGGTTGACCAAACAACCAGTTGTCATGATGCACACTGACCACCAAGGGGCAGACGCTCAACACAGAAGCTGCCCTCTGGTGGTCAGTGCACTCCCTGCACAGCCAACCTCCCCTGACTGACCAACCTCCTGCAGTTCCTGCCCCCAGGCCAGCCCAGATCGGGACTGGGCAAGTTGGCTCCAATTGGCCCTGATTGCCAACCAGGCTGAGGGACCCCACCCACGCACCAGGCCTCTAGTGTTATATAATTACTTAAAATATTAAATATAAGGTTCCTTAACAAGTTATCTTAAAAATTAATATAAAAGAAAAATCACAAATGTTCTGTCTTTTGTATTTGAGATTTCATATTTTATCAATATTTTTAGAGTGTTTGCAAGAATTAAAATTCCCTAATCCACAGAATTTTACTAAAAGGCATCATCATTCAAGAATATTTTAAATAAATCAGATTTTTTAAATTATTAAATTTACTTAAATTTAATAAAATATTCATTAGTCACATGTCCATAATTCTCCTAACCCTAGGATTTCTACAAAATTGCCACAATACAATCAAGAACTCAGAGATCAATTCTCAACAATATATTGGCCTTTTCAATTGAATCTCTATCTAATTTAGTGTTAACATTGCTCAAAAATATTTTTTTAAATCTGTTTTTATTAAGCCTTTCTTGATCCTCTTTTCATATCTTCAATGGTAATATAACTCTGACTACTGCGTTTTAGAAATTGGCACAGTTATGTAGAACAGGGTCTGGTGAATAAGATGAAAAAGATCAGTTGTGGCTAAGCATCAGGCAGAAATACAAGCCTGAGATTCTACAGATTCTTGGATGGAATACTGAAATAAGACACCAGAAGAATTTGTGAGACATATTACGATGTATTTTTCATTGTGACCTGTGGCTTTGGGACAATTTTAAGCTTGAAAAGTCTAAATTAACTTTGTGTTTCCAAAAAAAAGGAAAGTGTAGTAGGTAAAGAATACTTAGCATTTTTTACACAAATCAGGATGTTAGAGCAAGAGAAACTTTTAGAGATGCAAACCTGTGCCCAAGAGTGAACTGCCCCAAGCCCCCTGAAGCATTTCATCTTTAAATACAAGGAATGACTAGGATTCTGGAAGGGATCACAACCCCCTGAAATGTAATTAGAAATGTGGGCACAGAAGATAAAAGCTGCCTTGATGATAAAGACAGCCAGACCCCAGACACAATAACTGGCAAAGAGAAGAGCATTATATTCAGGATAAATTCAAGGAGCTATTCTAATGAAATGTGAAGGTTTAGAAGTAATTTAAAAAACAAAAACAAAAAACCACCAAATATTAGTAGTAGAATACATTTAAAAATATATATTTTTACTATAGAGAATATATTTTCATTTTTTCAACATATTTATTGAAGGCATACCACAAGTCATGCACTGAAGGCAGAGGAAAGCAAAACACAGTATTAGTTGATTTATGGCAACCTTGTTAGTTGATTTTCTCTTGTTTCAGTGGTTAATATTATAAGCTCTGCAACAATTAACATAGTCAGTTACCAGTTTTCACCATATATTGGCATTCCTATTTCGGGTATGGAGAAGTATTCCACAAGTTTATGCCATTTTTTGGTTCATGCCTCTCATAAGCAAAATATGCAAACAAATAGCTGCTCTGATGTCCAACCGGGTGAGATCTATTGCACAGACCTCTGACTTCCACCAATAACCAACACTGATACAAAAGGAACCTCAGTGAAGAAAGCGATGTTTTCTTAATAATAACAGTTGTATAAACATAAGGTCTTCTCAGTTAAAGGGAAACCAACATCAAAAAGCAGTAAAACATAGAACCTTAAACCCCTCTTTCTTTGAAGAAACCTGTTTGAAGCGAGGTGTTTCTAGTTATGGGTGAATGAAATGAGAATTCAGCCGCAACAAACGGACATCCAGTCATATGAAGGACTAATTAAATCCATCTGAGAAGCTGCATCTAAAACTGCCTCACACATTTCAAAGGGAAGCACTGGTTTGCCTTTTGCAAAGACATCAAAACTTTCAGTCACGAACACCATCCTTGGAGGCTCAACAGCGATGTTATTTTTATGGACTACGAAGCTCCCTAAGAGTAATGTGAAGAGTTTACACTATTTCATTAGTGAAAAGTCAGGGTTAAGGAAAAGCATTTTTGCTTCTCACTATCTGAAATTTCTTCCTGGCTTCAACTCCAGTTTATTATAGATCTACAAGACCTTAAAATTAAAAAAGGGAAAAACGAAAAAACAGGAGATGTGTCACTATTTAAAGTGTTTCATATATTTGTTGAGTGGAAGTGATTTTTTAAAATAATAAAATAATTAGCCATGGCTGCAGAATTAACTTTTTCCTGATGCAAAAGCCAGGATTTTGATATTTAGTTAGGATTTTTGAATAGTTAATAAAAACCAGCAGGAATTCAAAACTTTGAACATACTGATTTTACAAAAATATTCCATTGAACAGTCATTATTTAGACAATGAAGTGATAAAGGAAAGTTATATTAAGGATTTGAAATATCATCCCAACAGAATAAAGTAGCCTTGGTAGCTATCTACCAAGCCTTTCTAACTTCTTGTAATTGGTTCTGATGAGCTCATATAATCACACTAGAGGCCCAGTGCATTAATTCATGCACCAGTGGGGTCCCTCAGCCTGGCCTGTGGGATTGGGTTGAAACTGGCTCTCCAACATCCCCCGAGGGGTCCTGAGTTGCACGAGGGCACAGGTCAGGCCAAGGGGCCCCACCGGTGCACAATCGGGGCCAGGGAAGGACACAGAAGGTTGGCCAGCCAGGGAGGGACCGTGGGAGGGCTCCAGGGCATGTCAAGCCTGTCTCATTCAATCCCAATCAGCCAGACCCCTGCAGCAAGCTAATCTACTGTGGGAGCATCTGTCCCCCTGTGGTCAGTGCACATTATAGTGACTGGTTGACTGGTTAGCTGCCTGCTCCCTGGTGATCAATGCATGTCATAGGAAGCAGTTGAGCAGCCTTTGCATATCATTAGCATAGTGGAGGCCCTCTGCACGAAGATTTGTGCAATAGGTCTTTCTTCCCTTGGCTGCCGGCACCAGTTTTTCTCTGGCACCCGCGACCCAGGCCTTTGCTCCAGCTGGGGTGGAGAAGCCAAGCCTCTTCAGTCTTCAGTCTTCACTCAGGCCAGACCCTTTAGTCTTCGCTCCTTGGCTGCATATGCAAATTAACCCACCGTCTTTGTTAGGTTAAATTGCATACTCACTTCTGATTGGCTGGTGGGTGTTGTGGAGGTACAGTCAATTTGCATATTTCTCTTTTATTATTGTAGATTACATTTTGATTGGTGGAACAGCCAACGGATAGACTGGGCACTTAGCATATTAGGCTTTTATTATATAGGACTGAGCAATCACACTTTTTCTTTTTTTCTTTAAAGATTTTTAAATTGATTTTTTAGAGAGAGAAACACTGGTCAGCTGTCTACTGCACATCCCCTACTGGGGATGGAGCCTACAACTGAGCATGTGCCCTGACGAGGAATTGAATCAGCAAATTTCAGTGCATGGGACAATGTCCAACCGAGCCAAACTGACCGGGGTTTAAGGAACACTATTATTGGGTCGGCAACTAAGTAATTGCGGGTTTCACACATATATGGCTTCAGTTGAATTTTTAGGTTTGCAGACGTAGTACAAATGTAAAACACATTTTGTTATTTGATAGTTGGCTATTCAGCTGTTAATCAGTAAAAAAAGTTTTTTGATCTGTTTTGTAGTTTTCGTTTGGCTTTCGTTAAAAAATGGAAAATCAAAAGGAACATTTTCGTCATATTTTGCTTTTTTATTTCCGCAAAGGGAAAACGCATCGCAAGCTCTTAAAAAGTTATGTGCTGTTTATGGTGACGAAGCCTTAAAAGAACGGCAGTGTCAAAATTGGTTTGCCAAATTTCGTTCTGGTGATTTTTCACTCAAAGATGAAAAACGCTCTGGTCGTCCAGTTGAAGTTGATGACGCCCTAATCAAAGCAATAATCAATTCGGACTGTCACAGTACAACACATGAGATTGCAGAGAAGCTTCATGTATCACATACATGCATTGAAAATCACTTAAAACAACTTGGCTATGTTCTAAAACTCAATACAAGGGTTCCTCACGAACTGAAAGAATCACAGTTAACGCAACGCATTAGCAGCTGCGATTTGCTAAAGAAACGTAATGAAAATGATCCATTTTTAAAACGACTGATAACTGGCGATGAAAAATGGGTTGTTTACAACAATATCAAGCGGAAAAGATCGTGGAGCAGGCCAGGTGAACCAACTCAAACAACATCAAAAGCTGATATTCATCAAAAGAAGGTTTTGTTATCAGTTTGGTGGGATTACAAAGGAATTGTCTACTTTGAACTCTTACCACCCAACCGAACGATCAATTCTGATGTCTACATTGAACAACTAACGAAATTAAACAATGCAGTTGAAGAAAAGCGGCCCGAATTGACAAATCGAAAAGGTGTTGTATTCCATCATGACAATGCAAGGCCACACACATCTTTGGTCACTCGGCAAAAATTAATGGAGCTTGGTTGGGATGTTTTGCCACATCCACCATATAGTCCTGACCTTGCACCATCTGATTACTTTTTGTTTCGATCTTTACAAAACTCCTTGAATGGTAAAAATTTCAACAATGATGATGATGTCAAATCGTACCTGATTCAGTTTTTTGCTAATAAAAACCAGAAGTTTTTTGAACGTGGGATTATGATGCTGCCTGAAAGATGGCAAAAGGTCATTGATCAAAATGGGCAATACATTACAGAATAAAGTTATTTAGTTCCATGAAAAAATTGTCTTTGATTTTCTTTAAAAAATCCGCAATTACTTAGCTGCCGACCCAATAGATGTGACAGTAGGCGACAAGCTTCCTAAGTAGGAGAAATTCAATACTTCAACTTTTTTTGTGATATGTTCAGAGGGAAAACTAATACCATCCACAATGTTGCTAAATTTAGAGTTTCTTCTCATTGCAGAGAGCTCAATAAAAAGAGGACTAGCCATCAGGAGACCCGAGGTTTTGGTTTTGCTCTCTTTATTTACCAAGCAACCTTGGGTGAGTCACTCAGTCTCTCAGGCCTAATGTGCTCTACTGTTCAATGAGGACTTGGCTTAAAGGAGTCAAATTTTTATAACTCCTGAAAACAGTTCCTTAAAAATTAAAAATAGAACATATGATCCAGCAATTTCACTTCTGGGTATTTATCTGAAGGAAATAAAAACACTAACTTGAAAAGATACATGTACACGCCCCACCCATATTCACTGCAGCATATTTACAATAGCAATCTAAGTATCCATTAATGGACGAATAGAGAGAGAGAGAGAATGTAATTATTATTCAGCCATAAAAAAAAGGAAATGTTGCATGGATGGAACCTGAGGGCATTATGCTAAGTAAAATAAGTCAGAGAGAAAAGACAAATATCATATATAATTTCACTTATATGTGGAATATAAATAAATGAATGGATAAATATATAAAAACAAGTTCATAGATACAGAGAACAGATTGCTAACTAGCCAGGTTGGAGGTGGGTAAATGAGAGAAGGGGAGTCTCAAAAGGTACAACTTCCAGTTATAAAATAAACAAACCATGGGGATATCATTTAGAGCAGTGTTTCCCAAACTTCTCTCATGATGAGAATCACCTGGTGGAGTTGTTAAAACACAGATTCCTGAATCCCAACTAAGAAGTGCTAAACTAGAATTTTTAAATTCTAGGTAAAATTTAGGTAAAATTGCATACCTAACTTAGTGCTCTGTATATAACATCTGTCTTAGAGCACTAGTTAGGTATACAATTTTACCTATATGTTCCCAAAAATTCTAGTTTAGCACTTCTTAGTTGGGATTCAGGAATCTGTGTTTTAACAACTCCACCAGGTGATTCTCATCATGAGAGAAGTTTGGGAAACACTGATTTAGAGCATGGTGACTATCCTATATAATAAAGAGGTAATATGCAAATTGACCTTCACACCCTCACAAGATGGCCACTTATGACCAGGCCAGGGGGGTTAGTGAGAGACAACTAAAAGACTGAACAAGCAAGCTGCATGGGACAACCAGGCTGGCAGGGGGGTTAGTGAGGAACGACCATAAAAGTAAACAGCAGGCTGTATGGGGTGACCAGGCTGCGGGGGGGGAGGGGGGGAGTGTAGTGGGGGCAACCAGGATGGCAGGGGGGGCATTTAGGGTCAACTAGGCTGGTGGGGGGATAGTTGGGGGTGACCAGGCTGGGAGAGGGTGCAGTGAGGGGTGACCAGACCATCAGGGAGGGGGGATAGTCAGGGGTGACCAGGCAGGTGAGTGATTAGGATCCAGCAGTCCAGGATTGTAAGGGGGATGTCCAACTGCCGGTTTAGGCCCAATACTGGCAGTTGGACATCCCCAAGGGGTCCCAGATTGGAGACGGTGCAGGCTAGGCTGAGGAACTCCCCCGCACCCTCATGCACAAATTTTGTGCACCGGGCCTCTAGTGGTTAATAATATTATACTGCATATGTGAAAGTTGCTAAGAGAGTAATCTTAAAAACTCTCATCATAAGAAAAATAGTTGTAACTGTGGTGACAAATGTTAACTAGACTTATGGTGATCATTTGTAATATAGACAAACATTGAATCATCATATCGTATACCTAAAACTAATGTTATATGTCACTTATACCTCACTTAAAATTTAAATTAAACAAACAAAATGTATACTCAATCCAGAATTATTTAAAGTTAAGGAGTGAAGGTATGCAGAGAGAAAAGAAGAGTGTTGTCCATGGGAATAGGGAGCAAAGCAGTCACTGCACAGTGACCCGGCAGAGGCAGAGGCAGAGCTGAGCAGCATGGCCCTTTACACCAGCTGAGGTATATTAGCCAAACCATGTCCTGATTGTCACTGCATCTCAGTACATACACACTGAGGACAGGCATTTTAGTTTATGACAAGTCTCTGAACTTTAAGGATAGTCACAATGATTTCCTAACAGCAGTAATGAACTGTATGAAATATGCATCTTTGAAATCTCACCCTCCACCTGCCTTCTTTAGGTCTCAGGTTGGCCATTATTTCCACCCTAAAGCTTTCCACAACCACCTCCGTGTCCAGGTTAGGACTCCCAAAGCTGTTTTCTGCAGTGCCTGTCTCTCCCTGTCATCACTCACCTACTTACTGTACTTGACTGACACAGCCTTTGTCCTTGTCCCCTAAGAGATGACAAATTCTATGAGGAGTCAGACATTATCTCTCTTGATTACCATTAGTTCTTCAGGTCCTGTGTTGTAGAATGTACTCAATAAACAGCCATTAAACTATAACACAACTGAAATGATAACTGTGTAATGGCTATAAACCTATCAAAATTCATCTAATGGTTGAATAATTCAACAAAGGGACTTTGACAGTTTGCTTCACTGTTCATTTTATTTATACATAACTTTAAGGGGCCAATAAATATCATGCCAAATGAATAAAATGTTTTTAAATAAAATTTATGGTAGAAATTTTACCAGTGCCCATTACAGGGTACTATACTACTATGAATATTTTATAATGGTTGATAAGTTAATGAACTGATTCAACCCTAATATTTGGTGTCAATATTAAAATATATATATATATATATATATATATATATATATATATATATATATATATTTATTTATTTCAGAGAGGAAAGGAGAGGGAGAGACATAGAAACATCAATGATGAGAGAGAATCATTGATTGGCTGCCTCCTGCATGCCCCCCACTGGAGATGGAGCCCATGACCTGATCATGTGCCCTTGACCAGAATCAAACCTGGGACCTTTCAGTCCACAGGCCAATGATCTATCCACTGAGAAAAACCAGCCAGGCCTCTGGTGTCAGTATTTAAAGCTTTATTCTAAATAAAATTCTTCAGAAGGTGACTGAAACGAGCAGATTACTAAAATCACTTGATGGCTTAATTATAGTATTTGCCAACTCTAATATGGTAACAAACAATACCATTTAGTGTGTTTCATTTCTGAAGTAACTGAATTTTACAACCTATTTTTTTTCTTCATTTAGTCTCAAAACAAGTTACTTGACTCTTGAGCACAACATGACTGAGTCATTCAAGAGCGTACAGGTGCAACAGTGCACCCAATTAGACGAGCAATTTTCCAGACTGCATGGCCAGGAGCCTCACCTTTTTAGGAAAATTCAGTCCTAGGGTTCAAAAGTGCAGTGCCATGCCCACTGAGGAGGACTGCATTTTAAAAATAAACAAATCAAGCTGTGCAGCATTACTCTTCAGACTTAATTTTTCTACAACCTTACTTAACTGACCCCCTCCTATCAGGCATCAAGCTGATTTGACCGAGTTTGCTTTGAAAGGATATTTTTTTTAGCTTGAGGTAATGTCATCACATTGGAAAGTAAGTTACTTTCGGACCTTCTTCCTTAAATCAAGAGCAGGGGAGAATAATTCCACTCCACAGTAATGACTTAGAAGCCGTGAAAATCACTATGAGTTCTGAGACCCCGAGCAAAACTTTTGGAGGAAGCTCTCGTTGCCTTTGCTGTTAGTGAGATATACACCTCTCTACCTCCTCTACATAGCAATCCCTCCAGTACTTTATACACCCGAGGAAGGGAAAATGCGAGGCTGTGTGGGAGGGGCTCTCCAGATCTGTTCTTACCCAATTTCCTTTCTCTCACTCACTCACCGTACATTTTTTTTTCTTTTTCTAGTTTCTTAATTTAGATAAATGTCTAAGCATAGATAACTAAGTGATTGCCAACAACTACCTCCAAGTTCAGAGTGCTAATCAAAGGAGTTTCAGTAATTGCACTTATAAAGGGTGAGGCAAAAGTAGGTTGTGAGTATGCAAAGCACAAAGCTTATTCTTGCATTATCACTTACTAATTGTTGTGTTATTTCCCACACAAAAGCTGTAAACACATTTTTGCCCACCCTGTGTGAGTAATGCCGGAGCTCTTCATTCACTGAGCCAGCTGTTCACCTGACCACTTCCGTAGATTGCGTAGGCCTTGCAGGAGTTTCTTGGTTGGTGATTAAAATCCCATATTTCAGCAGTCCCACGTGTTCCAGACCCTTCTGCTGCAGTTTGAAATCTCTTTTTTTTTTTTTTTTTGCAGATTTTAAAAAAGAATAGACTACATACATAGAATTCAAGATTCAAAAAGTACTA
Source organism: Pipistrellus hanaki (assembly GCF_964339955.1). Taxonomy (NCBI): domain Eukaryota; kingdom Metazoa; phylum Chordata; class Mammalia; order Chiroptera; family Vespertilionidae; genus Pipistrellus; species Pipistrellus hanaki. The sequence continues at coordinate 35,395,186 of NC_140505.1, forward strand.
AAGAGACTTTTAGTATAAGGTCCGTATCCTTCTCTCATGCTTGTCAGGGGGTCAGCCATCCAGCTTCCCAATTCAAAAGCAGTTATGGTTGTTTCTGGTGGCTCCTGCCAAGCATAAATACATACATCCTTTTTTACACAGGTGCATGTACATTTCCTTTGTCACTTCATAAATCAGTATAGAGAAGGCTCAGATCCTTTTTAGGGAATACAACAGAGGTTTGATGTTATGGATGTACCACATTTATTTAATTCTCCCATTGTGCTGGGCATGTCAGCTGTTTCCAATCTTCTGCAATTACAAGCAATACTGCCATGAACATTCTTGTACATCTCCTACATGTGAGCATATCTCATAGGATAATTCCATTTTGTCAAATTGTTCTCCATGGAGGCTGTATAATTTATACTCCCACCAATAAGGTATAAGGGCCTATTTTTCTACAACCTTATCAAGTTAGGAAATTATCAATTTTTTTTTAACTTTGCCAACACATAGGTGGAAAATGGTACATTAACTTGAATTTCTTTGTATGTTTTATCACAATTTTGCATGTGTGCAGAAGCCATTTATATGTCCTCTGCTGTAAACTGTCTTTGAACATTTTTTTTCACCTGGGTAGTTGGTCTTGTTCATATTGATTGTAAGAGTTCTTTATATAATAAGAACATTCCCTCCTCCCTCCCCCCACTAAAATGAGCTGCAAATTTTCCCTCAAGTCTGTTGGCTTTACTTACAATGGTTTTATATTTCTTGAAGAAAAAATTAACTTTTTAAAAGCAATTACCTGGACTGTTTTCTGAGTAATCTTTTCTCAAATGGAAAAATAATTTAACCAAGAAAACAAATGTTTTAGCCAACAGGAAAATATTTCATGTTAATACACTGTTATGTTTTTCTGTTAAAAAAAAAATCATCAACAGAAAATACTTTCCTCAAATAGGATAATGTTTCTATTACTTTGTTTAGTAAACTTTTTTTAAATGGGGGGATTGGAGAAGAGTTTAAGTAAAAAAATTAAGCAAACAGAAAAGTAGTTTATGCTGGGGGGGTGGAGGGGGGGGTGGGAACATCCGGGAAGAGGTCAGTGGGGGGAAAAGGAGACATAAGTAATATTTTAAACAATAAAGAATTTTTTAAAAAGTAGTTTACATGATCGTAACAGTGAATGGCTATCAAAAGAGAAAAAGGTTTTAAATGAAAAAATACTTCGCATGACTTAACTTCAATTTTCTACTGTTTATCACATACTATAAGGCCATTTTCTAAATACAATTGCAGTCCTTTATTATAAGCCCCTAAAAGAATTATGGTATTCATTTTTTAAATATGTTTTTATTGATTTTGAGAGAGAGAGAGAGAGAAAGAGAAGAAGGGAGAGTGCAACACAAATTAGCTGCCTCCCACACACCCCCTACTAGGGATTCTAGTCCCTGACTGGGAATGGAACTTGCCACCTTTCAGTGCATGAGACCATACTCAACCAACTGAGCCACACCAGCCAGGGCTATGGTATTCATTTTTAAAGGCTATTTTTCTTTTATTTTCTTTTGTTAATCCTCGCCTGAGGATATTTTTTTCCATTGATCTTTTAGAGAGAGTGAAAAGAAAGGGAAAGACAGAGATAAACACTGATGTGAGACCACCTCAATTGGTTGCCCCTTGCATGCACCCTGACCAGGGCCCAGGCCTGGAAGGAGCCTGCAACCAACGCACCTATCCTTGACCAGAATCAAACCTGGGACCTTTTCGTCTGCAGGCCAACACTCTATCCACTGAGTCAAATCAGTTAGGGCAAAAATATTCTTTTCTTACCTATCAGCCTACTATTTAGCCATACATTTTAACAAAAAGCTTACATTAGATATAAATGTAATAGTGAGCTGACTTTGGTTGCTGAACTTTTTTTAATGTCATAAGAATGTATTCTAAAAACTGATCAGAGAGACAAAAAGGACAGATGTAATAATAATATATTTTTTTCTAGGCATTTTAAAATTATTTCTTTAAAGAACCAAAACTCTTAGTCTCTATAAAATGTCCAGTAACTATAAATGGGATAAAAAGAACAGAGATTATGATGTAAAATGCAGGTATGAACTAATATTAAAAATACTTTTAAGACTGTTTAGTTTACATGAATATTTGGAAACAAAAAAAAATGTTATTTGGTACATGAGATTATTTACTGATACATACTAAGTTCATTTAATTCTTAATTTTTATGAAATGTTATATAAAAATATTTATATAGCTCTACTTAAAACCACATTTTACAAGCGCTATCTAAATATGAAAACAAACTGCTGGAATGTTTCCTTATTCAAGAAATCTAGAACAAAGTACATAGAGTAGAACAAATGAGAAAGGGTTGGCTATATTTGAGAAAGAAAACCTCAAACAATGCATATATAATTACTTATTATACACTTATATGTAATTATTATTTTTCATTTTATGTTCATCACCATATTCTTTCTTTAAGAAGAAAAATATAAGGTAGCAATTTCAATGATATGAATACTACAAAAGATTTCCTTTTATTCACCACAGGCATCTCAAGATGAGAGTTTTATCTCAACTAAAATGAACATTATTAAGGAAACAAAATGGAAGCACAAACTTTTTTTTCCCGTTGTTTTTTTAAAAATATATTTTATTGATTTTTTACAGAGAGGAAGGGAGAGGGATAGAAAGTCAGTTTTGAAAGGGGTAAGTGTGAGTTCTCCAAATTTGTTCTTTTTTTCAGGATTGTTTTGGCTGTTCTGAGTTCCTTAAGTTTCATGTGAATTTTAGTAGTACCAGCTTGTCAATTTTTGACAAAAATAAAGTTTGTATTCTGATAAGAATTGCACAGAATTTGTACACTAATTTGGAAAGTAATGCCATCATAACAGTATTAAGTTTTTCAGTTTATAAACATAAGATGCATTCTCTTTATTCAGATTTTATTTCATTTTTTCATGAGTCTGCAGTTTTCACAGTATAAGTTTTGCCCTTCCTTTGTTAAATTTATTCTAAGTATTTTATTCTTTTGATGCTCTTGTTTAAGGAATTTTAATAATCTTATTTTTGAATTTTTTCTACTGCAAGTAAATAAAAATAGAATTTATTTATTTAGTATCCTGTACTCCTGCTAAATCTTTTCATAATTGTAATAACTTCTCAGTGAATTTCTTAAGATTTTCTACATATAACATGTTACTTGCAAAGTGATTTTCCTAATTTGTACTAATTATAGTTGTTTTGCTGCACAGAACTGCCTTTTAAGAAATGGATCTCTACCATTTAACTTTTAATATAAATTTTATCAAAACATAACTTACTTGAAATTGGAAAATGAAAATGCTGTAATTTAAAATTGCAAGAAAATCAAGGTTGGAAAGTGGAGAGCGGATAAAGAGTGGTAGGAAGGGCGGAGGCATGAGAGGGCTGGCCGGGCTACCACAGACAGCAGCTGACGTTCCAGAGGGATATTTCAGCTGTGGGTGATTCCCACTGAGAATTCTGGGCTCTAATCCCCAAACTGGGCTTCCTGGCCCAGAACATCAGAACTGAGAAAGGTGCCTGTGAAAAGCACCAGGGTTGCTATCTGTCCTGAGAGATGTCTGGAAATGCAGGCACCTTTTCTTATGCTTATTGGCCATTTGTATATCTATCTCCTTTGGAAAAATATCTGTTCAAGTCCTTTTAAAACAGGTTGTGTGTTGATTTGTTTTGCTATTGAGTTGTTGGAATCCTTTATATATTCTGGATAATATTCCTTGTCATATATATAGAAAATAGAGGCCCAGTGCACAAATTTGTGCATGGGTGAAGTTCCCTCTGGGTGGCCTGAGGGGATCGAGCCAAAACCCACAGTCCAACACTGCCCACAGCTCCTATCTGACACTCCTGCTCATCCCTGCCCATTGTGCCTGCCTCAGGCTCACATCCAATCAGTCCCAATCAGAAGAGGCTTGTGCTGCCACAACAGTGCTCGCCAGCCATGAACCCTGCATCTGGCACCCTCAGGCACCCTCCCAAAGGGAGTTGCCTGTGGGATCAGGCTGAAACCGGCTCTCCAACATCCCCTGAGCGGTCCTGGATTGCAAGAGGGTGCAGGCCAGGCTGAAGGACCCTATTAGTGCACGATCAGGCAGGGGAGGAGCCGAGGGAGGACTCCAGGGTGTATCCAGCCTATTTCACTCAGCCCATATTGGCCAGACCCCAGCAGCAAGATAACCTACCGAATGGAGCATCTGCCCCTTGGTGGTCAGTGCACATCATAGCAAGTGGTTGAGCGGCCTTAGCATATCATTAGCATATTACGCTTTGATTGGTTGAACAGTTGACTGGTCACCAGACAACTGGACACTTAGCATATTAGGCTTTTACTATATAGGCTATTTTCTCCTACTCCATGGATTGCATTTTTACTCTGTTGATTGTGTCCTTTGATGCACAAAAGTTTTACATTTTGATGTAGTCTAATTTATCTTTTTTCTTTTCTTGACTCTGCTTTTAATGTCATATTCAGTAAATGATCATCAAATCCAATGTCATAAGGCTTTTCTCATGCTTCCCTCTAAAAGTTTTATAGCTTTAGCTCTTACATTTAAGTCTCTTATTTTTAAAAAAATTACCTTTATTGTTGAAAGTATCACAGATGTCCCACAGTTTCCCGCATTAGCCCCCTTCCACCCTGCTTCCACAATTTTATATTTGCTTTGAGGTAGGGTCCAACTTCATTTTTCCTCTGTTTTATTTTATTTTTATTGACTGATTGATTTATACATTTTCCACCCAGCCCAGCACACCCCCTCTCGTAGTACTATTTGTTTAAAAGATGCCTTTCCCATTGAATGGCTTTGGCATTCCTATCAAAATCAGTTGACCATATAACGAAGGGTTTATTTCTGCGCTTTCAAGTCTACTCCATTGGTCTATGCATCTGTCTTATGCCAGTACAACACTATTTTAATTACTGTAGTTTTGTTTTAAGTTTTGAAATCAGGAAGTATGAGCTCTCCAACTTTGTTCTTTTTCAAAATTGTTTTGGCTATTTGGGGTCCCTTGAGATTCCATATGAATCACAGGATGGATTTTTATATTTCTGCAAAACTCCAAGGGATTTTGATAAGGATTGCACTAAATTTGTAGATCACTTTAGATAGTATTGACATCATACCAACATTAAAAGTCTTCCCATCTATGAACATAAAATGGCTTTCCATTTATATGAGTCTTCTTTAATTTCTTTCAGCAAAATTTTGTAGTTCCTAGTGTAATATAGTTTCCAGTGTAAAAGTTTTTCTCCTCCATAGTTAAGTTTATTTCTAAGTATCTTATTCTTTTTATGCTATTATAAATTGAATTGGTTTTTGTATTTTTTAAGTCTTATCTAAATGGTATCATCCAGTACTTATGTTTTCACAATTTTCTTTTTCACTATTATTATGGTACATATATACATAATGAAAGTGTAACGACATGTAACGAAACAATAGATAGCATCTTTACGATAGCTCTCACCTCTAGGGAAGAGGGCGGAAATGGGATGATGTACAGAAGGGATTTAGCTGTTATCTCTATATATATATTTTTTTAAATATATTTTATTGATTTTGTACAGAGAGGAAGGGAGAGAGATAGAGAGTTAGAAACATCGATGAGAGAGAGTCATCGATCAGCTGCCTCTTGCACACCCCCTACTGGGGATATGCCCGCAACCAAGGTACATGCCCTTGACCGGAATCGAACCCGGGACCCTTCAGTCCCCAAGCCAACGCTCTATCCATTGAGCCAAACCGGTCTTGGCCTATATTTTTTCTTTTTAATAGGAAACCACAGTAGAAGATTTGTATATTCGCCATGCTTTCCTAATTTGATATATCTTACAACTAAGTGTTTTAATTAGATAAGAGAAGTATGAAAACATGTGGTATCTGAAGCATTATTGTGGGCTAATAAGCAAAATGACTTTGCCTGGACTACCTCTGGGGTCATTAGCCTACTAGACTGTCACCTCTATGCTAATTCATTTTCTCTTGGTTGTGGCAGTAGGTAATCTAGAAAGCCAGTAAATAGACACAGTTCTCACCTCTAAAACGCTAAAAGCAGGGGTTCTACACTATTAAAATCTTCATACCAGTGAGCCTTTCCTTGCTCCACACAATTCAACTTGACTCCCTTCATAATAAATAAATATGCTTTAGGAAAAAAGAAATATATCAATACTATCAGGAGTACTCTCTTTTCATTAGGTTTAATGCTTCTGATAATAAGCCAATAAATATGGGAAGTAGATTTTGATACTATATAACAAGGTAGGTATTTTCCGGGAAAATTTTTCATGCATTAATTTTGATGTTTTTTTTAAAACAGCTCTACTTTCTTCATGAGCTAAAAAGTGAAACAGGAGGTAACAATTCAAAGACACCACTTGAATTGTCAGGCCAATGGCCTCTAGTTTTCCAACATGGAATCTAAACAAGCACAGAGAAATAACAGTTCAAAGAAGTAACCAGAGCAGTTTTCTTATTAAGCCAAGGCACGTCTTAGAATAATACAGTGTTGGGATATCAGATTACCACTACAGTGGTTACCACTAGAGTGGTGGTGACTCACAAATTATGCTAAAGTCTACCTTTTTGTAACGTTAACTTTCCCAAAGGAAAATGATACATAATAATAATAGTAGTAGTCTCTACTACACAACATAATTTGCCACTCAACCTGACAGTTAACTGTCCACTTACAAAACTATTCTTTAAAACAATCACATGGAAAGGAGGAATGTAAAGAATCACATAAGTTCCTCAAAAATATATCGTAAGACAACTGTTTAATTCCATCCCAGCTTTCATTTTAAGAGAGTTGAGTGAAACATCTTTTAGTAGCAAATGCTTTAACAGTTTTAGTGTATAAAAATGAGTCACAGAGTTTAAACAAAACCAATTCACGAAGTAACCTCATTTATTTGTGATGCCACTACATAAGGACTACAGCTTCTCCAGTGTAGCAGCTTAGCACTTATCTAGCACACAGCCGGTACAGTCTTGACTAAGTATTTGTTGAATAAATGAATTCTCATTAATTCTTGACTTCCGGCATTTTTTAGCTGGGATCAAGAAACTGCCATGCACCTAAAACCTCAGCAGGTCTTATTTCAGTGAAATTGTATTATTATGATTTTCATATCCTGTTTAAATCTTTTGACAAAAAATCATTTCCCCCCAAAACAAAATGACATTTCAATGCAGCTTAGCCATGAGAAAAGAAATGTAAATTAATATAATATTTATTGTGCTAATTATATAGTACTTTCTGGGTTCATGCAGAAACTAAAAGAGGACACAAGTTAAAATAGAAACTTCATGGTTTTTTCCTGGCAATCTCAAACACAGAATTTAAGCATATTACTTATACCACAGTACAAACACTAAATCTTATTGTAACATTATTTAGCACAGACAAGAATTAAACTAAAGCAGATTTGTCATGGATATCATCCTAGGGTTTTAAGTTCTTCAAAACAAAAGGAATGTCATAAGGTAAATTTAGCCTCAAGAATGTCTCACAACATGAAATCTCAAGAAAATGTTATATGAGGCTTCAGATTATTATTTTAAAAGAATGGTGACCTACCACAGCTATCATGTGTTTGGAATTATAATTAAAGATACTCTTCTCTATTACAAAGCCAAAAGTATCTCAATAACAAAAGAAGAAATGAATCAGGTGTCAAGAGGTGGATTTAAAATGCAACTAAATCTAGAAATGCTATTTCCTAATTACCATCAGAGAAAAAAAATTTCCATTTACATTCAGCTTCCTAAAGAAGATGAAACGAATACAAAGATGTTATAGATTGAAAAGATGTAAGTCACTGCAGAAGTTAAAAAAATTGTTTCAAATATTCATAGATAATTTCAAAATTACACCACCCCCAAAAAAGAAAGAAAACTTACCGAGAACATTTTCCCATTGTTTGATGCTACAACAGTATGAACTTCATCATTCAGTTTTACTGAAAGCTCCCAGTTAGCCACTTGTGGTTTAACAATAGGCACTCTGAAGTAGAAAGAAAAGAAAAACAGTTAATAATTTCATATTTTTATCTCTCAGTAAACTGATTTTCTTTTGAGATTAAGTGTACAGAGTAAAACTGCCAAAGACTGTATTTCAGAACATTTTATTTTAAAGGTTCTATTCTTGGGGGAAAAAACTAGAGAGATTAAAAAAACACACAACAACAACAACAAAAAACCCCATACACAGACACTCCAAGGTCAACAGCAGTCATTCTGGGATAATTGTGGTTCCATCATCTATTTGAAGTACCCTCATCTAGTCTATGAATTTGAGTGGCTTTATTTGTGACAGTCCTTCAAAGATTAACCTTCCTTAAACAATATTCATTTCTTTTCAATATCTGGTTACTGTCCAAGACTGTTTTTAAAATACTACAGTGTTAGTCTCTTCTTTCTTTCTTTCTTTCTTTCTTTCTTTCTTTCTTTCTTTTTTTTTTTACTGAGTTTGCAAAAACAAAACAAACAAAACAAAACACATCCACAAAACTGTACATACTTAGCATATAAACCTTGATGAGTTAGGACATATTTATTCACTCATGTTACCATCACCACAATCAAGATAATAAACATTCCCATCACCTCCAAAACCTTCCCTTTGTGTTTTCTTTTTCATTTATTTGTTTTGATAAGAATACAACATCACTAATGCTTGTCTTAAGACACAGATTTTTTTTCTTGTGTATGATCAATGTTACATGGTCCAGAAAAATTGAATGAAGAAACCAGAGATAACAACATTTTTAGAATACAAATATTTGGCACATTTATTTTATTTTTTGTTAATCCTCACCAGAGGATATTTTTAGAGAGAGTGGAAAGGAGGAGGAGAAAGAGAGGAACACAGCAATGTGAGAGAGACACATCAACTGGTTGCCTCCCACATGAGCCCAGACCAGGGCCAGAGATCAAACCTGAACCCAGGTTCAGTGCCTGAGTCTCCACTCTAACCACTGAGCAAAACAACCAGGGCCCACACATTTTTTTTTTAAATTTACAACATGATTTCTGAGTTAAACTAATTTAAATATTGTATGTTCACATTATTTATAGTTGTGAAGTAATATGTACTAAATACTAAATATGTAGCATCCAGACTCTGGCTTAAGTCCTAGTTCTGAAAAAATGTTGCAGGCTATGTTTTAATTTAACCCCCATACCAACCAATTTCAAAAGTATTTTTTGTGTATTTGATTTTTTTAAAGTTACAGTCACAAAAACTTTGAATATAATCAAATCATTTCTAGACATATGTTTAATGGAGAATAATAAATCGCTAAGGTAAATATTTGTATTTGGCCCACTGCTTATTTCCCAAATATGAAAAAATGTTTTCAATACTATAAGAGTGAAAATTAAAGTGAAATATGCATTAAAAAAAACCACACAGTAATAATGCATATGAAGGCCCCGAAGAGTCTTTTTGGCACTTTGAAGAAGACTGTTTCAGAACAGAGCATCACACTTGAGAACAGGAAAGAACAGGGGAGCATACGAGAGAGAGAGAGAGAGAGAGAGAGAGAGAGAGAGAGAGAGAGAGAGAGAGAGAGAGAGAGAGAGAGAGAGAGGAGAGGGAGAAAGGAAGGCATGGCCCGGAGAGAAGGAAAGGGAGGACAGTCCTTTTGTGCTCCAATTCCACTCTTTTCCAAGGGGCATTTTTTTGTTTATGTCGGTTTCCCCTATAGGCCTGAGCTTCTCAAAGACCAAGACCATGCCTTACTTTTATACTAGGGGCCCATTGCAGAAAGATTCCTGCAAGAACAGGGCTTTCAGAGGCTTCCCTCTTATCACCACCACCTCTCCTGCCCCCCCCCCCACCCCCCACGCTTTCCCTGCCATCTCTGCCCCCCAACCCCCACCCCAGTTTTCCTCCTGTGGCCACTGCCTCCCCACCCTCCGCATTTTCCCTTCCGCGGCTAGCCCCTCCCACGCTTTCCCTCCTGCAGCCGCCTTGCTTTAAGCTTTCCTTCCATCTTCCTTCTATGCTGTCCTCAGTCTTCACTCCTCCCTCCCTCAGCATATGCAAATTAACTGCCATCTTTGTTGGGTTAATTTGCATACTCACTCTGATTGGCTGTGGGTGTAGCAAAGGTATGGTCAATTATCACTTTTCTCTTTTATTGGTGTAAATATACCAAAGCATACACAGGATAAGCCCTGTTACTCAAGGGACACAGCATGAATTCCTAAAGGAGAGTGAACCTTTGTTAGGGGCAGGAGGGAGAAACAGAACAGTGGAGACTATAGGAAATATTAATCATGCTCTGTTAACCGTGATTGTTTTGTTCTGATTAAAGAAAGCATATTTTAACCTGGCTGGGAATTGTACATCCTGGGACCTGGGTATTAACCTGGAAATACAGTCCATTCTCCTTATCTGAGAATTGCCTATCATCATGAAAAGATTAACAACCTTGCTGCTGAAACAATGGGGGTTGCCTGCCTTTAGCAATCCCACAGCCCGCATTGCCTATAATCTGTAGCCATTTTACCCAATTTTATTCCTTTTGCATACCCATTGTTACTCCTTTTGCCCATTTCCTTCCGGATATAATCTTTGTCCTTCTACCAATATAAGCAGTTGGATTAAAGGGGAGAGAGGGGGTGCAAAGAAGACTTTCATGGATGACCTAATGTTCTCCTATATTTCTGGCATTAATAAAATAAATGTTCATACATGACTCAACCCTGTCTCTGCTTAACTGACTCAACTAGTGACAGGCAGCCCGGACCCATTTAGTGTCTGATCTCACCTTGAGCTCCCAGATTACAACCTGGCTGCATTTGGACTGCATAGATGACCTCACTAGACTTCCCTTAGTTCACCTTCAACTGGGGTTATCACCCTGACCTCTCAGGGATATTGCAGGACAGAAATACCAGGCAATGTGGCTTTCTGAAATCTTTGCAGTCCTGATAATTAGGTTACTCTCCTGCTCCAGATTGTTCCAAGACTTTCTATTATACTTCAGCTCGGGTTAAATCTTAACTTACTTACTTACCATTCAAGTTCCTTAAAATAAGACCCCACACTTTGTACCTATTTCTGATTACTCTCTGATTTTATTAAGTCAAGTTGGCTTGATTACTCTCTGATTTTATTAAGTCAAGTTGCTTCACAAATCAACCCAAGTTAAGTTAAGAGGAACAAGAGAAATAAGCACAGAGGTTTCAAAGTCACTCTGGTGACTTCCAGCTTGCCATTAGTTTGACCTGGAGCAAACTAATAAAGAGGAAACATGCAAATTGACCATCACTCCAATACAAAGATGGCTGCCCCCATGTGGACACAAGATGGCAGCCACAAGATGGCCAACAGGGGAGAGCAGTTATGGGTGATCAGGCCAGCTGGGGAGGGCAGTTAGGGGTGACTGGGCCAGCAGGGACAGGCAGTTAGGGGTGACTGGGCCAACAGGGGCAGGCAGTTGGGGGTGACCAGGTCTGCAGGGGAGGGTAGTTGGGAGAGATGAGGCCAGCAGAAGGCAGTTGGGGGGGATCAGGCCAGCAGGGGAGGGCAGTTAGGGACAATTAGGCTGGCAGGGGAGGGCAGTTAGGATTGACTGGGCCAGCAGGGGAGGGTAGTTGGAGGTAACCAGATCAGCAGGGGAGGGCAGTTAAAGGCAATTGGGCTGGCAGGGGAGCAGTTAGGCATATATCAGGGTGGCAGGGAAGTGGTTAGGGGGTATCAGGCTGGCAGGCAGGCAGGTGAGCGGATGGGAGCCAGCAGTCCTGGATTATGAAAGGGTCCCATATTGGAGAAGGTGCAACTGGGCCTCTAGTGTATAAAATAAGGATAATCATTTGTCTTCATCAAAATGATGGATTGAGGATTAAATAAATAATGTGTGTAAATGTTAACTTTTATTGTTATAATTAGTCCCAACTCTAAGCCTATTCTTTTATTTTACCCCATAACTGAAATCCCTTTAAGGAAACTGAATTCCTCTTTCTGCTTCTCAGATTGTCTAAAATAATTTCTCATAAACTGTTCCCTAATTATAGTACATACTTTAGTAATTTCCCTTGTACTTAACCGATATTATATGCTTGATATTTCCATAATTTAGTGGCCCAATGGAGTTAATTCTTTCAAATAAATGTGGAGACAGTTTAGTTATGATGCAACAAGCCTCTGATTCCAGAGGAGTAAGGAAGTTGTTGATCTTGACATCCTGTTGGAACCCAAAAAGCATTTTCCCACAGAAAGTGATCTGACAGCTGGTGGGGAGATGGAGTTGCCTCTCTTCGGAACCTAACTACTATTTATTTTTCCATTCTTTTATTTTGATCCACATCTGTTTCGTATATGTTATAACCTCCCCAAGAGGGAACTTGCAGCACGGGCTCTCGAGTTAAAATGCTGAGGTCTCATCTCAGCCCATTCTCTTCCTAGAAATGTCTATAGGAACTCAGTCAATCCTTTTGAACCCAAATTTTCACAATTGTAAAATATGGATCAGAGCAAAGTTGGGAGGGGGAAAGTGGTAACAGAGGAAAACTGTTGTTTCTTCTCAGCAAAAAAAAAGCCCTGAAGTGGCATTTTTCAAAAATTTTTTTCAAGGCGACATGTTAGTAAGATATAGGAAAAAGTATCACTGTGAAAACAAAACTTTGGGCTACCAAGAAAAGATCATCAACGTGGAATCTCTATGAATTTGATCTTCCACAAACAAAATTTGCTGAGTCCTTCTGGCTTCACATTCGTTTCAAAGTACTTCTGTTTGTAAATAGAATGGATGGGGTTGGGCATGCATGCCAAGTCCAATATAAATACCAAAAAACTATAATTCACTATAAATAAAAATAACACATACCAACCTAAAATACATATGTTCTATTTCTTCAAAATTATTGAAACTACACTAACAACAATTGATAGCAATTCTACTGTTTATAATGGTAATTAGGTAAAGTTATATTTCAAATTTTAAAAAAGAATTACATTTATCCAATAAATCCAAACTAGTCTCAGAGATGATTTTTATAAATGACTCTGAAAAGAAGGGGTAAAACTCATGGAGTTTAATGTAGCTCTTCATGGCAACAACACACAGAAACTAGCCTCCTTTCTGAATGTGTATCTAAGGAAAAGCAGCTACCACCTGATCAAAAATTTCATCTGTACAACTTATTAGCTACTTGCAAAGCTGATATAATTTAAGCTACTACTACTTCAAAACACAACCTCCTCCCTCCCCCAAAAAAGGGAAAAGGAATTCACATAAACAGCTGCTCACAAAGCAAATCAAATAATAGCTCTCACCCAGACCTGTCGGCTTTGATTATCATCAACCAGCCAGAAAGAATATGCTCAATAAAACTAAATTTTTCTACATTTTATGACAAAAACTATCAGTTGATTGTCACAAATGCTAATGCTGATACTTTTAGCTTATTGAAATATTTTAATCAGAAAAGTACTAATGCAAATAAAAAAATGACTGTTAGAACAAGTCATTTTTTAAAAGCAGATTTTATGTAAACATAACTATCAGGATCCTTAGTTAGCTGGGATTATAAGCATCTCAAAACCATATTATCAGACACTCAGAAAAGCTGGTTTCAACTATGATATTACCTATTTAGGAGTGAAATACTGAGTTAAAACAATGTTAGTGGTCAAAGAATCATTAAGCAATCCTTCATCATAACTTTCACAGTGGGTGGTCTGTAAAATGATCAAGAATAATATGCTGCATTCCATAGCCACAGAGGTCAGCTTCTGCATACAAATCTTTGCAGGAAGAAAAAGGCCTTCAGAAAAGTGGGCCATTCATCTGAACGAAGTTCAGAGAATTTCCAGCACGGTGAAAAGCTATGTTATGCAAGCACATAGATGTATTCAGTGGGGGTAGACAGAACCAGCTCCATGGAGACTACAAAGGAGCCCTCCCATGGCTCATGAATAAGTCGAGGAAATGATCAGAAAAAAAAAGAGAGAGATGTTTAGACAGATGGCCCACTTTAAATGCCTGAGACAGGGCATAAGCAATTTTAATGAAACTTTAGATCTAGCATATGAATTGTTTCTTATTTCCTCCAGGAAAAAAAAAAATTCTAAAGAAGACAAAAATTCAGCAATTCACTGAAAAACCCAATTTTAAGCAAGTTGGGATGGAGAAAGAGTCACAAATACAAGTTTTATTAATGCAGTAAATTCATACACAATTCTTCACAGAGCCATCAGCTATCAAAATGAATATAAAAAGCACGGAATGAGCAGATTAAAGGAATTTTAAACAGAAGTCTACTGCCAAACCAAACAAAAATCTAAGCCTTATTATGTGAGAACTTACAACACTCCAACATTAAAGTTTATCATTGCTGAAGAAAGATAAAAGCAGCATTTCCAGAGAACCTCTTCAAAGCTAGAAATTGTGACAGTGGAGGAATGGAATTCTGCCTGCACACAATTTTAAATGTGTACGTTCAAATACATACGTCCTTGTAGAACAGCATATGTCACAAAATAGCATCTAGAATAGGGAACACACCCACGTTTGGTGTCATTTGCATTACAAATTACTACACAAATACGTAACTGAATCTATTATAGAAATGAATAATAATGTTCTCATAATTGTATATATGTTCCTATTATGCACACCCTATCCCCTTCTTCCACCAAGGTTCTCAGTTTAAACTTTGGACACAACTGGTCAGGAAATGCAATGCTAAATAGCCCACCCTGCAGTTCTTAGTGTCTGACTGATCACTGACCTCGAAAGCTCTGTGACTATCATACTCCCTATGTCTCAGTTTCCTTATCAGTCAGACAAAGATCATAAACATACCTGACATGTTGATTAAATGAGATAAAAGGAATGTAATGCTTAGACTAGTGCTTAACACAAAAATGCTAAAAAAGAGTTACCATGGCTATAATTTGGTGCAATATCTGAAATACTTTATTATTTCAATAACCCTGTTTTTTAAATATTAATAAACAATTTACACACAGTGAAATCCACAAAATTTTAAGTTTTACCACTTACTTTCCAGTGGAAATGCCCCCTCCCCCAAACGGTTCAACTATCAATTAGACCAGCAATTTTCAACCAGTATGCAGCAATACATGGTGTGCTGCAATTCATTTTAAAATATGTAATAACTGATTATTCAGTCAGGGGCACTGACCTCTTTACCCTTAGATTGTCAAATAAAAGAATGACAATAACCAATACAACAATAGCTGTCCGGTGTGAATGAATCAAAATTATATATATATATATATATATATATATATATATATATATATACACACACATATATATATATATACATACACACACACACACACACACACATATATATATATATATATATATATATATATATATATATATAAATTCTTTAAAAATATATATTTTACTGATTTTTTACAGAGAGGATAGAGAGTTAGAAACATCAATGAGAGAGAAACATCAATCAGCTGCCTCCTACTCTACCCCCCCCCCCCCCACACACACACACACACACTGAGGATATGCCAGCAACCAAGGTACATGTCCTTGACCAGAATCGAACCTGGGACCTTTCAGTCTGCAGGCCAACACTCTATCTACTGAACCAAACCAGTTTTGGCAAAATTATATATATTTTTTGTCAGATCGACAAAAAATATATTTTTTGGTGTGCCACAAAATTTTAGTAATTAGTTTACATGTATCATTAGATGAAAAAGGTTGAAAATTGCTGAATTAGACTAATGCCACATATAAACAGGCTCCAAAATTATGTGACTCTTATGAGTGGTACTTTGGTTTTTGTGTTTTTTCCCCCAATATAATGTTTTTTTGTTTATTTTTTTATAAGTATATTTTTACTTATTTCAGAGAGGAAGGGAGAGGGAGAGAGTGAAAGAAACATCAATGATGAGAATCACTGATCAGCTTCCTCCTTCATGTGCCATGCTGGAGACCAAGCCCACAAGCTGGGCATGTGCCCTGACTAGGAATCAAACCGTGACCTCCTGGTTTTATAGGTCAATGCTCAACCACTGAACAACACTGGCTGGGCCCATTATAATTTTTTTGAGACTCATTCACATTGAACAGTCCATTCTACTTTTATTGCTGAGTGATATTCTATTGAACAAACACACATCAGTCCATTCTTCTGTTGAAGACATTTAGGTTGTTTCCAGATATGGTCTCTTATAAACTTTCTTTGTACAAGTCTTTTTTGAGGACATATGTTTTCTCGTGGGTAAAAAATATATATAGAGAGAAAGAAAACACTAGCCGAAGCTGGTTTGGCTCAATGGTAGAGCATCGGTCTGCGGACTGAAAGGTCCCGGGTTCAGATTCCGGTCAAGGGCATGTACATTGGTTGTGGGCACATCCCCGGTAGCGGGTGTGCAAGAGGCAGCTAGTCGATGTTAATCTCTCATCGACATTTCTAGCTCTCTATCTCTCTCCCTTCCTCTCTGTAAAAAATCAATAAAATATATTTAAAAAAAAGAAAGAAAGAAAACACTAAAAAAAACCTGTACTTCCACTAGCAATGGAATTTGCTTCATATCCTTGCCACCATTTGGTGTTGATCTTTTTACTTTTAGCCAGACTAGTGGCTGAAAAACCATATCTCATAGTTTATTGTACATTTTCCTTATAACTAATAATGTTAAGCACCTCAACGTTAGTGTTTATTGTCCAATTTTTTTCAAGTTTTTGCCAATTTTTCATTAGGATGTTGGCCTTAATATTGATTTGGATGAGTTATTTATTTTGGATAGAAAGCCTTTGTCAGAATTATTTATTCTGTGGCTTATTTTTTTTTTAATGTCTTACTATTAATTTTCTCTAAAATGTCTTAGCTTCAGCAGCTTTTTTTTTTTAATTAATAGACTTAATTTTTTAGAGAAGTTTTAGGTTTTGAGAAAAATTACTTAGTTAATAATTATTTTTATTAACTAAAGTCCACAGTTTATATAGGGTTCACTCTGTGCATTCTATTATACAAGTTTGAACAAATGTAAAATGACATGTATCCGCTATTAGATATCATACAGAACAAGTTCACTGCCCTAAAAAAAAATCCCACACTCCACCTACTCAACTTGTTCTCCCACCCCCACCCCCAAATCCACCAAAAACATTGATCTTTACTGCTTCCATAGTTTTGCCTGTTCAAGAATGTCACAGCTAGAATCAAACAAAATGTAGCCTTTCCAGACTGGCTTCTTTCACTTGTCACTATGGATAATATTTCTTTCCTTAATGGTATAACTAAAGTCCAAATTTTAGAAATTAAAATTAGACATCATTATGTCTTCTAGCATGATAGAGTGTTATTTAAGAATATTCCTCATAATTATAAACTATTTTTATATGACTGTTCCCAATTTAGTGACATGAATAACACTTGCAAGTAGAGATGTAAAGAGCTTCTGGCAGGTAGAAGTGGTACACATGTGTGAACCAGTATTCTTCCCTTTTTTCTTCTCTGCCTTTGAATAAAATATAAAGCTAAAATAGCACAGAGAAGTCCCAGTTTCTATAAAAATGGCAGTTTAGTTTATTCCCAATTAATTCTCCTCCAATTATATGCTCTGGAGAAGATATACAACATATAAGAACTTTAAAAAATTGTAAACAGCCCATTACATAAAATTCATATATTATAAATTTAACCAAGGGTACAATTCAATGGGTTTTTGTATATTCACAGAATTTTGTACCTATCACTGCAAGCATTTCAAAAATATATTCATAATCCTAAAAAAGGAAACTTTGGATCAATTAGCAGTCACTCCACATTACCCCTCCAATTTCTATAGCTCTACACAACTACTAATGCACTTTCTACTTCTATAGAATTGCTTATTTCTAGCCATTTCATATAAATTGAATCATAAAATTTCTGGTCTATTGTACTGCATACTACACTGCATAATGTATTCAAATTTCATCCATCTTCTATAAAGAATCAATACTTATTTATTATTAATCTTCACCACAGGATATTTTTCCAATGATTTGAGAGAGAGTGGAAGGGAGGGGGAGAGACAGAGAGAAACATATGTGAGAGAGACATATTCAGATTGGTTGCCTCCCACACACACCTGAACCAGGGCTGGGGATTAAGCCTGCAACTGAGGTATGGGCTCTTTACCAGAATCGAACCCAAGGCCCTTCTAAGGGTCAATGCTCTATCCATTGAGCCAAACTGGCTATGGCTACATTTATTTTTTTATTAATGAATAATATTTCATTCTATAAAGATACCAAGTTTTATTTAATATTATACATATCCATTGAGCATTTCATAGACCTTAGTGCTGTTACCACTTTTGGCTTATTATGAAAAATGCCACCCAGAATATTTGTATGCAACATTTGTATGGACATATGACTTCACTTCCTTTAGGTATATTCCTAGGAGTAGAATAGCTGGGTCAAGTTGTAATGTCTTAATTTTTTTTAAATTTTATTGATTATGGTATCACATAATTGTCCTCATCCCCCCATTCCCATCCCAAACCCCTCCCCACATATGCCCTCACCCCCCTGTTGTCCATGGCCACTGGCTAGGCTCATATGCAAGTCCTTTGGTTGATCTCTTCCCCTTACTCCCCACCCCCCATCCATGTAATGTCTTAAATTTTGAGGAATTGTCAAATTACTTCTAGGTTTGCAGTACTTTACTCATAAAAATCACTCCAGGAATGTATAAAGACTCCAATTTCTGTATATTCTCACCAACACTGTTATTTTCTATCTTTTTTATTATGGCTATCATGGTAGGTGTGAAGTGGTATCTCACCGTGGTTTTGATTTTCATTTTCCTAATGACTAGTGATGTTGAGCATCTTTTCATGGACTTGTTGGCTATTTTTATATCTTATTTGGAAACATTTCTACCCATGTATTTTGCCCATTTTTTAATTGGGTGTCTTTATTATTAACTTATGAGTTCTTTATATATTCTAGACAAAAAGTCTATCAAATATATGATTTGCAATTATTTTCTTTTTTTTTTTTTTGTAGGTTGCCTTTTCACATTCCTGATATTATCTTTTAATTTATCTTTATTGTTCAAAGTATTATAAGTATTACCTTCCCCTTCCCCCATTGAAAATATGTGCAGAAGCTTCTAATTTTGACATAGTCCCTTTGTTTATTTTCTCCTTAGTTTCCCTTACCTTACGAGATGTACTGGCAAACATATAGCTACAAGAGATGTCTGAGATTTTGGTTTTGATAGTATGGAGTTTCCTCAAAAAATTAAAAATGGAACTGCCATTTGACCCAGTGATTCCATTTCTAGGAATATATCCTAAGAAACCTGAAACAGCAATCAGAAAGAAGGTATGCACCCCTATGTTCATAGCAGCACAATTTACAATAGGTAATGTTGCCCATCAGTAAGAAGAGTGGACAAAAATGCTGTAGTACATTTACATCATGGAACACTATGCAGCGGTAAAAAAGAAGGAACTCTTACCCTTTGAGATGGCATGGAGGGACATAGAGAGTATTATGCTAAGTAAAATAAGCCAGTTAGAGAAAGACAGGTATAATATGATCACACTCATATGTGGAATCTAATGAACAAAATAAACTGATGAACAAAATATATCCAGAAACACAGAAGCATGGAACAGACTGTGGAATCTCAGAGGGAAGGCAGGGGTGGATGGATAGGTGGGTGGGAAGAGAGCAGCCAAGTACTTGTATACACATATGCATAACTCATGGACACAGACAATAGAGTAGTGCAGGCCTGGAGAGGTAGAGGGAGCAGGCTAAAAGAGGGCAGTGGGGGGTGGGAAATATGTAATACTGAGTGGCCAGATTATTATGATCTCTAAATGCATAACAATCTGGCCACTCAGTATATATATATATACTAGAGGCCCATTGCATGAAGATTCGTGCAAGAACGGGCCTTCCTTCCCCTGGCTTTGCTCCCAGCTGCCTGGGAGCCTGCAAGTCCTCACTCCCAGCGGAGCACCACTCCTGTAACTCCCTCCATCCCCTGCCTTCCCCCTCATGGCAGGCGTCCCACCCCGCCTGGCCACTCTGCACCTATGTATGCAAATTAACCAAGATTTGTTGAGTTGATTTGCATACTCACTCCTGATTGGCTGATTGGTGTCACCAAGGTATGGTCAATTTGCATATTTCTTTTATTAGTGTAGATTAGAAGCCTAGTGCATGAATTCATGCATGGGTGGGATCAGGCCAACCTGGCCAGGAGAAATGACATGGGCGGTTGGCCAGCCTGCCTGCTGGTTGAACTACTGGTAGAGGGGACAATTTGCATATTAGCCTTTTATTATATAGGATATACACTGAGTGGCCAGATTATTATGTGTTCAGAGATCATAGTAATCTGGCCAGTCAGTGTAATGACTTAATTTTTAAAATAAAATAAAATAAAATCTTCATCTATATATTGTCAAAGTGTCAATTTCTCCTTTTTGAGATTTCAGTTTTGGATCATATATGTGAAAACTGTAATTGGATACATATGCAGCAGGTTCTTGAATAATATTGCCTTTCAGGTCATTTTGTAATAATCTTTATGAAAATAAATAATTCCCAGCTGGGGCCACTGTCTGTGTGAAGTCTGCAAGTTTTCCCCATGTCTGTGTGAGTTTTCTCAGCGGATTCCAGTTTCCTCCAACATCCCAAAGATGTGCACATGAGATGAATTGGTGTGTCTAAATTGCCCCAATCACAGTAAGTGTAAGTGTATCTGAGCATACCCTGTGAAGGATGGGATCCTGTTCCTGGTTGATTACCATCTTGAAACCTGAACTACCCAAATAGACTCGCCACCCACAACCCTGAACTGGATTAAGCCAGTTGGAAAATAATTATCTTTGTTTCTTAATCTTTTCAAAATATATGTATATCTCACATTTATTTCAAAGTTTAATATTAAAAGTGTATTGGGTATTTACTTAGAAATTTGCTGATGTTTCTGTGACCAGAAATATGTCATAGGAACTTAACTCTTGTTTATATCAGTCTAAGGCAGTGGTTCTCAACCTTTCTTTCTAATGCCGTGACCATTTAATACAGTTCCTCATGTTGTGGTGACCCCCAACCATAAAATTATTTTCCTTGCTACTTCATAACTGTGATTTTTGCTACTGTTAATGAATCGTAATGTAAATATCTATGTTTTCTGATAGTCTTAGGCGACCCTGCCAGCGGTTTTCAACCTGTGGGTCATGACCCATAGGTTGAGAACTGCTGCTGTAGAGCCTAAGACCATCGGAAAACACAGATATTTTTTACACGATATTTAAACACGAAAATAATTTTATGGTTGGGGGTCACCACAACATGAGGAACTGTATTAAAGGGTCACGACATTAGAAAGGTTGTAAACCATTGGTCTAAGGAAAACTGGTTTTGTTATGTCATTTCTCTTAAAGTCAAAGTTTTCAAGAATCTACCAAGACATTGAGGATTTATTTATTTTTTATTTTTTAAATATATTTTATTGATTTTTTTACAGAGAGGAAGAGAGGATAGAGAGTTGGAAACATCAATGAGAGAGAAACATCGATCAGCTGCCTCTTGCACACCCTCTACTGGGGATGTGCCTGCAACCAAGGTACATGCCCTTGATGGGAATCGAACCTGGGGACCCTTCAGTCTGCAGGCCGACGCTCTATCCACTGAGCTAAACCGGTTTTGGCAAGGATTTATTATATGCTCATAACTGTTACAGCTTTCTGATGGATTGATACTTTTATCATTATTAAATATACCTATTTGTCTCTAGTAACAATTTTGTATTAAAAATTTGTCTGACAATAGTATTAGTAGTATTAGTATAAACATATTTGTCTGGTGTTTCTATAACTTAAAACCTATAGCTTCTTTAAATTTAAACTGTATCTACTGGAGAAAGCATATACTTTGTTCTTGTTTTTTATCCATTCTGCAAATATCCGTCCTTGATTAGTGTGCTTAATCCAAATACACTAATATAATTACTCTCCAGGATGGATTTACATTTGTCATTTTTATTTTTCTTTCTATATGTCATTATCTTTTTTGTTCTTCAACTCCCTCTATTAATGCCTTCTTTTCTTAAATAGATATCTTCTACTGTACCATTTTAATTTACTTAATGTTTCATTTACTATTTTGTAAAATAACCTTCTTACTGGTTAACCTGAGGATTACAATTAGCACCTTATCTTTAAACACTCTAGTTTGAATTAATGCTAATTTATTGCAATAGCATACCAATAATTTGCTTCAGTATAGCTCCATTTCCTCTGCCTTTATCTTTGTATTGTCATACAAAGAATATCTGTGTATATGCTTTAGATTTATAATTATTGAATTACTGTATTTAAATTATATCAGAAAAAAAGATGTTTCAAAACAAAAATACAGTGGTGCCTCACATACAGAACGCCTCGCACAGCGAACGCTGCACACAACGAACTTCATTTCATGATTCATACAACGAACTTCGTTTCACACAACGAAGTCGCCCGAGCTTCCACGACTGCTTCGCCCGAGCTTCCACGATCGCTGCCGATGTATTGCATCCTTCCGCGCAGGCACTGCAGGCAGTCGTTAGTCACTGCGCTTAACTTAAGCACGTATCGCGGCAATCGTTCTTCATTACGAATTAAATCACGCACGTATCACGGCAGTCGTCCTTTTAAGTTAAACTCAATACACTGTATCCGGATTCAGCTGAAGCAAACAGGATCAACGATCTTTACTCCGATACTCTTGTCCGTTATTTCCGGCAGATGTTGGAGAAAAGAGAAAAACAAACGACTTTGGACAGGTTTTTCATGAAAACATCGGCCAAAAAGCAGAAAATGGATGAAGATGTGCAAGATTCGGTAGACTCTACTTAGTCTGTTTTAAAATTAAAAAAATGTGTTTTTTTTTAAAAAAATATGTTTTTAGATGTATCTAAATAAAAATAATAACAAAAAATTTATCTTTCTTTATGTCATCTTAGCATATTTTATGCTACAGAACGAATTATTTTTTTTAACATGTATTGTTATGGGAAAACGCGTTTCACATAACGAACTTTTCGCATAACAAACTTGCTCCTGGAACGAATTAAGTTCGTTGTGTGAGGCACCACTGTACATTTATACTACATTTTATATTTACTAATGTAGTAATTTTTACCAGTGTTATTATCCATGTGTATTTGCTTCTATTTAATGTCTTTCATTTCACTCTGAAGTACTTTCATATCTTTTTTCATTGATTATAGAGAGAAGACGGAGAGGGAGAGAAACATCAATAAGAGAAGAAACATCCATTGGTTGCCTCCTGCACACGCTCTGACAAGGAATCAAACCAGAAACCTGGGTATGTGCCCTGAACTAGAATCAAATTAGCCACATTTTGGTGTACATGACAACACTCCAACAAAGTGAGGCAGGGCCCTTTCATATTTCTTGAGGGGTAGAATAGCTAGCAACAAATTTACTCAGGTTTTATTTACCTGGGTATTTCTTAATGTCTACTTCATTTTGAAGAGACATTTTTGCTGGATATATTGTAGAATTTTTGATTGACATTCCCTCTCCCCAACCTGTGCCCCAGTATTTTATATATGCAACCTATTCTTTTCTGAGTTCTATGCTGATAAAATGTGAAAAATCTTATTGAGGGTCCCTTTTACATGATAAGCTATTTTTCTCTTGCTTTTAAGATTCTTGTTTTTGACAGTTTAACTCTGATACAAGTAAGTGTGGATCTCTTTGGACATATCCTACTTAGAGTTTTTCAAGCTTCTTCACTGCGCAAATGAATGTTTTTCATAAATTTGGAATTTTCAGCCATGATTTCATTCAATATTCTTTCTGTTTCTTTATCTTCTAGTCTCCTTCTGGGACTCACAGCATGTATATGTTGATGCATTGATTGTATGCCACAAGTCTCTGAGGCTCTGTACATTTTTCCTTCTGTTCCCCATACTGAATAAATCAACTGACATACCTTCAAATTTGCTGATTATTTTTGCTGCCAGCTCAAATCTGCTGATGAGTCCCTGTAGTATACTTTTCATTATAGGCACTGTATTTTCATCTCTGGAATTCCTATGTGCTTTTTCACAGTCATTTCTACCTTTTTATTGCTGTTTTCTATTTTACAATACATACCATGCTGTCCTTTAATTCTTCATATCTGGTTTCCTTTAGCCCTTTGCACATGTTTTTAAGAGGTCAATGTCACTGAATAATGTGCAAAACATTTGGGGCTCCTCCTGGACAGTTTCTATTTACTTTTTATCTTTTAAATGGACCATACATTTAATATTTCTTTGCATGTCTTGTAACTTTTTATAAAAAAAAACAACAACAACACAAAAACTGGACATTTTAATAATGTGACAAACTTACAAATGATATTCCTTTCCCTCACCAGGACAACTTTGCCTTTCCTCTAATCTTTGCCTAATCTTTGCCTTTTCCTCTAACTTTGCCTAATATTCTGAGTTGATAATTATCTTTGTAATATCTTCTGACACCATTCTACCTTAAGCCTCCTAAAGGATAGGAACTGTTTTGCCATTATTCTAAGTCCAAGTATCTTATAATATGGAGTACTATTTGTTATTTTTGGAGTGATATAATAACTAACTCTGTAGGTAAAAAAGTCCTCATTAAACTGTATATTCAGGAATTTACTCTACTGAGAGAAAGTGATCTTTGTAAAATAGATGGTTAAGAACATTAGTCATGTAGACCAATGCTATCTAGATCCAGGACTATTAGTTTCATATGGGAACTTAAAATAAGAATTAGTCCAACACACTGCAGAAAACCAGAAATTACAAACACTAAATCAAGGATCAGAGAATTGAGATATATATATATATATATATATATATATATATATATATATATATATTAATGTACATGTATATATGTATATACATATATCCACTTTTAAAAGTTTCAAAACAAAGGTAAAATAAAAAGATGGTTTTATAAAAATGGGCAGCTTAATTCCAAGTTTATCTTATACATTAATGTGAGATTGTATAATAGTATATTAGGATATTTAAACAACTACTATGCTAATATCTCCTAAAATAACAATGCTTTAAAATAACATAATAGGTTACTAGTCTCTGCTGTTTCTTTTCTTATACATTTTTTAATATTTCTTAGAATATCCCAAATTCTTAAAATTTATTCACAGAGCAAATTTCACTGAAACTATTATTTGGGATAAAGATGAAACTGTACCAGTATAAATTGAAATTTAAATATATTCAATTAAAAGAATCAAGATCTAAATATATGCATTTCATCTTCTGTAATCTATCATTTTAATTTACTTACTTATTTTAAGGAAAAGGTAGTACTAAACAGATAAACACAATGTCCAAATCCATCTTTTAGAAGAGATTCTCAATCACACAATAATACATTACTTCATCTTAAATCAGAGACATAAATCATTATGGTATACACACAAATAGAGAAAAAAGCATTGTGCTAAAAAAATGAAGTAATGTCTTTAAAAGATTCAATTTTTCCACTTGTTAATTCCATTACTCTTTTAAATTTTTACTTATCTCACTGCCAAATCTCTCTAAACCACCTTTATTAGTAAGTCCTTTTTTGGAACAGGGCTACATATACAAATATACAAGTATTTTTCCACTGTTTACAGAAAATTTCCTTACACAGGTCAGCTAACTTGGATTTTAATATTAATCTTTGAATTATGTAAATTAATCATTTGACATTTTATTCGGAATGTAGTGATAGTGTTGATTTAGTTTGATCCAAAAATCAAGAATTTCATTATCCTATAAAATATATCCTAAGTTCAAAGTATTTAAGGGGGTTAAACAAAATGCAAACATTTAATGCAACATTAAGCATGTGAAATAAAAACTTGATTGCCTAAAGAAAGCATGCTATGCTGTTACCCTGGTGACAGGTTAAAAAAGGGATTGTGAGCTGAATAGCTGTATGATATGAAATTAAAATGTTTCACATTGAACAATCCAAAATGAATTGGGAAAGGTTAGAGTAGAGGAGAGAGAAATCAATTCTCCAATGGCAATGGTGAATGGGAAAGAAGTATGAATAGGATTTGCCAGTGGGGTGCAACAGCTGCCAAATATCCTGCAGCCAAAGAATTACAATAATACTGATGAAGTGTGCAAGAGCTTTTGGAGTCATTGCAGGGAACAGAGAAATTCTCTGGCAATAATGAGGCTATTTTGTCTTCCATTCAGCTCTTATCACAGAATTAAAGAGATATATCTTAAAATGTAATATTTAGCAAAAACTGTATAAATATAACATTTTATCCACTTAATCAATATTTTGTGCCTAATCTCACATAGCTTTCTAAATTATCCAGGATAGTTTAATTAAATAAATGAAAATATCATAACAGAGATACTAAAAGTAAGGCAAGCATAAAGGAAATTAACTAAATTGATGTTTTCTCTCCTTTTGCTACTTTTAGTGAATTTATTGCTCAAGTGAAAGTAGATATTTCCAGAGGCATAGTATGATTATGTATGTTTGTGAATATATGTCCTAAGTACTATTTTTTATTACACAGTCCGTTATTAAAACATCAACTTAATTGTTATAATGAAGTAGCTAACTTGAGAACATATATGAAACAAGTATAACAAAAAGTTGTGTTTTATTGTAACAGATGGTGAAAATGTGTTAATAATTTGAAATATCCTTTTAAATTCAGAGACATTTAAGTAAAAAAAAGCCAATATATAATTATAAAAAATACCTGCCTTTACTTGGGATTTGTTTTCATATAGGTATTTTTTTGTTTCTTTTACAATTATATCTTTCAATGATTAAAATCATATTTCAAAACCTTAAACTTTTTCTTCTAATTGAAAACTTAATGGGTAAATAAATTATAAATCTAAAACCAAGAAAGGATACTTTTTTAACAGAAAAAAAAAATCAACACACAGATAATTGCATCTGTCAGGTAAAAGTCACTAAAAAATTGATTCTCCATTTTATCAGGAAGCCAGATGAGAAAAGAAAATGCAATACAAATGTAGACACAACGACTGCTATTCAAGTGAATATAATTTCCCATTATGCTACTGTGACTAAAAGAGTTAAACTGATGACAGGCTCTGTAGCCAGTCAAGATACTTGATATGTTCTACAAAGTATGAGCTCAAAGTGGTGATTACACACAGACTCCATACACCCAGAGTAATCCTCCACAAAGTGAATGCTTCATTTTTAAACCTTTCAGGCGGAAATATTTTCATCAGCATAGTAACCGTAGCCTAGAGTGAAGGTGTTCCTTTTCTTGAGTCTTTAACCTCTGCTCAAATACCAAGAGAAAAATAGAAGACTGAAGTAGAAACCAGAAAGTAAAAGTGTCTGCCTCATACAATTCAAATAGGAGCTGAGCTGAAAAAATTTCAGGAATTGTCCAATCCAACAGGGCCGTTTCTCAGAGGTGGAAACTGGTGTCAGAAGTTGAAACATTTGCACAAAGGCTAGTTCCACCTTGATACTTGATAGTAGCACTGGGACCAAAATCCTGACTCTTGACATCTCAATGCTGGTTCCACGGCACCATGTCAACCATTGTGAAATTTCAGGTGAAGGAGCCAAAAGAACCACAGAATGTATTTATTTAACATACACACACCTACACGTGTATGTGTTGTGTGTGTGCATGCAAGGCACACAAGAGAGAGATGGAAAAGGAGAGAGTAAAAGGAGGCAGGAAAGCAGAAAGAGAGAAGAGAGTGGGTGGTGAGAGAGGGAGGAAAGGGAAGAGATGGAGGGGGGAGAGAAGGTCACGTCCCTCACTAACCCCTCTGCCAGCCTGCTCGCCCACGCAGTCTGCTTGTTCAGTTATTTCGTCATCCCTCACTAACCCCCTTGCCAACCTGGTCGCCCCACACAGCCTGCTTGTTCAGTTGTTTGGTCGTCCCTCTCTAACCCCGCTGGGGGCTTGGTTGTAGGCAGCCATCTTGTGAGGGCATGAGGGTTAATCTGCATATTACCTCTTTATTATATAGGAAACCTGCATCAACATTTACTTTCAAATGCCTTAAAATAGATGAAAACACAAACTGCCTCCACTCACCTCAGCATGGCTTAACCCCCAGGACTGACATCTAAAAGGGAGTAAAGGTCTTAGTCTGAGCCACAACCCCTGCCAAAGTCCCACACCATGCAAAGTAATGCAAAACAGCCCTCTGCGAGGGAAGAGAGATTTGGACACCAGACAGTCTATCACCAGGAAAGTGTCCCTGCTCTCCCTAGAAGTGATAAATGAGTCAGACAGTTTAATAGGAAGATTAAATCATGGAATTAGAGTTTAACTGCTGAATCAAAAGAAAGGGTGCAGGGCAATTTGCATAATTACAAAACTTAATGAAATAAAGCAACAGATGCATAAATACTAATGGGAAAGGAGGAAGTAGAGACACCTACAGAGGGCAGAGTGGCCCTCACTGAATCCAAGAAGCTTGGGAGGGCAGAGGTGGACTAAAGCAAGACCAAGGCCTAGCTTAGAAAAGTGAATCCTGACTCGTGAGCAATATTTGGCCCTCAGGGAAATAGGCTTTTTTAAACAAAACTAAATAAAAGATTACTGAAAGGGGCAAAATTGTTTTCCTTACTATTTTTTCCTCCAATCATTAACTGTTAGTGAAACAAATTATTATACCAAACCACAATGCCAACAAAATAATTTTAGCTTCAAGTAACATGAAGTAATTGCTTAACACAACTTTTAATGATGCATTTCTGTCAATAAAAGTGTTTAAGAACAGAACCGATAAAAAGAAAAATAACTACATTGTAAATCAGCATATATTTACGTAAAATTTTAATTATGCTCACCAAATTTGTTTATAGTCATCCTAAGAAAAATTGCTATTGTATCTCACATTAACATTTTTTTCTAAAATGCACTGCTCTCTTTTTGCTATCCAAATACTGTGAATACGTATTCTTAATGTCTTTTTCCAAGTCATAAATGATGAAAGAGTGAAACCCATAGAGAAATTGGGAAAATAAAATCAGCAGCCAAAACAAGCAACACAAAGGAAGGGCTGCAGGCCACTGGGTTTGGAAGCATAAACATTATATGAGCACATCCATGACAGAGCAATATGCAGCCACACCTGGAAGCTAACACTGGACTAGATTCCCAAGCCAATAATGAAAACATGATTCTGAAGCCAAAATGTGAGGATACGACCACATTACAATCAGCTTTGCTATCGGGGACCTCTTCCGTGAAAAAACAAAAATAAAGTCACTTTCTCTACACAAGATTATACTTTGTCAAAAGTTCAATATAGTCCTGGCTGGCATAGCTCAGTGATTAGTGTTGGACTGCACATGGGTTTGATTCCCAGTCTCAAGGGTACATACCTGGGTTGTAGATTTTATCCCAAGAGTGCATGACTCAACTAATCAATGTGTCTTTCTCATATTCATGTCTCTCTGCCTCCCCTTCCTTTCCTTATCCTCTCCTGTCCCCCCTTCCCCTCTTTTCTCCCATTCACTCGGGAGGAGGGGGAGGAACACAACAAAAAAAAATATCTTCAGGTGGGGATTAACAACAAAAAAGGCCAGAGTATTTATCTAGATGTTATAGGTCTCTCTTTTTATTTTGTAATAATTGATACCACCCATAAATAAATGATAAGTTCAGTAGGAAATAAACTAACCAAATATAAAATAATTGCTTGTTACAAGTATCTACATAACTAAGCTCTAGTCTTTGTATTTTATTAGTATAATTTTTCGGAACTTCTAAAGTATAATGAGTTCAACAGTAGTAGCAGGGGAGTGGATTCTGAGATGATGGTGAAATAGGAATAATTATTGGGTTAAGGTGTGGGTACTGACTCTGTATACAGATGTAATTCTGTGACATCAACATCCACACCCAGACAACCACTTTGCCTTTCCTAGAAATTTCAAGTAAATGAAATCACATAGTCTTCTTTAGCTGGCTTCTTTTTCTTAGCATGATTTTATTTTTAGATTTATGCATGTCGATACATGTATAACATACTTCATTCTTATTTATTGTTAACCAGTATTCTATTGCATTGTTAACCAGTATTCTATTTATTTATCCACTCACCATTTAATGTAAATTATTCTAATGGTGTGTGATAGTATAGTATTGGGGTTCTAACTGGGATTCATCTAATGATTAATGATGTTAGACATCTTTGCATGAACTTACTTGCCATTGATATAATTGATATAAATTATTTGATAAAGAATCTAGGCCAAAACTTTTTAATTGGGTTGTTTAGCGAACCATTGAATCGTAACAATTATTTACATATTACATATTCAAGTACTTTATTAGATAACTCTGAATACACTCTGCCATTGCTATCTTGTTTTATAATTTTCTTGGTGGTGTCTTCTGAAGAGCAAAAAGAGAGATAGAAACATTAATGATGAGAGAAAATCATTGATTGGCTGCCTCCTGCACACCCCATACTGGGGATCAAGCCAGCAACCAGGGCATGTACCCTGACCAGGAATTGAACCATGACCTCCTGGTTCATAGGTTGAGCTGAACCACTGAGCAACACCGGCCAGAGTCATATCAATATTTTTGAAACTACTAATATTCATCCTAAATTTTATTACTATAATACTTCTCAAAACTTTTATCAAAATTAACAAAGTATGCATTAGCCGGTTTGGCTCAGTGGATAAAATGTCAGCTCTCGACTGGTCAAGAATATGTACCTGGGTTGCAGATTTGATCCTGTGAGTGTAGGAAGCAACCAATTAATGGGTCTCTCTCACATCAATGTTTCTCTCTCTATGTCTTTCCCCCTCCCTTCCATTTGCTCTAAAAATCAGTGGAAAAATATCTTTTGGTAAGGTTTAACAAAACAAGCAAACAAACAAAAAAGATTAACAAAATAATAAAACAGAAATAATACATACAAATTACTTGAAAAGTCTTCCTGTAAGTTTTCAGGGTATTTTCTTACCTCTAATGAAGTCCAAATTAAAGACATCCTTTTTCTTTTTTAATTTAAAAAATTCATTTGAACTGAAATGAAGCAATACTATTTTTAAGCACTAAAACTTTATTATACTTCAAACACTCATAAGAATATCTAGAATTTAGGTTAATTAGATCTTTAATTAGTAACTTCCTATCTTTTAGATAATTAATATTTTTCTGTTCGTGTCTTGTTTTAAATGATCTAACATACCTTGAATTTTCATGTTCTTGAAAATGTTGTGCTCTTAATTGGGATGCCACAAACAATGATGATGCTATTGCCAATAACTGGTTTCTCTCACTCTCTGTTAACTTGTGTCCTGAGGGAAATCAATCAAGCAATCAATCAAATACATAATGTCAACATCTATGCTTCTACCTTTTAGAATTATGAATCATTCAAACAAGTATACTATCAAGCATCTCTTATGGAGCTAGTATTATTCCGGACATTGGAACCTGCAGGGGAAATGGGGGGAACAATGTTATTCAAATGAGACCAAAAAAAATCCTGCTAACTAGAAGTTTATAGCTAATTTCTAAAAGAAAGAAAAAATGGATATTAAGCAGGCACAGAACAAAACAATTACAAATAAAAAAAACCATACTCAAATCTCTAGGAAAAACTTAAGGCTCTTCACATATGCTTCTCCTTTATCACTCCTCACCCAAATTTTACTTCTAAGTAGAGGATAAAGGAAAAGTAGAAAAAGAAGTGTGGCTGGTCAAGGACATTGGCTAGGGCATGTTTTGTAGTGTGAAGAATTAAAGGAAAATAAAGGTGTGACACTCTTACATGCAGTCCGGGTTTGAATCCCAATCAACCAGCCCACCAATGTCTCTCTCTCTCTTCCCCCTTTAGTTCCTACCATAATATAGTGGATCTGGGGACAGTGGTCTAGCCTAACAAGGCTTAGGAAGGCTCCCTAGTCTGGCTGAGTCTTGTGCAGCAGAGTAATCTGCTCTATTTGCACAATTCTTCAAAAAGTGTGTGAGTCAAGGCAGGATTCTATATTCCAGAGTCTACAGGTTAAAATGTCCCCTAGAGTTGCAATTCCACCACAATTTCTAACACTATTATTTACCACAGTACTATACACAAATAATAAGAGTATTAAATGGTACAGTATAGGCAATGTGAAATGAGGCAATACAAACATTATGTTTAAAAATCATTTAAAGTAGCAGTGACTAAAAGTATTCACCATTAGAATGCAGATAGTTTCCAGATCAGCAACACAATTTTCTATGTGGAGGAGCTTCATGACCCTGAAAGGTGCAGTATCTCATGAAACTGAAGGGAAGGGAAAGCTCCACTGATGCCCCAGCATGCAGCATCTGCCTATTTCCTCATTGTAAATTCTTCTCCTGGGCTAATTTCACATTATGGACATTATATCAAAAAGGATGGATTAGGAGGAGATGTGCACAGTGGTTCTCTCAAGGCGTTTGGCAGCCCTAGAGCCTATGGAATAGAGTCCTTGGAAAGGTTTTTCAACAGTGAAAATACTACCTTGTCCTTGAAGCCAGCTTTGATGCCCTAAATCAGAATTGGTTTCTTTTCCTCTACTCTTAAGAAACTTTGCTTATATCTTTACTTAGCAATTATTTTAGCCTATCCTGTAATTAGTTCTTTACATGTTTATTTCTCTTGTGATGTAAGCTCAAGAGGACGAAAAATGTATTCTTTGTTTTTGAATT
This sequence comes from Pipistrellus hanaki, assembly GCF_964339955.1. Lineage (NCBI taxonomy): Eukaryota > Metazoa > Chordata > Mammalia > Chiroptera > Vespertilionidae > Pipistrellus > Pipistrellus hanaki. The sequence goes on from NC_140505.1 coordinate 35,427,950, forward strand.
TCTCCTAGAGCTTAAATGTATTATTTGTTGAATGATTTTAATGACTGGATCTTTAAAGACCACACGTCAGTCCATATATCATAGTACCACTCTTTTTTTTAAAATTTTTTATTTTAATATGTTTTATTCATCATAGTACCACTCTTAAAGGCAAAGAAATACAAAGAGAAATATAATCACTGGCATTCTTCTTATATTGAATTAAATGGCTATAAAAATTTTACAACTTCTCAGGTGATTTTGACCATTTCTTTTGATAAGGCTGGCAATTTCAGTGTAGTAATTCAGCAGAGAAACAAATCCAAAATGTTCACTATAGCCCAACAGAAATTATAAGTTTTAAAATACTTTCTCATTTTTTCTTTATTTCAGAATCAAAATACCTTTATCCCCATTTTCCATTTATTTTTTTAATCAAAGGAAAAAACAGCTTTGCAACAAAATAATAAACTGACATGAAGAACAAATTGTTATGTATCCTATTTTTAAACTTCACTCACAATCATTTCAAAGTTCAACCTAAGAACCTTTAGGAACACTGTCCTAGTCTACAAATAATCTTGGGATAGTAAACACCTATAATAAAAAATTTCTATGCATTTATAAAAATGGGCACTTGTGTATGCATAGGGCTATGATAGCTGGACAGATGGGAAGCAGATGGGTAATCCCAAAGGGGCAAAATGACCCTGCCTCAAACATATGGAGAAGATCCTGGATTAACTTCAGTTGCCACTTCCTGCTGCTCTTTCAGGCACATATATCAAACAATCAAAATGACACAGTTTAATACATTTAAAACCTGCTCTGGAGAAAAATGGGGGGAAAGAAAGAGAGTAATCTAAAGATAAAGAACAAGAGATAGTAGCCATTCAGAGAAGAAAGAACTGACATGAAAATCACATGAGAAAATAAGAGGTAGACATGAAGAATGGTAAATATAGACATGTACTTTAAAGTCCTTACAGGTGACATGACAATATACAGCATATTCTGAAACTTCTGTGGTTTATGACTTTAAATCCTTCCAAAAATGAATGAGTACTAAAATAAAAGTTGAAAGCTCTAAATTCAATTTTTGGTTTTATCATATTACTGTTTTTTCAGCCTTCATCTCTCTGTGCTTTGGCTTCCTCACATGTAAAATGAAAGCTGAGGTTAAAAATTGCTAAAGGCCATTCTAGTAACTTATAAGCATAATAAACACAATTATTGTGAAGTGCTGATAATTTCCTACCAAAAAAAAGCAATATAATATATTAAGTTTATCACAAAAATTACAATATTAGGTTCTAGGTAAATATCTGAGTTCCCTTAAAAACTTGGAACATTACTGCTAAATGTACAGTACAGAGTAATCAACTCCAATTAGAAATTGTATTTCCCCATTTTCTTCTCTATGTCATATATGCATATATATAGACACATATGTAAATGTGTGCATTTATAAGAACCCATACACATATACAATACGTAAGTCATGTTCTTTCTGAATATCATTTTAACTACTTAACTGTTCAAAAGGTTCCCTGAAGTTTTGCCCTGCTGTCTCCTCTGCCTACTATTTCATGTCATATCACCTCCACAGATGCATTCACCAGGCAGACACAAAAATATCTGAAAATCCTGATTGAATCTAGAATTCGTGTAGTTACTAGGGATACAATAAAAAGCAATAACATAAGTGGCTCCTAAATTCATGGTAGCAATAAATATCAATGAAATAATCACGCAAATATAAAACTGCAACATATTAAGATTGCATTTTATATTTATAAAAGTTTTACAGTTCAGAAAAAAGACTGATGATTCATTAGATTTATTTCAGTTCCCAAATAAAAAACATTCCCCATTTCTCTTGGTACTAATGATAAAACCCTGTACAATTGAAGTTTTGGGAAGAACAATCAAAACAATAATCTCCATTTAGTCTTATGAAAATACTATATTATAAATTCTGAGGTAAGAAATTGCTTTGTAAATGTATTCAATAGTTCAACTACATGAAGTTGACCTCAATCTAAATACATTTTCTAAAATGATTGAGACATTTTATCTAGTAAAAGACTTTAAATGGATATAAAGAACACGATATTTGTAAGAGAATATCTAATTTTCACATATCCCTAAGTTAAGTAGAAATATATGCAAAGGCTTCTTTCTTTCACATGAATAACATTTCTATTAAGTCTCATGTAAGTCATGTTCTTTCTTAATATCATTTAAACTATGTTTTCAATGCTCACTAAATGGTTTTCTCTGTCTCGAACTTGATGAGCAATTTTCCTACTACTTGGAAACACTCACTGATAACTTTGCAGTACTAAATTTCACATTCCAGTCAAAACCAATTTTTCAGAATATAAACCATCATCTTCTTAGACATTTTCATTTCTATTAACAGGAATAGCAACTGGTATTCTGAAATTCTCAGCACTAATTTTCATACATATACAGTATTTAATTATTAAAGACCAGTTCCTGCAGAACTCTTCTGACTTGCAGAAATCAGAAAATCAGGTAAGCTAATTCTCTGCCTATATGTTTGCTTCAAAACTGTGCTAGTATACATTCCACATAGTTTAATTATTCACTCAACAAAATTATAGATTATACATTTGTGAATTACTCAGGAATACTCAAAATCATAACTGTCAATAGTCTAAGATATTCTAAGTATCTTAATAAATCAAGTATAATATGGGCCAAAGGCCTTAATTTCAAAATAGAAAAAAGTATACATTATAATAAATAAATAATAATATCTTTATATTAAAATACTTCAATGCATACAAACCTTTAAAGCCATCAGGATATACATCAGAAAGAAATTTAGTGTTGATGTCTCCTTTTATAAAGCGTGAGTTGATTATTACCTCTCGAAGTAGCGCAATATTATGTATAACACCTAAAAATAAAAGATCAGATTGAACTGGAGAACAATAAGTCAGTTAAAATCTAATTCTTATTATCAGGAGAAATTTATCACCACTTTCCTATGATCTAGCAAGAACAATACAATTTTAATCATCTCGTTCACTTCAAGTAACAACAACAACAAAAATCTGAACTTGAGGTAGCAATAAAACTCTAAATGTAAATTTAAGAAGCTGGTAATTGCTAAGTTAATTCAATGGGGAAATAAATGTCTTTTAAATAAAGGGTGGAACAATGAGATATCCATTTAGGAAAAAAGAAAATAGCCTCAACACTAACTCACACCATACACAAAAATTAACTCAAGTTGAATCACAAACTTAAAAATAAAACCTAAAAATGCCCAACATAGAAAAAAATATAGGAGAAAAATCTCTTAGCATGAGGTAGGCAACAGATTCTTAGTACACAAAAACTATAAATCATGAAAATAATCAACACATTGTATTTCATCAAAATTTAAAAGTCTGTTCTTCAAAGAATATAGTTAAGAAAATAAAATGGTAAGCCACAGACGGAGACAAAATATTCACAACACATATATCAGATAAAATCTTATATCTAGAATATATAAAGGATGCTAACAATATAATAATAACTTGACAAACAAACCAAGATGAAAATAAAAGCAAAGATCTGAACAGACATTTCACAAAACATATACAAAAGGCCAGTAAGCATACACAAAAAATTGTTCAACATCTCTATTGCAAAAGAAACAAAACAATTTATCAACAAACACTAATTTAAGTGGCTAAAGGTTGAGAGACAGATAGTACCCAGTGATGGTGAAGATGTGAAAAAAAATGATCTGTCATACCCTGGGGTGGGGAATATAAGTTGATACATCCTCTTTGGAACTGTTTGGCAGTTTCTTAAAAAGTTAAACATTCAACTCTCAAGTATGTACCCAATTTAAAATAAAGCCATATGCCTATACAAACACTTATGCACAAAGCTTAACAGTTTTATTTATAATAGTCAAAAACTGGAAATTATCTAAACGTCCATCAATAGGTAAATGATTTTTTTTAAATGTGGTTTGTCCATACAATGGAATTCTACACAGCAATAAAAAGAAATGAATCACTAATATGTACAAAGATAAATCTCAAAATTATGAATTCAACAAAACCAAAAATAATGTATACTATATGAGTATTTATATACATAAAAGCCTAAGCAACCGTCTGACCGTTTGAACAGTACCTATGATGCACAACGACCACCAGGGAGCAGACTCTCCAACCAGTAACTATGATGTGCACTGACCACCAACGGGCAGACACTCAACATAGGAGCTGCTAAGCTGTAGTGATTTGGCAGCTGCAGTTCTCCAGTAAAGTGCCTTGGAACCAGGGAGGAGGGAGCTTGATTCCAGGGTGTGGCACCCGAGAACTGCCCTCTGGCAACCTGAGACCCCCCTCCCCCCCCCAGCAGGGAATGTTGAAGAACTGGTTTTGACTCAATCCCCACAAACCAAGTCGAGATGACCCCAACTGTGCACTAGGCTTCTAGTATTAATATAAAATTTTAGAAAATCTAAAACAGCTTACAGTGACAGATCATGTGGGCTACACTTGAAGAGAAGATGAAATGCGAAAGCCCTAAGAAAGCTTTTGTATGTTTTGGATATTAAACTTTTGTTGAAGCTACTATTTGCAAATATCACCTCCCATCTGATTGGCTGCCTCTCTGTTTTGTTGTCAATTTCTTTTGCTGTGCAGAAGTTTTTTAGTTTGATATAGTCCCATTTATTTATTTTTGCCTTTATTTCCTTTGGCTTTGGGGTCAAGTTCATGAAATGTTCTTTATGATTAAGGTCCATAAGATTGGTACCTATATTTTCTTCTATGTAACTTATATTGAGGTCTTTGGTCCATTTTGAATTGACTTTTGTACATGAGGACAAACTGTAATCTAGTTTCATTCCTTTGCATGTGGCTTTCCAATTTTCCCAGCACCATTTATTGAAGAGACTACTTCTGGCTCCTTTGTCAAAATTTATCTGTCCATATACAAGTGGTTTTATAACTGGACTCTTTATTCTGTTCTATTGATCTATGTGTCTGTTTCTCTGCCAATACCATGTTGTTTTGATTATTGTAGCTATATAGTATAATTTGAAGTCAGGTAGCATGATACCTACAGCTTTGTTCTTTTTTTCTCAGGATTGATTTGAATCTACACCTCTCCCAAGAAGATATACGAACAGTCAACAGATATATGAAAAGATATTCAATCTCACTAGCAATTAGGAAAATGCACATCAAAACTACAGTGAGACACCACCTCATATCTGTGAGTGGCCATACAAGACAAGCAATAATAAGTGTTGGGAGGTTGTGGGAAAAAGGGAACCCTCATTCACTGCTGGTGGAAATGTAGACTGCTACAACCACTATGGAAAGCAATTTGGCGATTCCTCAAAAATTTAAGAATAAAGTACCATATAACCCAGCAATCCTTCTGGGTATATACCTGAAAAACTCCAAATCATGTGTTTACAAAGATACATGCACCCCTGTGTTCACTACAGCATTAGAGTAACCAAGACATGGAAACAACCAAAGTAGCCAGCGATAGAGGACTGGATTAAAATAATGTGGTACATATGCACAATGGAATACCACTCAGCCATAAGGAAGGATGAAATATTGCCATTTGCAACAACATGGATGTACCTTGAGAATATTATGTTACATGAAATAAGTCAGTCAGGAAAAGCTAAGAACCATAGTATGATTTCACTCATATGTGGGGTATAAAACTAAAACCCATGAACACAACAGTATGATGGCTGCCAGAGGGAGGGGGTGGAGGAGGAGGAGGTCCTAATATATGGTGATAGGAGAAGATCTGACTTTGGGTGGTGGGCACACAGTGCAATATACAAATCTTATAACACAGAAACTCATACCTGAAACCTATATGATTATGTCGATCAATGTCACTCCAATAAATTTAATGTTAAAAAGCTATAATAAAAAAAAGCATAATATGCTCATTAGACTGGACGTCCTTCTGGAAGACCTGGAGCTGGGAGGGAAGCCCGGGTCCCGGGTGCCAGAGGGAAGCTGGTGCGGGCAGCTGGGGGAAGGAAGGCCTGCTCTTGCACAAATTTCTTGCATCAGGCCTCTAGTAAATGAATAAAATAAAATCAGCTTCTTGAGATATGCAAGAAAAAAAATAAAGTAACTTTTTAAAAAATGCCATAGGCATTTAAAAAACAAAAGAAAACTTTTGGAGGTGAAAGAAATGTTCACTATCTTAATTGTGGTGATGATTTCACGGATATATACATGAGAAGTTTATTATATATCAAGGGAAGAAGAGAATGAGAATAAAGGAGGAGGAAGAAGAGGAGAAAAGCTTCTGATCTAGTAGGAAAACTGATTTAATAAAAAAAAACAAAAAACTAAGCCTAATACACAATGTCTACTACAAAGTAAAGTTCAATATAAACTGCCACAAGAGGGACATGAATGATATCAGGAGAGTTTTATGATATAGAAAAGCTTTATGAAAGGAGTACTTGATCTTGGTCATGTAGATTACAAAGATATTAAGTAGGAATGAAAAGAGGCATTTCAAATCTAGGGAAAACAGGCTTCCATAAGAGGAGCAGGGCAACTGAAACATAATAAAGCTGAAGTTGAAGCAAAACTGAGATTTGTTCATTCCTTCCAGCTTCTGGATAGTTCTAATCTGTACTATTATGCTGTGAAACAAACCTAGAAAGACTAAATCTTATCTTGCTATTCAAATCTTCTTGAGCCCTCACTTTTACAATGATCATGTAAGCAAAGAATCTCCCAAGTTCAAGTACCAAGTCCACCTCTGGGTAAGCTATTTAAGCTCTCAAAGTTTCAGTTTCCTCATTTGTAAAATGGTGATAATAATTGAACCTATTTTATATGATTGTCATGAGCTACAAATAGGATAATGCTGAATTCAATGTCTGCCATTCAAGAATGTATATTATCTTTGTGCTCATTATTATCCTTTGATATGAGAATGTAGTGCAGAAGGTAATATATAATTAATAAACATCAGACAGAAGTATTGCATCTAAGCCCCAGCAGTGATCTACTTACCTAATTTCCAGTTTCATACTCGGTAGGAATGAAGCTCCACAAATCTAAATTGGTACCTATTTCTATCTTGAGGACATAGTGATCCTAAAATGAAGGGTCTCAACAAACTATGCCCTGCAGGTCAAATCGCCTACCACCTATTTTTGTAAATAAAATTTTATTGGAACACAGCCGTGTTTACATACGGCTGTTTTCAGGCTATAACAATGGAGACAAGTAGTTGCAACACAGACCATGCAATCCACAAAGTCTAAATATTTAATCTCTGGCTCTCTACCAAAAAGTTTGCCAATATCTGCTATTAGGTTTTAACAATGTTGATATTCTGAGCAAATTAATCTACATCTATCAACATGTACATCTATCAACATTTATTCTATACCTACTACTCATGTCACAATAAGATATCACAAGAAGAAAAATAAGAGCAATTATACAGAACCTGTCTTTAGCGAACTTTTAGTAACCAGTGACAGAATTTTTTTTAAATTACAAGGAAAAAGGAAACTTAAAATAAGAAAGCTGTGCCCTGGCCAGGTGGCTCAGTTGGTTGGAGCATCATCCCATGCACCCAAAGGTTGTGGGTTCGGTCCCCAGTCAGAATGTGTACTGGAGGCAAATGATTAATGTTTTTCCCTCACCATCAATGCTCCCCTCCCTTTTCCTTCCTCGTACTCTAAAATCAATAAAAACATAGCCTTGGGTGAGGATTTAAAAATAAAATGAAAGATGCCCTGCACAGTGTTCTCAGTGGTTAGCACAATGAAGAGTCTTGGTCAAGGGTACATACTTGGATTCCAGGTTCAATCCCCAGCCTTGATCAGAGCATGTGTAGGACGCAACCAATCAATGTCTCTATCTCTCACATCAATGTTTTTCTCTCCCTTTCTCCCTTCTACTCTAAAATTTAATGGAAAAAAAAAATCCTTAGGTGAGGATTTAAAAAAGGAAACTGATCCAGAGAGACTGGATAATTATCTAAAGTTAATATAATATAAATTAAAATAATAATACACTTAAAAAATTTTAATAGATAAATATGTTGTGACAAACTGCTGGTTTCTCCTAAAACCTGCTTTTCATGTTTTTGACAGTAACAGGATTAGCCGAACAAAAGACCACTCAGACACAGACTGAACTTGCCTGTCTACCTTATAGGTAGACATGACAAATTAATTCCTCCACAAAGGACTGAAAGTTAAAGTGATGTATTCAAATCTGGCCTCACTTTCTTGGAAAAAGAATTGCTTGCTTGGACTTCCTTTCCTTCTCTCTTCCTGAGAGCTCCTGATATGGCTCGGACTCAGGTTTGCCAACGCAGATGAAGTGGAGCAAGCAAGTTGGGAATGTGCATGTGAGTATCGGTGTCTCCTGGAATGACCACAGGACGTTAACTGGCCCCATCAACATAAACTAGAGAGAGTGTTACATGAGAAGTAAATAAATTTCTACCCCTTTCATACCACTGTATTTAGGTAACTTTGTTACAGAAGGTTACGCCATACTCTAATGTATATGCATTAGAAAGAAGGCTGTATCTTTACAATATGACTTCTTCCCTCTAAGGCAATCAATGTCAACAACCTAAAACATACTTCTAGAAATTTCTCTATTCAACTCTATATTATAAACCGAACAATCATATGAAAAGTTCTGAGAATCTCTGTTCTCAGAAGATACTATGTGCATAAAATTTTATAAAATCCAATTTTCAATCTCTTCAAACTCCTTCAAAATTCTTAGAGAAAGCCCCACAGTTTAAATATTAATATAATTCCTTTAGCTACACAAATACTCCATGGAAGAAGTTATTACACAGAGACAATGATTTAATAAATATCTTTATAATACACACACAGGAGAAAGGCAGTTATCCTGACCTTGTTCTGTGGGCAATGACTGAGTCCACACTCAATCACTAATGTTTCTAAGGCCTTTGTAATTATTTATGTATTGGGAAAGTATTTGAAGGTATAAGAAATTTCTGGTGAAACCAATACGCCTAGGAAATCATTGCATAATGTGACATCTTCCTATATTATAGGTGATATTTAGATAGAGAAAAATGAAGAGCAACTAAAGGCAATATGCTAGGGTGCTTCAAAAGACAAAAAGGCAACAAAAATTTAAAAATAAAAGATCCCTTGAAAGAGGTCAGGCTATCAAAGGGAAATAAACCCCTTCCCTGTATATTTTTCAAGCAAACTAAAACCCTTTTGATAAAGAAAAGGGAGAGATTTACATGCCTCGGAAATGACAGGAGTTCCAGGAAAAGGAAAGTATTTCTGAATTACACTAATTTTCCTGGCTGGGGGAAAAAATAATAGAGAAAGATGCAGAAGGCCATAAACAGGGTAATATTAGGGAGGAACTTAAATTATATAAGAATTTTCATTGCTGTAAAGCATATGGATACCACAGATATTTCTACGTAGAGGCCAAAGTATCTGAACAAAGTGAAAGAATAGTGACTGAAAAGTCAGAGGGGCATTCTGGGTCTGATGGCCATGCAAAATACAATGATTTCACTTTACCTGGAGAGCGAACAGAATGGTTTACATAGGGCAGATATGACTAGTTATACATCCCAGGAATCACTCAAGTTGCTGCTGGAAAAGGGATTGGGGAGGGGCAAGAGTAAAGATGGGGGAAACCATTAACTGACAATTGCAGGAGACAGGTTTAAAAGTGGCAAAGCCTCAGCCCACAGCTGGGGTGATGAAGAAAAGTAGCCAGATGTAAGAGACACTCAGGATGCAGACAGAGCTTGGTGACTTAACGGCTGCCAAAAGTGAGGGAGATGAGTCTGCACAGCACCCAAACTTCTGGCTCTACATGATAGGAGATGTCATTTATAAAAAAAAAAAAAAAAAAGGAACAGGTTGGGAGGAAAAGTTTGGGGAAGTTCAATTTGAGATGCCCATGTGATAAGATTGATGACGTCTAAATGATGAGTACAGAAAAATGGGCCGATTAGAATGTACATACAGAAGGATACAGATGTCATGCATGCAAATGTATCCAAAACAAAGTGAGAAACAGATATATATATATATATATATATATATATATATATATATATATATATATATGTGTGTGTGTGTGTGTGTGTGTGTGTGTGTGTGTATGTATGTATATATGTATGTATATATATATATATATATATATATATATATTCATGTATAATTTATAGGAAAAAATGAAAGATCAAGGTATAGTTTTTTTTATTTTTTTTATTGATTATGATATCACATAATTGTCCTCATCCCCCCATTCCCATCCCAAACCCCTCCCCACATATGTTCCTACCCCCCTGTTGTCCATGGCCACTGGCTATGACCATATGCATGCACACAAGTCCTTTGGTTGATCTCTTCCACTTACCCCCACCCTCCCCTACTTTCCCTCTGAGGTTTGAAAGTCTGATCACTGCTTCTCTTTCTCTGGGTCTGTTTTTGTTCATCAGTTAAGGTATAGTTTTAATTTTATTTCTAAAAAACGGTGTTCTGCCCTAGCTGGTCTGGCACAGTGGATAGAGCATCGGCCTACAGACCAAAGGGTCCCGGGTTCAATTTCAGTCAAGGGCATGTACCTTGGTTGCAGACTCCTCCTGGCCCAGGACCTGGTCGGGGTGCATGCAAGAGGCAACCAATCGATGTATTTCTCTCACATTAATATTTCTCTCTGTCTTTCCCTTTCTCATTCACTCTCCCTAAAAAAAAAAAAAAAAAATCAATAGAAAAACATCCTCGAGTGAGGATTAAAAAAAAAAAAAAAGGAAATATAAAGAAAGGTGTTCTTATATCCAGAATTCAGAATGTTTTTGTTTATAAGCTTTTTTGCGTAAGTAATGAACAACTTAGAAAGGCAACCTAACTCGGGATTTTTATCCTTATGTCATCCAGTTTTATAAAAATAGTACTGTTCACTTGATACACGTCATATTTAATTTTATTGACTTTCTTGTTACAGTCTACTACTCGTATAAAGTTTCTTGCTCTCTGGCTGCCCAATGCCCATATAGATTACATCAGACTCTGTCTTCAATAAAATACAACATAGCCTTGAGAAATAGTTAATGATAATGTGAACAAAAATAAGATTATTTTCTGATGTCCATTTTTTAAATGGATATCAGATTTGTGACTGATGACATAAAAAATTAAAAATGTATGCAATTTTATAGGGTAAATTATATGTTGTATTTTTATTCCAGATTTAAAGTTTTAAAGGTGCTTATTTTAGAGAGCATAACTCAAAAGAATTAAAAGCAAATATTAACTTACATTTGGATATCAAAGAACAGAGCCACTCAAGCACACAAAATGAAGCATGTACTTCTAAAAACTCTTTCTACTTGAATAGTCAATACAGCATGAAAATATATTCTTTTCTTTTGATAAATGATGTTTCAGGAATACAATTAATATGCAAAAACATTTTCTCTTTAATATTCTCTGAATAAAATATTACATATTACATATTACTCCCCTAGCTGATTAGCTCAGTTAGAGTGTCATCCAAATACACCAAGAATATGGGTTTGATCCCTGGTCAGGTCACATACAAGAATCAACCAGAATCAACCAATGAATGCATAAATAAGTGGAACAACAAATCAATGTTCCTCTCTCTGTGTCTCTCTATTTCTGTCTCTCTCTCTGTTTTTCCCTCCCTCACCCATCCTGCCTCTTCCTCTCTAAAATCAATCAATAAACTTTTAAAAACTTTTTAAAAATTAAATATTACATCTTACCATACAAAATCAAACCATTATGTGTTTTTCTTTCCTAACAACTATAAGGTAAAACACTGGCTAATGTCAGACGACCAAAATCCAGATGCCTTAACTGTTCCCAAGACTTCTATATATTAATTAATTCTAAAAACAAATGGGAATTTAAAAAAATTATTTTATACCTAAAAGCTCAAAGGATCAGGTAAGTGGAAAATCATCATTGAACTGTTCAAAGACATCCCACATATTTGAAAGTTACCATTTTATACTTAGTTTACTTTCTTTCCCTGTCCCAGGAAAGACAATCCCGTTTAAACTGATCCTTGTTCAAACAATAAGCAGACACTAGAGGTACTCTCTGAGACTCGGTCTATAATTTTAACAGTATTGTTAATCACATACTCATAAAAATTATGACTCCGGGTTCTGGACTGGGAATTGAGAGTGACCTCTGCCGGAGTTCACGAGGTCCCATCTGCATGGGAAATCAGGGCCAGCCACCGAGGAGGACCCCCTAGGAGCAGCCTTCTCCTGACTACCTGCTGCTTCCAAAACACTGGCCAGACATTAGCTCCACACACGGCCAGGATCAAACAGAGGCCAAAGCCACTGCTTATGGCATGGGGACACAGAAGCTAACTTTCACTCCTTTATTTTTGCTGTAAAGATTCTTTATTTTAACAAAAACTCACAATCAACTTGGGGCGGGGTGGGGAGGGAAGCAACTAGACAATTATCAAACTAGACAGTAAATTGCCCTTCCTTTTCTGTCCTTCATAACATATTTTTTAAAGCCCTCTATCCTTTAGAATTAGTCAGATGAATGCTATATAATCACAAATTGCAAATGCATCTGTTTTTATTCCTTACATGTTAACTTTGGAGAGAGGAGGGTGTCTGTTCCTCTAGGCCTATTTTTAAAACTTTTTATTTTGAATAATTTCAAAATTATAGAACCTTCACAAAAATAGGACATAAAGAATTAGTATATTTCCTTTTCCTGGATTCTCTCCAAATGTTATCATCTTATCACATTTATTTGTTCTGTCTTTCATTTTTCCTTCCTCCCTCACTTTCTCTACACACAGATTTTTTGGTGTTTTGTTTTTTGTTTTTGTTTTATTTTGAAACATTTAGGGAAAGTTGCAGACAATTTGCATTTAACCTCTAAACACTTTAGTGTATATTTCCTAAAACCAAAGTAAATCTCTTATGTAATCACAGTACGATGACCAAGTCTGAAAATTAACATTGATAACAGCATCATTACCTAATCTAAAGGCCTTATTCAAATTCCATCAATTGTCCCATTTATGACCTTTACTACAAAAGAAAAAACAATTTTTTCTGGTCCAGGAACTAATCCAGGATGACACATTGCATTTAGTTGTCATGTGTCCTTAGTTTCCTTTGATCTAGATAAGTTGATCCACTTTTGTGTTCCTTGACCTTGACACTTTTGAAGAGTACAAGCCATTTATTTTGTACTCTGTCTTTCAATGTGGTTTGTCTGATGTTTTCTCCTGATTATACTCACGTTATACATTTTTGAAAAGAATGTCACAGAAATGATGTGTGCTCTTTTCAGTGCATCGTATCAAGAGGCACATGATGTTGATCTGTCTCATCACCAATGATGTTAATTTTGATCTTCTAAGTTGCTAGGTTTTTTTTTATTTTTAAATGTACTGTTTTCCTATTATACTTAACTAATTTTCACCCATTAACTTTAGCATCCATCACTAATAATTTTTACCTAAACAATTTTGTGTTTGCCAAGTGGTTTTTTCTATACTTACTAGTTAAAATTCTACTGTAAGGGAAGAACTGTGCCTTCTCCCTCAATTATCGTTCTGATCTATTTATATCTACAAGAACTCCTATATTCTTATTTTATTCCATGGATTTTAATAAATTGCTAGCATTATTTATCTTGCTGAAGTTTCCCAATTAGTCAGTGGGAGCCTCTTAAAGCCTGCTCTAATATCTTTGCCGTGTCATTTTTGCACCCTTAATTACTTTCTTATATAAGATATTTTAGGCTCATCTTATACTCTTCCTGAAATCAGCCATGTTATCAGTGAGTACTGATTCCATTCATGGGAGAATGGTATTTAGAAAACAAGATCTAGATGCCTTGTGTGCTCAATCAAGGGCAATTTGTCCCCCAAGGCATATATAGCAATGACTGGAAATGTCAGTTGTCATAACTGAGGAGATGCTACTGCCATTTAGTGAGTAGCAGCCAAGAATGTTGATAAATAACCACAGAATAGGCCCCCACAACAAAGAATTGTCTACCCCAGGATGTCCATAATGCTAACATGGAGAAACCCTGAGTTAGAGAATATATTTATATATGGGTATACACACATGCATGTTCACAAACATACACGTATACAATAACATATATTTATATACTTATCTTCCAATCTATGGCAAAAAACTAAGAATTCTATTTCATTTTAACACCATAAGGTTAATTCTACCCTTATCCATTTTCACATCTGTAACTCCTTTCTCTGACAGTGAGAAACTTGGCTCTTCTTATCCAAAAAGTTTTTATTTCCTCAATCCCAGAATAGACATAAACTGGTTTTCAGAAGGCTAACCCATGAACTAGAAAAAACAAACCTCCTAACTAGAATTTAATATTTACTTACACATATTTTATCTTTAGCTTATCAATCAAAATACTGTTAAAAGTTCTTTAGGTTAGCTGTTTTCTCTTTCCTTCGGCATGAGTATATATGATTCATAGACTCCTGTCCATTTGCTTCTCTTTGTATTCCACTTGAGTTTTTTTTCTTTAAAACATTAATGATTTTACTTATTTTGAATATTACTACTATAGATCTAAAAGTTAGAATTATACAAAAATGTATAATCAAGGAAGTCTTTCCCTTCATGCCATGTATTTTGTTTCACGCCTCCCAATCATTTCCAGCAGATCCATCCTCCATCTCTTGTAGGTACACCATCTTATTAGTTCTGGTCTTGTGTGTATGTGTTTCCACAAATGAGCGATGTATTTATTTCCCTAGTCATCCACCAATATCTATTCTCCCTTCCTTCCCCTAATAAAAGAAATGCTACTTTTTAGTTTAATATATGGCCATTTGATATCAACTACATTTCTCACCTTCCTAGCAGCTATGTATGACCTTATGATTCAGCACCAATAGAGGGGAGCCTTCCTATTAATTATGTTCTGAATTTCAAAAAAAAAAAAAGGGCACATAACTTCCACTGGCCTGCCACTTTCCTGCTGAGGCCTGATGGTGGGCACAAACACAGCCACTTTGGACCCCAAAATGAAAACCATTTGCTGTGAATATAAGAATCACCTTAACAGCCTCTGACAACATCCTTCCTACATTATTACACGGGAAATAAATTAAACTCTATCTTTCTTAAGTCACTGTTTTTTATTCTCTTTGCTATAGTTGTTTTAACAATAACTTAAATTTGAAGATCCTCAGGTGGAAAGAAAATAGCACATCATAGGAAATGAAAACAATAGTGAAGCAAGAAAAAGGAGAGCATGAGATTAAGTAATATAAATGAAACTGGCATCCACTCGAAAGGCAACAGGAAGACACTAAACGGGTTTTAATAGGGAAGTGATAATTGGGTTTACACTTTAAAAAGTTTATTCGGTCCATACTGAAGAATGGATTGGTGCAGGTAAAGAGCAGATATACAGAACCCATTCAGGAAGCTATACGCAGGCCATGATATAGATAGTGGTAGCATAGGACAGCAGGGCCAATGAAAAGAGAATTAGGAGTTCTTTTTGATCAAGTGTACATCCCCCTCAGAATACCTTCTTAGCCTAAGCACTCATCTTCTACAAGGTGTTTCTGGCACACTGCATCCGGAAAACCTGTTTCCTCAAGGATTAGAAGAGGAAGTACTCTGATATGTATACAACCACATCTTTATGCTCATCCAAACACAACTAAACATATTTTAGGATGGGAAGATGGTTTAACTAATATGAGATTGCACTAACATTACTCTTCAAATTGCTTTTTTACTTTAGCAGCACATATGGACATGCCTTCAAGTCATAGTTACCTAGTATTTCACAGTGAAGGTGCACAGTATGTTACTCAATCCTTCATCCATTTAGTCAACACTCTGGTGTTTCAGAATTTAGGCTACTACAAACAATGCTGTTGTAAATGTTCCTGAAAACATCATCTCACAATTTAGTCTTTTAACTCTCTAGGAAAGATTCCCAAAAACTGAATGAGTAGGTCAAAGGGTATGTACTTTTATTTTAACATCTAACGCCAGGTTGGTTTTCCACAGATAATAGCAAGTCACACTCCAAAGATGCCTGCATGTGCCATCCTTTTATTTCACCTACACAGTAAGTTACCAGTCTATTAAAAATGCTGCTACTCTAGGATGTTGTTTGAAGAAATCACATAGTGAGATATTCTCCACAGTCACCTATGAGCCCTAATGCAGTACTCACGTTACTTTCAAAGGACCAAAAGGGGGTGGTGAGAAAAGATACCCTCCTCACCTTTGAATTCCCACTCTACTTTTTCACTTCACTTTTAAGATAAGTACCAATTTATATTATATTCATCTTTCTGTATTTTTCAAAACAAGTTTATTAGAAATTCCTTGAAATAGTCATAGTTATCACTCAGCCTTTCATTAATTCATTAAACAAATATGAATTAATCAGCTATCATGTATCAGACACTGCTAAGCACTTGTACCGTGATATACAAGTAAACAAGATAAACACCATCGCTGCCCTCATGTACCTAATATTCTTATGGGATAACCCAACATTTAGCAATTAATTACACAATTGATTCTTCAATTAGTTATGATAAATGCTTTGGAGAAAGTGCACTGAAAGCTTATAATGCTACACACAGTACTGAGAAGGACCTAAAAGGGGCTTTCAATATTGTTTATATATGGTCTTTCCTACATGATTCAGTCATAATTCTAAGTAAACTTATATTTCACACTTTATATTTGATATTAAAGTCCATTATCCCGAAACTGATGATAATTTATGTTGAGATAAAGTAAATGATTTTTTGATTATGAATGGAAAGTTGGTAATAACATTTAAAATGCAATTTACTCCTTAAGGGGAATAAGTGTAACTCTATCTTAATTCTTTAAGTGTAATGGCTGGTCCTAATGCAGTTATCACTACATACCCTAAAGGCTTATAGAATATCACTTTGTTAGACATTAAAATTATCCTCTGTACACATGAGGTAACAAAATTGTGTTTCCTAGAAAATATTCTATAATTTGCTCTAGTTCATAGAAGCAAAGAGCTCTTCTTTCTACTCTCAAGTTAGTCAAATGTAGGCCACTATGTTTTCTATTTCCACACATTTTCAAGTTTCATACGTCAAAAAACGAAAGAAAATAATAATATAACAAATCTGCTGTCAAACTGCACCTACCAGAAATCTTCAGTATAAAGAACCATTTTACATATTAAAAACTGTATGTTCATCTAGGAAAGATAATAAATTAAGCTATTAAATGAAACTTATGATCTAAGATATATATGTAAAGTATAGGAGTGCTAAAGAAAATGAAATACTTATTCTTAATTAGTATGTCAGTTTAATTCAAGTTTTTTTAATTCCACTTAAACAAATATTGTATCAAATTCACTAATTATTAAATCTTCAAGCTATTTTCTAGAATTGCAGAGATAACAGGGTCTAAAATGTTTGTTTTTACCTCGAATAACATAATTATCCAGTGCATCTTCCATTCTCTTCAGCGCTTCAGTTCTATCAGAACCATATGTGATTAGCTAAAAGCAAGCAACAAAAAGATTTATATAGATATATAGACCAATCCATCAAACAACTCACTTCACATAATATCCCATATTATCTTTCAAACTTCACAGTGGTTCGATTTATATTAAGTATATCAAGATTTTTCTAAATAAATAAATATTAGAATCAAGCTATTTCAGACTTTTCTCCTACAGTTCACTATCACAGTAAAGAGTTATTTGAGATAAACAAAAATAAGCATAAACTTTTTTAAAGGAAAGAAAACATCTGGGATAGTGGAAGATTAAAAAAGAAGTTTTTGTGTTCCCCATTTTTCTGTGGGTTCCAAGTTTGAAACCTTGAATAGCTAAAATTTACAAATATCATAATATAGAAGCAATGGGTTCTTATACTAAAAAACTTACTGTCCTATATGACTTTGTGCTTATTTACATGTATCTTATACAAATTAACAGTAAAAATTCACCTTAACTATTCATGAAAGAGTTTTCTGGTTATTACATTAGTCAATTTGTAGTTTGTATTTTAGTAAATTCAACACTTTTATATAATACATTTATCTAGTACATTTTAGTATTTTCAATAGCCAGTATGAAAATTCACTTGCAGGCTACTTTTCTGAACAGATATTCATTCATCCCAAAAGAAACTATATTCAATTAAATTGATATATAATATTTTAATGTATTTATTAAATAGCTTTTCTCTAACAAATAAAATACTCGAAGTTCATTTTATCAGTACAAGTGGAAAAAAAAGGAAAAAAATGGTTTGTTTCCTGCACCTATATTAAAAGTCCCCCAAAATATGGAGAAAAACATCTTGAGAAAGAATATTTATAATAAAGAAGCCATTCTTCAATACAAGTCTAAAAGTTTAGAAAAAATAGAATTTCCTCAATAAAACCCACAATTTTAACAACTGCGGTCAAAATTTTACATTTTATAAGATCTTCAAATTCTGAAAATTTTTAAAAATTCAAAGATTTAAATGTAGAGCTAATTTATTCCAGAAAGTCAAATTTAAAAAAGACAGGTAGGCATAAAAGAAATCCTATACTCTTACATACAATTTAATTATGTGAAACCTACAAAATATGTGATATATGAAATTTGGAAAGGTAAAAAGTGCTCTGACATACACAGCCTATCACCCAAACTCTTTGACATCACCTGCCATTCTTAGTTTTATCTCAGGCAATTTTCAGGAATGGCCAGAAAACATCTTAACTTCTTCTCACTGCAACTGGCTGAGTTGGTGTCACTGGTTAGATAAGTTTGTTATTGGCAGGTAGTAGTTTTATTTGAGTTGATGGGGGAAGAAGGGGTGTTGGAAACCAATATGATACTGAATTTCTCTCTTCAAAGAAAATCTGTTCTGCTTTCACTTTTCCATCAGTACATAAGTCCTTATTTAATTATAATACCTGATTCAGGTAAAGAACCAATTTCAAACTTCTTAATTAAATAGGTCTACTGCCCTTCAGAATAAAATTGAAAGAAGCCATTAAAAAATAGAACTAACTTTGGAAATCATTGGATCATAGTAAATGCTAATATCACTTCCTGGTTGGATACCGCTGTCAACCCGGACCTGGAAGACAGAAAAAAATGAAAGTAACTTCATATTGTGCACATATGTTTCCAACAACAAATTTAATTTCCAAGGAACAGATGGATAACTTCAATCTCGACATTTAGCTTCTGGAAAATAGAACAACAATATAGAAATTTATAGAGACCAAATTATCTTGGTCTGCCAACATTCAGTCATACATATTCTTGTTTTCCCACTAAATGAAGAAACTAAGAAAAGGGGTTGGAGAGGGAAGCATTTCTACATCACTGTCCCGCTATGTGTTTGTAGCTATTTGATGGTGTCTCCAACTGAAGCATGGCATGAATGATGCTCCCCCTGCACCATCTGAGAGTTCCAGTGAGGACCTCACTCAAGCCATGCAACAGGACTTGGGGGGCTTGGCTCATCAGCCCCACAGGAAAGCTGGTCCTGAGCCTTTCATGTCTGCAACACTTTCCTTTGTTGTCTCACCCTCTCAACTGTAAAACACTTTTTTTCTCTTACTGTTAGTCCCCTGAGACTTCACTGTTTACACAGCTTTTTTCATGGCTTGGCGTTGTAAGGACACAGCCCCAATTAGAGTTCTGATTTTGTGATTTTCATGGGAGGGGGTGTGGAACAGTACAAGTTCAAAAAATTCCTTTGAAGAGCCTGATTGCTGTTAACCAGCCAACAAGTTAGTACATCGCTGATTCTTGTTTTCATCTCCCAGTTTGATATCAGCAATAAGGCACAGAGGTTAGCCATGTAAAACTTTTTAAATGAGCAGCTGCTGAGGATGAAACAGTTATTAAATTATGGTGCCTAAGTTTAGGAATCTGAAGTATTTAAAAGCTAATCAAAATACTTAAGACTGTCAAGCATGTCCTAGGGGTCTTGAGGATGGAAGAATTTAATCGAAGCCGCAAGAACAGCAGGACTTTGATGGCCAACATTGTAAAGGGGTGGGAAGAGAGAAGCGGAAGCTCCTCACCTGTGGGAAGAAGCCTTCCTAATAAACAGCAGCTCATCTGTCTGCAGCAAGGCAGAAAAAGGTCAACTCAGCGGCTGTTAGGCCTTTAATATTTTAATTTAGGCAATTATCAAGGGACCACATGTAGAACCTCTTGTCTAGGATATCCACATGAGGGTATGATGATGGCTTTATTATACAGTGACATCAAAAGATAAAGCATAGTTTCATCCCCTTAAAAAAGTCACACTGTCATTATTCTCTTTGTAAGGTTTTAGAAGACAACATTATAACTAACCCAGAGTACTTTAATCCCTGTATTTGTAAAACACAAAAAAATTTTCTTTGCATTCACATTCACATAGGAAAACCTTAATGTTAAATGAAAATCAATCTGGGCACTTAAAAAAAAGCAACACTTGGCTTTCTATTTTCTGAAAACATACTTCAGGACATAAACTGAAGTTCTATGAAATTCACAAGCAGTGTTTATTAAAACTAGAAAAGAATTAACGGGGCAGCTGTGAAAGCAATAAAATTATAATCTACCTTCTCCCCACAATTAAATGGCCCCAAAATGGCAACTGGTAATCAAGTTACATATCAGAAGACATATCTGAACTTGCAATTTTTTAATTTGAGTGGCAAAAAGTTAAAGAGCTAATTTTACCACCATGTATTATTTAAAACCTTAGCACACTTGCTAAAGCTGTATTTAAAATTGAAACCTTTAGAACTTGGTACAAGTTCTAAAACTTTTTACTTTAAACATATTCTATTATTTGCTACATAAAGTGCTATAAAGCCAGTGTGAAACTTTGATGTTCAACCCACTGAAAATTAAAAGGCAATAAAGAATATTTATTATATTCTCCTATAGTTCATAACTTAAAAGTTTAGTTGCCTTGAATAACAGGATCCTAATAGATAGGTCACCTAGGGCTCCCAAATACAATTTTGTCTTTGCTATTTATTAAAATTATAATTACAGAAGGTTATGTCATTTTCCTTTAAAAATAAGTAGGGTAATATCAAAATGTATTATATATAATCAACATATCTTTGTATAAGCAAATCAACATTACCAACAAAGAAAACTCCCACTTATAATTTACTGCTTTTGCATATTTTTTCAAATAATAATCAGCTTTCTAAAATGCCTAACAATGAATTAAAAGTCAAATCAAGTCTCCTTTCCTCCAAGTGAAACAAAGGCTCTACAAAAGAATATATTTAGCTTTTAGACTAAAAGCTTTAAGAACAAAGTCAGATAAAATTATTCACAAATTTCTGAGCAGAACAAAATTGCAGTCTGCAAATAACAAATTTACAAAATATGATGGCCAAAGATAGAAAAAAAAAAATCTCCTCATATTTGCCATATAAATAAATTTTAGGCCTAAAGAAGCATGTGAAAAGTACAAACCACACGTTAACTCTGAAGTTTGTATTCTTATGACCAAAATGGTAAGAGAGACAAAGGGTTTCCTATGTTAAAAATGACTGATCTACTTTAAGAAGGCAAGAAGGGAAACACCCAAGCACCAATATAGGAGAGCTGCAAACCACTGCTCAGAAACCTCTGGCATCATTTAAATGTCTCTCCTCTGTACCAACAGTGGCTCCGTACCAGCAGTGGCCACGTCTCCCACCCTTCACTCCCGATTCACCTCTCCCCCACAGCACAACTCCCAGCCCACCATGTCTACCTGACAAGTGACAGCCCAAGCTGATTAAATGCTTCCAAGGAAGGGGAATCGTGGGCCTCCATGACAGGCCAAAAGTGATCACCATGGAGATACATAATTACAGCTGTCAACGCATCTACTGTCCTGCTGACATCAATTTGATTGCTCCCAGCAATAATGATAGACAAAGCTTAGTGTGCACTCTCCCGCACCCAATCACTTTATCTATTCCTTGGTCCATTTAGCTGACATGCAACATTCACGCAAGCAAATAACAGCAGTAAGCAGAACATTTAAGGCATTTTAATTGTTTTTTCTTTCTATGGATGGCTCACAACCACAAATGTTATTACATAAAACTCCTGCTGCAGCATTAATTGAAGAAAGATTTGGAGGGACAAAGACCGTAGGGGGTGTAGTTTGTCCATTATCACTTATACTTTCAACAGGTCTCACGTTCGAAAATTGCAAATTGCAAAAACTTGCGAGGGCAAAATGTTTAACATTCTGCTAGCTATTACAACATGGTGAAAACTTCTAACAACTAGAGTTATCATTATGAATTCTTACTTAATACTTTTTGTTTGATTAAAAAATGTTTAGATGTGCCCCCATAATACTTGTTTTCTCATCTGCTATTTAACATCACATAATGCCTGTTAAATCTTTACAATTTTTTTTCTGCCTTCAGGCTTTGAACACAGCATGGAGTCTTCGACCCTAGAAAGGGTCAAGTCCCTTTAGAAAGCACATGGGCAAAAACAATTTTAAAAGTGAAATAAATCATATATCCAATAACATCTTCAAATTTAGAATTCTTCCTGTAATCTTTCACCATCTTCATCCCAGTAATCAAACTGAATAATCATATTCACAGATGGTACAGCCTTGTCACACACCAGCTAACACCATGTCATATATATGTGCACTTATTACCTTGATTAAAAGAAAGGGTATGTCCTTGTTCTTTTTATGCAATAAAAAAATATTTAAAGAACTATTAAATATAGAACTATGGAATAAAGTGGTCAGTGATTAATTTTCTTTAACTGGTGTAAATAATATGTATTTAAAGTCGGTGACATACCAAAATGAGGTAGCTTGTTTTCCTTAATCCATTTCAATTAACAAGCTGATTTGGAGCCTGAATTTCCTGACATCTGACTATATTAGAAAAGCTGGATTAGATTTATTGAAAAGGTTATATTGTAACAGAAAAGTCATTTCCCATTCTTAGGATTCCATGCTCTTATTAATTATAATTTTTGAAAGAATTAGGAACATTGTAAACTATTATTTATTTAGATTAGAAGTCATATGTTTCCAGACTTCCCCTGTCAAATGGATTCTGACTTCCTGCACATTATAAAGTACAAAATATATATTTTTAAAAACACACACAAAAAATTGTAATTCCCCATGAATTTCACTTGTTCTTCAATTTACACCCTTTGGTGTTGACATGTTTTAACATAAAAGTATGACATAAATCAAGATTTTTAAGCCCTCACTTGGTATTACAGTTTAATGACTTACACCAGGTAGATGTATTGGTTCTTGGTACTGAGACAATCTCCCAATAGACGGTAAACCAAAAGACTTGTAGGGGTCCTGAAAGTTCAAAGGAAAGGAAACACAGTCTTTGAAATATAGATGAGCACAAGGTTAAAAATTTACACGTCTATTTTTCCATACACAGTATTTATCAAATCACAGATTTCAGAATATTACTATCTTATACTCACTCTAGACAACTTAGGAGTGTAAAAAATCAAAAAGAACTGTAAGCAGAATTTAGCCTAACCCTGATTATACATTATTAAAATTGATAACATTCCAACTTTTTATAAATCTTCTTAGAAGGCCTTGGGCAAAAATAAAATCACTTAGGTGTTACATCAAAACACACTCAAGTTCAGAACAACAAAAGTAGTACACTAAAGATATTTGTTTTTCTCATTCTCAGCACAGCTCACATATGGCAAAATCTGATAATTTTGTTCTTTAAATAAAGACCTGAAAAGAAGCTTTGTACATGGTAGTAGATATATGCTCAATTGTAAATACCTTAGATTATCAGGATAAAAATTACATAAATCCAGTTTCAACAAGAAGGAAGAATAACACTTAAAATATAATTAAAAAGCATGAACAATAACCAAGCCACAACGTATTTCTCAAGATCCTTAAACAACACTTCCAAACAACTTCTGTATTCTTAAACTCAGATACTGCTGATTTATTTTTTATTTCAACAGACAGGCTTCTCGTCTAAAAGTAAAAGACGGTAAGTTTTTTTACATTCCAGTTTTAATAATTTGAAAATATCATTTTTAGACATTGATTGCTTTATTATCTGACTTATAGTTATCTTGATAAAAATAAAGTACTGAACTGAGTGCTTATGAGTAAAATCCTTAATTATGAAGGAAAAGTTTGATCAAAAGCTTTGCAATTTAAATTTCAATTGCTATTTTCATGTAATCATCAGGGATGAACTTTTTAGGGAAAAAAACTTGGAAAAATTTTAAGTAAATATTGAATTAACAACTAATGTGTGCTCAGGGTAGGCTCTTAAAAATATGGAATTAAGTGCTGCAGTTTATTTCAAATATGGTTTGAAAAAAGCAAACAAACAAACCCAAGGTCCACTGAAGCACAAGACTATTAAATGCTTTGTTGCCCCTTAAACTGGTTGGTTAGCTATTTTTCAATCCAGGAAAAATACATGAAAATTAATTAAATTCAAGCCCTTTCAACTAATTTGAATTATGTCAAAATTATCTAACCTTATTTCCTGGTTCAATTGTGGATTACATAATCAAATATTTGACAAGGATTATAAAACCCTAACTATATTTGTTATTTAACTATACCTGGGGTCTCGTGACTCAGATACAACCACCCACCTTCACCCCAACATCATTCATTTACCTCAGCATACACCCGACATTCAACTGCCCAGCCGTTGATGGGGATATCAGCTTGTTTGTGCCTGAGAGGGTAACCCTTGGCAACACGGATCATTTCTTGGACTAGGTCCAGGCCAGTAATGCATTCTGTGACAGGATGCTCAACCTGCAAGGCCAAGATGTGCCAGTCAGTAGGTGTAGTAAAAGGTAAATAAACAGAAATAAGCAAGAACAAGTCCAATAATTTCTGGGTAAAATAATGTTAATTACACTTAATCATGTTTGACTAAAAAACTGAGAGAATAAAATTAAAGAATAAACACAATAGCGTGCAAAGCATGATAAGAAACACTAACTACTAAAAAGTGTTTGTAAACTATCTGTATCACTTTTCCCAGTTTTTACCTAGAAGTGGTCCAGCAATGTTTAACGCTTTAAATTTCGGTTAATTCATAACTGAAAATTACATATTTAACTGCAGTCCTCAATGTAGCTGATAATCAACCTATTCTGCTACACTTAGCATGGCATCTACTAGAGGCAGATTATGATTTTCCAAAGCACTAGTCTAGCCTAAGTCTCACCCACTTGCATGCTTTCACTAACCTGTCCTGACAGGCAACCCGATTAGCGTACTCTTACATCAATGCAGTGTAGCAGAAAGCAGCAGATGGATCCTGCAGGTTGTTTTCCCTCCAGACCTACATGGGGAGTGCTTAGCATGCACAATAGCAAAACTGAGCCAGTGAAATCACTCTGCTCTCTCAGCAAATTGCTGGTAACTACCTTGGATGATGCTGTCATGGGGATCCCTGGCCTTCCACACTAACACATGGGATACACATGTACAAAAACATGCACGGACAGAGAGGGATACTAACAGGGATACACATCACTGTAAATCTGATTGATAGCTTACAAGTTCCTAAACTGAACTGAGCTAAAATAAAGCCACTTATGACACCGTTAAAGAACAGATCATCTGTCGCTCACCTAAAGCCTTGAATAAGTTTGAAAACTTTAAATAGAACTTTGGCCACATCTGCTGCTTTTCTCATAAAAATTAAGCATGTTCTAAACGCACTTCACAATAGTGTTGTTGTTTTTTCATGATGCTGTATTTCTGACTTGGGAAAAGGTCAGTGAACAAACGAATTGTCTTCCCATCTTCAACTACTCTAATTGAAGGACAGGATTTAGTCATTATAATAATCCTGAAGCTTATCATAAGCAAACAATGCCATGGTCTTAAAAAAAAAAGCTTTGTAAAAATAAACAGATGGCATCCATAATTAGCTCTGTGTGTGTGTTATGAGTTTGTTTACAGTTTCAACAACATTTTCAGACATTTTGACATAATTTTAATGACAAATCATCACTAAAATAAGCATCTAACCTTTGTAAAATAAATGCAGCACTAAATGAAGACCTTTTTAGATAGTACAAATATATATTTTTGAAAGCAAATTATGATTTTGTGAGAAATAAGATTCTATAGTATAAATAAGAAAAAATGTAAAGCCTCTCTATTATTGGTAGAAACAAATTTCTTGTGAGAAAGCATCATTCACTCTAAATATTCAAGAGGTGAACCTACTATGTGCCAAGGGCTTTATATCAATCCTACTGTCACATCTCTGTTCCGGAGAAAATAATTTTTAAAGCTAAGTGAAGTACATTCTGTACACTACTCCAGTGGTCAGCAAACCACGGCTCGTGAGCCACATGCGGCTCTTCGGCCCCTTGAGTGTGGCTCGGCATTAGAACCACTTCTTCAAAATAGACTCACCCAGTCCGAAAATGACTTCTGCTTATGGGCCACGAATTTCAATCGCACTGTAAGTGCATGCCTGCACGTGGTATTTTGTGGAAGAGCCAAACTCAAAGGGCCAAAGAGCCGCATGTGGCTCGTGAGCTGTGGTTTGCCAACCACTGCACTAGGCAATTAAATATTAAATGAATGAGTGAATGAATGGACAGCAAATTGAGAGACACACCTATCACAAAGGATAAAGGTCAGGCTGGAATTTTTGTCCCTCCCAGCATGTTCTGACCTTCCTGATCTTCCTCATGGAAAAATGTATGTGAAAGCATGTAATAAATATAATCAGCTAGATAATTATGTGCTGTCATCCTTTATAAAACATATTACTATAAAAGTTTAAAGAACCAAATTAATTATGAGGCTCTGTTTTACCTTAGAAGGCCTCTTAATAACTGTGTAGGGGGGAAAAAAGTACATTGGCCCCACAAATGGAATACAAAAATGGATCCACTTTAACCCAACAGTTATATAACAGAAACATAACAACATTTTACAATCTAAATTAGTGAGCTGCAAGTATTTCAAAATAAAATAATTAAGAAGATAACAAATAATATTGGATATTCAAAGCAAAATCATTAGCTACAAAATTTTTTTAAATATCCACTTACGTTCAAGTATTGCTAAAGTCTACAAAACATTCTAACATGTCTAAATTTTTCAGGTAACAGAAACATATCTTTTTTAAAGTAAAACTTATAATTTAAACCTCTTCTAAAGAAATTTTTTAAAATATATTTTAATACAATTCCAGTTATTAAGCAGGATATGTGAAATATTTTCTGTACACCCTGTATTATTATTTTCAGGGATCTTATAAGTGCAACATGGTTGAAAACTTAAAAATAGTTTCCCTCTGCAAGTTCAGCTCAACACCTAGACATCAGAACAGAGCAATAGGAAGAAACAAAATGGCTCCCATGACAAAATACTCAGTAATAGTTTTTAAAATATCTTTCAAAAAGAAGGGAGGAAGAAGGGAAAATTAATAGAAAGTAGAAGTGGCTAATTGGAACAAAAGGTTACAAAAAGAAAACAGAGTAAAGATGGATGTCTAGTAAGCCAGCAAGTACACCTTGCTTTGCTCCACCTAGAAGAAAAAAAAATCTAACTATAAAAATATGATGCTAATAAATATTTATTCTGAGAGCTATTATATGTGTGTGTTGGGGCTGGGTGGGTTCCTGTGTCACTTCTACCTGGGCAACACTGAGTTAACCTAAGTTAAACAGGCTTTCTTTTTAAGAAAGATTCCTCAAACTCAATCTGCCCCGGAATTCAACAAGAAAAAGACAATGTATAGTACTTATTTAACCAAACACCTTCTTTTGCAGAGCATCTTTATGGGTTGAGAATTATATGGAACTCACTTTCAGAAAAAAAAAAAAAAAAAAAAGCCTTAAACATTCAAAATATAAAACCGAATTTCCTTATTGTGAACCTATCCTCACCAAACAGCAGTGGTTCTGACACACAGGTTGAGAACCACTAGCAGGGTCACCTAAGACCATCAGAAAACACAGATATTTACATTACGATTCATTAACAGTAGCAAATTTACAGTTAAGAAGTAGCAACAAAAATAATTTTATGGTTGGGGGTCACCACATCATGAGGAACTGTGTGAAAGGGTCATGGCATTAGAAAAGTTGAGAACCACTGCACTAGATAGTATGATTATACATCAAAAGTTGATATATTGATATTCTAGTATATAAATCTTGTGATTTAATCAGCAAAAGTAAGATGAGAGAGAAAAAAAATCAATGTGAAAAAGAAGAAAAAACAAAGAAGAGGAGGGAGAGTATAAGGTAGGGTAGAGAGGGAGGAGTGGAAGGGAGAGATAAAGGGAGGGAGAGGGGAAGGACACATGAGAAGAAAATACAAAGGAGTAAGCCTTACAAAATTATTAGAATTTCTGAATCCTCAAAGGCAAATTACTGATTGGGATATATTCATCAAGGTATGCCATCCTAATAAGTCAATTTGTACTGGCAATGCCCCATCGCACCACGAATCTTTTGTTCAAACAGGTACAAACAACTACAATCACCAAATGCCATATTATAGGACATAATCATACTAAAGGACTAGAATGAGTAAGTATTCTACATGCTTACATTAGATGGTCATAATCAGTTAGCTGTTTATAGATCTACTTGCTATTTTAATTTAATTTTATCTTTTTCGTCACCATCAAGTAGTCATTATTGTCAGTGTTTGTGTCTAGACAGTTTGTCATTCCCTCTTACTAATCTGTTGCTTCAAATGTATTTCCAAAAAAATAAATAACTGAGCTTATCAAATGCAATGAGGTAAATTAGGTTTTGCTTCACCTCTGAGTTTTTTTTAATTCACATCCAAGGATACGTTTATTGATTTGAGGGAGGAAAAAACATCTATAGGAGAGAAACATTGCTCAGTTGCCTCCCAAACACATCCCAACCAGGGTTCAAACCAGCTACATAGTTATGTGCCTTAACAGAATGGAACTCACAACCGTTTTGACATATGGGATGATGCTCCAAATAACTGAGCTACCTGGCCAGGGCTCGCCTCTGAGTTCTTAATGTATCAAATTTCAATAGTAATGAATAATCTTTCTGGCACTGTGTTGTCATTTATCTACCTCCATGATTAAATAAATATATTCATAAATTCTGCCACTGCTACTGTAAACTTTAGCTTTATTCCTCATTAAATAGAAACTAGGAAGTATATAAAATTAGTGAGTGAAAGTATATAATATTTCCAGAATTTCAAAGTATCTCCATATAAAATACGTTATTAATGACAAAGGGAAAAATAGTAACTGCAGTGGAGAAATGTGAGACACACCATCTTAACCAGCCAATGTAATTGGTTAGACATCACCTGTCTCCTATGTGATGCTCATAGGTAGACAATACATTTCTGAGGTAGTCTTGCCAAAAATGCATAACCTGAATGTAATGAGAAAACAAAATGAAGGACATTCTGTAAAATAAATTGCTTGTGCTAATAAGAAGGGAGAAAAAAGTAAAGGTCATAGTTGACAAAAAATTACTAAGAAATGTTCCAGATGAAGAGAAAGTAGATAGGAAAGGTAAATGAAATGCAGGAACCTAAACCAAAATTTTCTTCTTTTACCATAAAAAA
Source organism: Pipistrellus hanaki (assembly GCF_964339955.1). Taxonomy (NCBI): domain Eukaryota; kingdom Metazoa; phylum Chordata; class Mammalia; order Chiroptera; family Vespertilionidae; genus Pipistrellus; species Pipistrellus hanaki. Next base: position 35,457,619 of record NC_140505.1, read on the forward strand.
ACTAATGAGATAATTGGTGAAATCTGAATATGATCCACAGATTAAATGACAATAATATATCACTGTTAACGTATTAACTTTGGTAATGTAAAAAAAATTTTTCTTGATTTTAGGAAATAAAGACATATTTAGGAGACTAGAGCTCCAGGCTTAAAATTTATTCCAAAATGCTTCAGGTAAAGAAGGCAGACGTAGATATATACATACAGATATAGATATAAGGATAAAGCAAATGTAAATGCTACTGAAAGGTATTCAAACATGCTTTGTAATATTTTGAAATTTTGCAGTTTGCTGAAATGCACGATTCTGTACATCTGAAATAACTTCAAAATAAAAGTTCATAAAAATTAAAGCAATGCCATTAGAGGTTTTGTTTTTATATTAAAAAACATTTTTAAATAAAGAAAACTGACTTAATCAACATTCTTTTATTTTCAATCAAAATATTCCCATTGTGTTAAATGAAAATAATCAACAGCATATAATTTGTTCAATATATTACCTCTGACTTAAATTTTTAAATATTTTATTGTGTTACTTAACTAGTAATTCCTAAAATTTTAATAGGTAACTTGGTAACAGACAAGTATTCCTCAAATGAAGCGGTATGTAATTGCATACTTAACTTCAAATGAAAATTAACATTGAGGGAAGTTTAAAAGAGGAAAGTCACAAAGAGTGGAAAGAAGTCATATTGATGAAATATGTGCTAATATGGACATTACAGAGGAGGGGGGGCGATAAAAAGTATTCAAAGTTCCTTAAATGGAGAGATATTTGGTTGCAATTACTTGTCAAATGGTGATGATGGGCCAATTGCTTAGTCAAAACAGAAGCTGTCCCCCAAAAGTGGAGTCCCATTGTGTATACCATAACCAACATCTCTGTACGGCACTAAAATTTACAAATCCCTCCATGTGCGCAAACTTGTTTCTCCACACTCCAGTGTCACTTGACAAAGATACAGGAGGCATAAAGTGAGTAAATATTAAGAAGTGCTAATATTTAATAATGTTATTTTAGGTTAATAACATTTTAGGTAACATCTTTATTAAATACATCAAGTCTAAACTGACATAGTACAAAAGAGTTAGTTGGTAAAAGCTATCTTTTGTAAGCAGAACTTGATTCAATTCAGCAAAGCAGCCTAGGTGTAATTACCTGTTGAAATATGAGGAAACTGTCCTGTTATCCAAAATTGAATTTCATACGGTATTTGGCATTTACAGCTAGCTTTTTAGTTTGTTATTTCAGCCCAAAAGGATAACTGATGCCATTATTTTTGGTTCTGCTTTTTTTGGTTCAGAGAGATTCTTTGTCCAGAACAGAATCTAACACGTACCTATTAAAATTCTAAAGCTTTACCTCCTGAGAATACAGAGTTTCAAAATAAAGATCTAAAGTTATTAGATTTTTGATCCACAGAATTCAAAGATAAAAAGCATGTTGGGAAACTGGCCCCAATTCACCTTGAAAATAATGGCTATATTAAAGAGTGCCCATGCAACAGAACTAATTCTATTATATAAAGTTTCCCTGTTGACCCCAAAACAAATAATAAACTGAAGAAAAGATAAGGGAACTGTTATGGGCTGAACTGTGTGCACTGCCACCGCTGCACCCCCCAATTCATATGTTGAAGTCCTCATCCCTAGTACTTTAGAATGTAACTATATTTGGAGATAGGGTCTTTAAAGGGGCAATTAAATTAAAGTGAAGTGAATAGGGTGGGTCCTAATCCAATATGACCAGTATTCTTAGAAAACACAGCACACGGACAACAGACAGTACAGAAAAAAGCCTATGTGAAAACACAAAAAGTCAGCCATCTGCAAGCCAAAGACAGAGGCCTCCAGTAGAAATCAATAATGCCATGACTTTAATTTTACACTTCTAGCCTCCACAACTGTGAGGGGGTGGAAAAAAAAATCTGTCATCTAATCCATCCAGTCTTACAGCAGCCCTAGGAAACTAATATAGGAACAAATTTGAAAAATTAAAACTAGATAAGAGTCCAGAACTCAAAGACACCAAAATAGTTTACAATATGCTTTTTCTTTCATCACCCAAGGATATGTTTATTGATTTTTAGGGAGAGAGGAAAAGAGAGAGTAGGAATAACATCGATCTGTTGCCTCCCAAACACACCTCAACTGAGAATCAAACCCTCAACCTAGGTATGTGTCCTAAGAATGGAACCCCACAAACTTTTGGTGTTCAGGACAATACTCCAACCAACTGAGCCACCCAACCAGGCTACAATATGCTTTAAAGCAAAAAACCTAACTGAAAGTGCCTGACCAGTTTACCTATTCCAATCTGTATAATAAAAACTTCTTTCCTTCAACTTTCCAATAAGACTCAATAAATATTACGGAAAGAATAACATACCCTCCTTTGTATTCTCAGTTTCCTAGGAAATGTATGCCAAATATTCCAGATTATCCTAGATCTACTTAAATCCAGCCAGTCTAAGAACCCTGGCTTCTATGATTTTAAATATAATTTGAAAAAGTTCAAATTCAGCCCAGATCTATAATGTCCCCTCTGGAAAAAATGAAATTTTAAAAATCAGTTATAAATCCATTTCCTACAATTTTTCCTGTTTCCACCAATTATTCTCTCAATCAGACACTCCAACTTCACAAAGTATCAAATTGTTTTTGTGTGGAAGGTCCTGAGTATTTTTCAGTTTAAAACTGTTCTGAGATTAGAATGTTCTATGTGTTTAGTTATAGTCACTTCTTTGAAACCAGAATTTGAATTGCAACAACTCTTCATTTTTAAATTAATAAAATAACACAGAATTTACCCTTTTATCAATCAATTTGATTAAAAAGAGCTTCTAAAAATCCTTCTGAAATATAAAAATCATATATTATATAGAACCATCTCTGATGGGATGTGGAGATGTCTAGCCTCCAAAGAATTTCAACAATCTATAGCACTTTTTCTTTCAATGAGGAGGAATATAGGGGGCAACCTAGCGGTAGCAATCTGAATCTGTGCCAGGGAGCGGTGTCCTAGTGCACATTCTTCTCAGCCTATAATTAAGTCACTGCCCTTTCCTTAGGCAATAACCTGCTTTCTTAAAAACTCCCAGTTCACAAGGGCCACAAACCGGAGGGGAGGTCACTAGGGCCCCCCAGGCCAGGCCTTTAGCCATAATCTTACTTTCCCATTCTAATTAACTTAGGTAGGGTTTCAAAAGCCCATAAGTAAGGAAACAAAGAATTTAGAAATCCTATCTAATAAAGAGGGAATATGCCAATTGACCCTCATGCCATTGCAAAGATGGTAGTGCCCACAGCCAATAAGGAGGGAATATGCTAATTGACTGCCCTCAAAGATGGCGGCACCCACAGGCACAAGATGGTGGCACCAAGTCCCCTCAGTCCCACAGGGGTGGCAGGCAAATGGCAAGGCCCGGCCACTCTGCACGCCTGCCTCCCAAGTTCCCTCAGCCTCCCAGCTGCCCAGGGCCAGCCCGAGGCCCAGGCACCCAAGGCTAAGGTAACCAGAGCCAGCCAAGGTTTGCGCTGCCGGCAGTGGCAGCAGCAGAGGTGTGATGGGGCATCGCCTTCCCCTGATTGCCAGGTCGTCTCCTGCCCCTGAGGGCTCCTGGCTGTGAGAGGGGGAAGGCCGGACTTGAGGGACACTCCCCTCCAGGGCATAAATTTGCATGCACTGGGCCTCTAGTATATATAGAAGGAGTAATCTCATTTTATCAGTTGTTTAGGCTTCAGATCTTCGAATCCCCTGAGCCAGCAGCACTGCTCTAAATAAAGGGTTTTTCCTGAATCTCCGGGTACTCACTTGTGTATTTTCCAGTCACCTAGTAAATTCTGCAACATAATTTGGTCCCCTGACCAAGAAACACACAGCCGAGTTGCCCCTTTGAGGCACCATTGTGCAAGAGCTGACAGGTAGGCCCACTCGACCGAGCCCCTGATGACGGGAAGGTGTGCCTCCAGTGCTTTACTGGGTCCCAGTCCTCATCGGGCCTCTGCTCATGCTCCAGTGGACTCCAAGGAGGACAGGAAAGCCCTTTCTGGAACCAGACGTCTAACCAGTGAGTTTTCCCCCGGAGACCAGTCTGAGTTCAGGCCTGTCTTTTGGGACAGAAGTGGCTGGTCACCACTTAGGAAAAATATTTGCCCCAGTTCAGGGACTTTTCATGGATAGAAGTCAAAGCTCTGACTGACTGGTATGTGAATGCGAATGTAAGAGTCTTTGGAAAGCGAAAGTTACATTGTATTGTCCGATGTCTCTGTTAACTGAGAGGGATTACACAGTTTAACTGCAAACATGGGGACTAGTACCTCTAAACCCACTGTCTTAGAATATATCCTAAGAATTTTTTTTTAATTAAAGATTTTTTAAAAAATATATTTTATTGATTCTTTACAGAGAGGAAGGGAAAGTTAGAAACATTGATGAGAGAGAGTCATCGATCAGCTGCCTCTTGCACACCCCCTACTGGGGATGTGCCCGAAACCAAGATGCATGCCCTTGACCGGAATCGAACCCGGGACCTTTCAGTCCGCAGGCTGACGCTCTATCCACTGAGCCAAACCGGTTTCGGCTGTATCCTAAAGAATTTTAAGAAGGGCCCAGACTGCGGCCTGCAATGCAGATGTCTCTTCATGAAATCTGGGGCCCGCAACTTATGACCAAGAATGGGAAATAGAAATTCTAGGCCTAAGAGATACATTCTCCCAAAATAGTCCACTGGAAAGAATGCTGATATCCTGGGGAGGGGCAGTTCCTGAACCAGGGACAGAATACATTGCTCTTGGTGTGAACTTTTAGTGTGTCATGCGTGCCTATATCAGAGTGTGTGATGTTTTGTGTCTCTTTGTTTAATTTGTTTCTTAGCTAGTGAGATTTCTGTCTGTGTATCTATGGTGTCATTTTGGCTTTCTATCTTTTCGGGACTTTAGTTTGCTCTTCTCTGGTTTATGAATATAGAGAACCCTCTGTGTAGACTTAGTGCCAATCAGAACCGAAGGTCATTGTGCTGTGCTGGGTTAAAATTTTAAAATTCTAAGACTAATTTGAAAGTGTAAAATTTGTGAAGGTTGTACATATGTTAACCCAGGGAAATTTAAACAAAGACCAGACCAATAGCTAATTTCGTGTCTGCCTCTGATGTCACAAACCTGCACAGGCTGGCCGAAGCAGAACAGAGGCTGGCTAGGGGGCAATCACAGCTATACCACTTATGCGCCCTTGGGGGCAAGGTGGCAAAGGAATGGGCAGGCAGCAGGCATGTTTTCTGAGCATTTTCTTTATAACATTCTAAGTATATTCTGTATTTCTGTGGCATTACTAGAATATACTAGAATGTACTAGCCAGATTGAAAAGGATTAATTCTGAAGTCAAGACCAAATCCTGAATGTAAAAACCCATTTAAGATTTGATAATCTTTAAATTGGGTATTTAAATGAGAGATAACTTTGTGACATCTCAGGGCCCTGAGGTAACACAAAGACCTATTCTCTCTCCCTAAAAGAAATATTTTTTAGCTAAATTAGACCAATATAATACACTTGAAATTACTTAAGGAAGTAAGCTATGGAGGCTGGGTTGGACAATAAGATTAATGCTTCCATGAAAATGGGCAGTTCTTGAATAAGGATGGACTGCATTCCAAGGGTGACTCCCAGGTCTGGGGGCATATGATTCCCAGCCAGATTATTATGTCCTTTCTTTAAATTTAGAAATACACACTGAGTGGCCAGATTACTATGATCTCTGAACGCATAATAATCTGGCCACTCAGTGTATTTAAGGAGTAATCTCACTGTGTAAGTTGTTCAGGCTTTGAATCTTCGAATCCCCTGAGACAGCAGGCAGCTTTAAATAAAGAGTTTTTCCTGAATCTCCGAGTGCTCGTTGTGTATTTTCCAGTCACCTGGTAAATTCTGCAACACCATGGCAAAAACAGATTCCTCCCTCACTGTAGCAATCACTATAAGCAACTGTATAAAGTCTAACAAAAGTGGGACAATTTAGCTCTCTGTTCTCATACATATGGAATAGCCAGCCATGTTTGAGCATTTAATCCCATAAAATATTATTCTATTCTATTTGGGATTTTTCTAATTTTTATAAACTTTCTAGACTATATAAAGGCTGCTTTTCCAAAACTGAAATCTAAAAATAACCTAGATTTGAAAATTAATAATTATACACACTCATACACACACATTCAGGTCTCAACATACCATTTCTTATACACTCACCTTAAAAATAATGACTACTAGTATATTCAAGACTAGCAGTGAAAGCTGCCCAGTTATTAATTTGTGGTTCAGAGTACCATCTGAAAAAAACAAACAAATTTATAACTGGGCCAAACTCAGAGGAAGAAAGAGTAAAAATAACAAGATATGCAAATGACACCGTCCTACTGAAAGTAGCATGATTTGAATGACTTCTGATGAACGTAGTGTCAAAGCAGCCTTTTTCCTGTCAGCCTTCTTCACTATTCGAGCTTCAAATCCATGCATTGTAATTGAAATGATGACAGTGTGGATGATCTTAACTTTGGTCTCTAATGGCACATCTTTGCCCTTGGTCATCTTTCCTAATTCTTTCATTGCTGCCCTACCTAGTCTCAGCCTTCTCTTGATTTCTTAATTGCAGCCTCTATTTGAATTGATCACTGAACCACGTAAGCAATATCTTTAACAATTTTAATGTCCTAAGTTAAGTAGTGTATTTCTTCTGTAGTCATGATTTTTGTCTCAATATTCAGTACTCCTACAGTTCATTTCTAAAAATACATGTGACTTTATTATTCAAATGAGGTAAAAACATTATTTTAAAAAAGCAAAAATTAAAAGTAATTATATCAGCTCACAAAATCCAACAGAATACCAAAAAGAAAATCACTATAATTAAAATTTATTCCAGGAGTATATTTTATACCAAAACAGTCTGTGTTGTTAATAAATTAAAAGATAAAAGACATATTTTCCTTATCAACAGTAGTTGGTAGACAACTAGCAGTTCTGGCCACAATTATGGACAAAGAAAAAATCTTACAAGCTTCTAGAGAAAAATTTTTTTACCAAATTATCAAGAATCAGAATACATCTCAACACCAATGGTATAAATTTTAAAAAGCAAAACAAGGCATTCAAAATGCTAAAGAAAATTTTTTTCCAATTCAGAATACTATACTTAAATTTTAGAGAGGAAAATAGGAGAAAACCTTTTAGGGAAGATTTCTTAGGTATGATATCAAGGGCACAATCCAAAAAAATAAAATAAAAAACTTGGTAAACTGGGCTTCATCAAAATTAAAAAATTTTGTGCTTATAAAAAGATAAGCCACAGGTTGGGAGAAAATATTTACAATCATATATCTGCATCAAGATTGCATAAAGAATTCATATAGCTCAATAATAATAAGACAAACAACTTTAAAAATGGGCAAAGGATGCAATTGGACATCTCAACTAAAGGAGATACATGACTGAACAATAATAACATGAAGCAAGATTTTATGTCACTAAGCATTAGGGAAATGCAAATTAAAACCATAATAAAATAGAACTTACATGCACAATAATGGCTATCATCAAAATACAATGAACTTCTGTTCAAGAGGATGTTGAAGTGAGAAAAAATAATAATTCTTACAAATTACTCATGAAAATGTAAAATGGTGCAGCCACTTTAGAAAATATTTTGACAGTTTCATAATTTACCATATAGCCAGCAATTCCACTTCAAGTATTTATCCAAGAGAAATGAAATAATTTGCCCACACAAGACTTATGTCAGAACTAGAGGTCTGGTGCACAAAATTCGTACACAGGTGCAGTCCTAGACCTGGCTGGTGGTCGAAGCACAAATGTTTGGCATGGAAGGGCAGGTCCCAGCCAATCTCTGGGCCCTGGGCAGCACCTGGGCCCCTGTGGTGAGCATGGCCAGACACTGTTGGCGGGAGCACAGTGTGGACCTCTGGGCTGCCCAGCGGTGCTGCACGGAAGCTGGGTGGGAAGTGTGCTCTCTTCCAGCCGGCCTCACAGACCAGCTCCTAGGCAAACCAATGGGGAGCCCAACTGGCCCCTGTGGTCCCTGCTCACCTGGAAGAGGCTGCATGGGTAAGAAGCAGGCTTCTCATGGGTGTCCATCACCTGAGCATGGGGGCTTCCCTGGCTCATGAGCCCTGGCGCCCCGGGGAGGGGAGCAGGGGGAGTCAGAGCGAGTTCAGCAGACACCCCACATTCTTACCACATCTCCGTCCCCATCACTTCCACCCCCAGGTAGCTGGTGAGAGATCACAGTACATCGCCGACACCTGCCATGTTCCATACCACCCCCTGGTGGTCAGCACACATCATAGCGAGTGGTCAAATTCCTAGTCTCCCAGTCGAATGATGACCCAAGGGACAATTTGCATATTAGGCTTTTATTATATAGAATGTTCATATCAGCATTATTCATAATAACCAAAATTAGAAAAATTCAAATATTTACCAACCTGTGAGTAGATAAGTAAAACATGATATTCTTGCAATGAAATAGTATTCAGCAATAAAAAGAATGAACTACTGAAACACACTACAATATAAATAAAACTAAAAAACATGCTAAGAAAAAGAAATCATTCACAAAATACCACACACTATGATTTGGCTTACATAAAATATATAGAAAAGGCAAATCTTTAGAAACAGAAAGTAAATTAATAGTTGCCTGGGATGGGGATAGAAAAAGAGAGTGGCTATAAATGTGCAGAAGGATCTTGATGAGGTGATGGAAATGATCTACAATTGTATTCTGCTGTTAGTAGCACAGCCCTAAAAATGTACGGACACTCATTGACTTGTTGCCTAGTCTGTAAGGGCTGCTATAACAGAATCACATACATTGAGTGGCTTACAAATAACAGAAATTTCTCTCTCATAGTTCTGGGAAGTACAAGATCAAGGTGCAAGCCGATTCAGTGTCTGGTGGAAGCAACTTCCACTGAATTTGGATTTCTTTTTCCTGAATTTATTTCCCTTCCTCCCTCCCTCCCTCCCTCCCTCTCTCCCTCCCTCCCCCCCTCCCTAGTTCATAGACATCAGTCCTCTTACTGTGTCCTCATCTGGCAGCAGAGGGATTGTTGTTCAATGGGGCCTCTTTTATAAGGGCACAAATCGCATTTATGAGGGTCATACCTTCTTAACCTAATCACCACCCAAAGTCCCCACCCTTAAATATCATCACATAGGGGGGAGGAATTGTTGGGGGAGATATGTTTTAACAGATGGATTTTGGAGAGAAGGGATACAAACATTCAGTTTACTGTATTTGTATATTTAAAATGGGTGAATGTTATGAAATCCAAATTATACCACAATAAAAGCTTTTTTTTCAACAATAAGTTAGTACAGTTATTTCCATTATTCAAATTCTCATGAAATTTAGCTCCTATGTACTCACTGGTTCTCAGGATGCTACTCCAGGGAAAAAAAGGAATAAACTAACTGTGTTTAAGACAAAAATCCAGGTCAAAAAAAGAAAAAAAAATTAACCGATGTCACCTCAATAATATGTATGCATGCATACAAGCGTAACCCATGGGCACAGATAGTAGGGGGGTGAGAGTATGTATGGGGGGGGGAGGGGCATTGATCTGGAGAGGTCAATGGGGGAAAAAGGAAACATAATGCTTTCAACAATAAAGAATTTAAATTTTAAAAGAAGAAAGGAAGGAAGGGAGGGAGGGAGGGAGCGAGGGAGGGAAATAAATTCAGAAAAAAGAAATCCAAACAAGAAAAGTGAAGGTAATCCTCAAGACAAGAAGAGTACATCTCAGCGACAAAGCCAAAATGCAAATGGAGACAGCAACCAGGCCCTACTGTAGCAGATGAAAGGGAGCTAGAATTTCTACAGAATGTCCAGTGACAGAAAACACAATGTGTTTTAATATAATGAAATATAGGGCAAGTTTGTAGATAAATCAGTGATAAAAATATGAAAAACTAAGCCCCACCACCTCATAAAACTAACTAAAACAGACAACTAGCTACAGAGAAAACAAAATAGTGTAGTAAAGTAATCTTAGATAACAACATGGACCACTGTTAACAGCACTCACACTGTGGTCATAATAAAATACAAACATTGAGCTAACCCCAAGCATGATAACAAAGTAGTAAGAGAAAGGGAAGTGTGCATATGTGCAGTGAGTGTGGCCAGGTGGGCAATGGAGGGCGGGGGGAACTGATAGAAAAAAAGAAAAGAAAATCCAGGACCAATATAAATGTTCCTATTAAAAAGATATAAAAAATATTAAAAGGATCAACTTACATCCCTAAAATTGTTCACAGCCATGGAAACAGCTCCGCGTGAGAGGAGGCCATCACTGTCCCTGCACAAAGGCAGACAGCTTCCTCCCGCCTTTTCCTTCAGCAGCAGCGCTGGCTGCTCCTGCACACAACTGAAGTTCCCACATCAATTCAAAGAGCCTCTCTCTTCCAAATGATTCTCATTTCTCCTTTATTTCTTTTCTTTCATTTTTTTTTTCCTTTTGTGTGAGTTTTAGTAGCTACTCAATAGTTGGTATTGGGTCGAAAAATCAATAGCATGTTAATTCAGTTGTTTCAAACCCTATGATTTTATACTCAAGTGAAAGTTCTTGAAATATAAGAATAACCTGATCAAACATCTAAGAATTCAAAGAATACATTACCCATGGATATCTTTCAAAAATAAGTCCTTGATTAAAAATAATAATAAAACAGAAAACCTAACCATGAGGTGAATCAAAATGAAGAACTGATTAACCTAGCACTGGTGACCATGAAAACAAGTTAAAATACAAAAGTCACATGAAAACACTGAGACTCGCCCTGGCCGGTTTGGCTCAGTGGATGGAGCATCAGCCTGCGGACTCAAGGGTCCCAGGTTTGATTCTGGTCAAGGGCATGTACCTTGATTGTGGGCACATCCCCAGTAGGGGGTGTGCAGGAAACAGCTGATAGATGTTTCTCTCTCATCGATGTTTCTAACTCTCTCTTCCTCTCCCTTCCTCTCTGTAAAAATCAATAAAATATATTTTTTTTTTAAAAAGAAAGTAATAATAATAATAAAATAATAATAAAAACTAATAAATAAAAACAGTAAAAATGAAGACTTAGGGAGGAAAGATAGCAGGCTTAAATATAAATATGCCAATTCTTATTCATTTTTTGCAAAAGGGAAATAATACATTCTTTCCCACTGCGATATGAAGAAATATCATGACAAAAATATAAATGGTTTTTATAATCATTTTTCTTATTAAGAACATCCTTTAAAAATTAATATCTCTGTGAAAAATTAGAAACATTTATCTAATAGTTCAGTAAATTCATTTTAATTTCTTTTGTTAAATGTAAATAAAATAAATTAATTCAAAAAACATCTTATGAGAACATAAGAATAATGAGAAAGGAAGGAACCGTCTTCTTCAATGCTAATATTATATATATATATATATATATATATATATATATATATCCTAATATGCAAATAGCCAAAGGCGAACAACCAAACAACTGATTGCTATGATGTGAGATGACCACCAGGGGGCACGCGCAGAACATGGCAGGCATCGGCTGTGGCAGGATGGTGGAGCAAGTGAGCGGGGGGCGCTAGACCAAGGCGGGGCACTGGTCGCTGTCATTGGAGTGAGCCTCTGGTGGTTACTGAAACTTCTTCGCTCCCGCCCGCCACAGTCCCACCGGGCACTCGTACCCACCACCAGTGCTGGCCCTGTTCACACCCAGTGTCGGCACTGGAGCCACCGCTCGCACCTGCTGCTGGCCCCTGGCTCCAGTCCTGATCACTTGGCGCCGGAAGCCGCGAGCCCCAATCGCCCCTGTGGTTTCCAGTCCTGCACTGAGTGTCTGCACCTGGTGGTCAGTGCACGTCACAGCTACCGGCCAGCTGGTCAACTGGTCACTTAGGCTTTATATATATGGATTTATTTGTTAATCCAGTCAGGAAATATAGGCTTCTGGAAGAAACTAAATAAATGTATGTGATAAAAATGTGGTATGGAGAGTTACTTTTCTAATGCATCACTATTTTAGAATCGCTATTTTTTCAAGTATTTTTTCTTTTATCAAGTATTACTAATTCTTAGTATTATCATTCAATAAAATAAGAAACAAAGTTATTTATGCAAATTATATTTAACTTAGTTCATTAAAATAGCATTTGAACAAAACCATATTTTGAATAGGGTATCTCACCTTCTAGCTAACCATCTTTCATGTGCAGAAAAAAGGGAACAGGTGAGATGTGTATGGGTGGACATATATGTGAGCTTCTACGACAGTAAGTGAATAGACCATTCCAAGCAAAGAAAATCACACAGTAAAGGCACACAGAGGTCAGACTGAATGGCGCATTCAGGAAAAGGGGTCTCTCCTAACCTGTAAGGCTTTAGCAGGAAAGAAAGCTCCCAGGGGAGATTAAGGACGCAGGGAAAAGGGACTATTGATGATAAAGTATTTGAATTTTATCTTTAAGCAACCAAAAAAAACAGTGACTTTAAAAACTGACAACAAGCATATAGGCTATTCTGATACATAAATTTTGATCAGACTAAGAAAAATAACCTGTCAATTGAACAAAGTATTTTATTTATACACCAAACCTGGTGACTTTCTCGGTGTTATGTATCTTTAAGGAGAAACTCTATTACATCAAATTCTGAAACCTAGGGTCCTTATGGCATTGATTAAATTTAGTTTTAAATCCTAGCTCTAGAAATCATCCCACCACCACCACCACCACCACCACCACCACCACCACCTCTCTCTACATACACACCCATTCCACCTGCAGACACCTAGCCTTTCTCTTGGATAATAAACAGTCCTCAAGGTAGCAGAAGACAGTAGCCTGGACCTGACTAAGGTCCACACAGTGTGTATCCCTGGCAAGCTGAAGATTACATCTTGACCTAAGTTAGAAGTTATGTTTCAGTTCCTAAGCCCTAAGGTGGAATGACCTCCTCATTACTTTCTCATGAAACCAGACAGAGGGACACCAGAACAGACCTCAGAGCTGTCTTCTAAACCTGAAGAAATGATTCATTACCCTTACCTCACCTCCACCAATCAGCTTCCAGCAAACCCCAATCACTAACCCACAGTATTTTGTGATTTTGCCCCGTATAACTGCAACCTATACGCCACTGGGGAGTTGAGGCTTCTGAGCATTAGCTTCCTGCTCTCCTGGATGGCACCATTCATCAATAAAATAGCCAATCTTTCTCCACTGCAATTCTCAGTGTCTAGTGTTTGGCTCGGCTAGTGCCCGGAGGATGAACTCTTTCTGTTCTCTAACAATTTTGCTCTTAAGGAAATCTAGCAAAACATACTTCTCACATTTCTGTTACCAGAAAAAAAAAGTTTTAGTTCTGATTCCAGAAAAAGTGACAGTTCAATCGGGAAATTTTGAGGAGGTGAGGAGGGAAATTATAGCGCTCCAGTTTCAAACTGAAACACTAATTAGCAATAACATATATCTTATAAGATAAAGAACTTGGTGAATGTGCCTTAAGCATTATAATTTAAAGTGAGTAGCAATATTTGAAAGAGATGATCTAGTAAAAGAAATTTTGAAATTTTAAACGACATCAGAAAGAAGTCTTTGAAATATGTAAGAATGGCTTTTTACACACTATGAAATCCTAGATTCTTCTCTCATGCCTCCATTCAGTTACAGCCTCTGCCACCAAATAACCCCCAGCACACAAATACATTCTAAAAATGCCAAAATTCATTTGTTTGATAACTGAAAGGATTATTGTCACTAAAAGTAAATACAAAAAGAAAAATAAATATCATTTAACATTAACTAGGAGACACAAATATATCAAAGTGTGATAATAAATACTTTAGAATTTAGTACTGGCAGATCTCATACGATGAAATTCTTCAATTTAAATTTTTTCCTGAAATTTATTTATAATCTTTTTTGACGATATACAACGTAATTTCCTACTAAGCCATCCAAGATACAATACCTAAATGAAATTGACTGAATGAATAGAATTATTTGTTATAAAGATCAACTTTGGGTTGGTCCTATATAAAAACAACCATGAGGCAAACTTATTGAAAAAACTTATGGGCTGACATAAATGAGCGAGAAACAATTTTTTTTTAAAGCCACAAGAACATAGTAACAAAATGCCCTAAAAAAGGACACTGGTTATTAATTCAATAAGTTCTGATACAGTACCCAAACTAAACAAATTTAGTACCTCTTATGTCTGGAATAAAATACAAATGTTTTGTCACTTCAAATTGCCTTCAGATTCATATTACAAGCTATTATTCTCATTATGGCATAATAAAGTCTCCATTTTAATCAAAAACATGATTTCACAGCTAATTATCTAATTAGATAATTTAGTTATAAAGAAATACTTTTAATCAAAATTAAATTAATTTCAAAAAGTGCAAAATTCTGTAACTTCTCATGACATGCACAACAGAATATAGGCTAAATAAGGAATTCCAAAAGGAAGTATCATAAGTTTTAACCACTACTGAGTTAATACCTATATAAACTCTATAAATATTTATATTATGCTCAAAATGCACCTATATAATTTCTACCATAGTAAATTAAAAAATCATTTTCATTATTTGATAGTTATACTTTATAATTACAATAGGATAATGTTTTTCGTTTTGTACACATAACATAGATTAAAATGCTTGAGATAGTCATATGAAAATGGAGGACTGGTACTCAACCTTCATTCTAAACTCCTTCTAGGATACTCCCTTATTCTACAGAAGATAATAGGATAAAAACTCTATTCCCAGACTCCCTTGCAGCTAAGGTTCTCAGAGCAACTGGAGGAGATTTTGGATGTGTCAATCTAACTTATATGCATGAGATTTGGAAGGGGAAAGTAAGGCAGCAGTGAGGCACAGGCCATCATTCTGCGGATTTCCCACTGGCAAGAATAGGTGTGAGTTTAG
Organism: Pipistrellus hanaki; assembly: GCF_964339955.1. Classification (NCBI taxonomy): domain Eukaryota; kingdom Metazoa; phylum Chordata; class Mammalia; order Chiroptera; family Vespertilionidae; genus Pipistrellus; species Pipistrellus hanaki. The sequence goes on from NC_140505.1 coordinate 35,472,622, forward strand.
GAGTTTTTTGAAACCGTATTCCAACATGCACTTACTAGTATTTGTTGTCTTGTTTGTTGTTGGTTTGGGGTGAGGGGTGTTAAGACTCAGGGCACACATTTATCTAATCCACAGGTATAATGTACCTCTAAATGCATCCTCTTGGGACTTGTGCTCACAATTACTTGGGCCTAGGTAGCATTTAGGGATGGGCGTCTTTTAAAAAATATTTTCAAAACACTAAGAATATAGGAAGAAATTATCAGCCAAAATTCAACAGGGAGACATAAGTCCAATACTCATTACCATTTTTACTTATAAGCATTTAACATTCCAGGAAAACACAACTACATATCTAAGCTATATTTCTGGTAGCATCGAGAAATTAAATGTACAACTAAACCACAAAGACCAGGGAGAGGATGTTGATATATCATCCTCACTTTAAGTTGAGGCCATGAAGGAATGCAACCTCAGGGTGAGTGAACTGGAATAAAACAAACCATTCTCTAGAACTGCAGCTGGCCTTAGTGTGCCCTCAGGAGTCCAAGGAACTTCACACTTAGAATACTGTACCCACAAATTACTACCGTTCACAGGCATGTGGCCGAAAAATTGAAAAATCTCTACATGAAAAAATACATCATTCTAGTTTTCAACTTGTTATTAAGAACAATTTTTAAATAATTAGTATACAGTTAAAGATGAGAAGGCACACAAGGAACCAGACATCACGACCAAGAAGCAGCACAGACAACAGTTCCCACATAGTCATTAGGCTTCAGATTCTGAAATGAGCAGACACACACTACAAAACAACAAGTAAACTATGTTCAAAGAAATAAAAGCTAAGTTTAAAAATTTGGTGAGAAGATGAAAAGAGATAAGTTTGAATCTTTTTTTTTTTAAATGTATTTTATTGATTTTTTACAGAGAGGAGGAGAGAGGGATAGAGAGCTAGAAATGTCGATGAGAGAGAAACATCGACCAGCTGCTTCCTGCATACCCCCTGCCGGGGATGTGCCCGCAATCAATGTACATGCCCCTGACCAGAATCGAACCTGGGACCTTTCAGTACGCAGACCTACGCTCTACCACTGAGCCAAACCGGTTTCGGCTGAATCATTTTTAAAGAACCAAATAAAAATTCTAGAACTGAAATATGAACAAATAAAATTAGAAATTAAATGGATAGTTAAGTACAGCTCAAGAGATAGTAAAAAAAGATAGGTTAGAAGAAAATGTCCAAAAAAAGATGGAAGATATCAAAGAGAGAGTAAGAAACACAAAAGATACATTAAGGTCTAACATAAAGTTTTTAATATATAAAAGTTTTCTAAATGACTGGAATCAATAAGGAAGGAAAAGAGATTATGTCAAAAGTGATAATGGCAGAGAATTTTCCAAAAATATTGAAAGATATTAATCCATAGACTCAAGAAAGTCAATAAATTCCAAATACATATGTGCATTTATCAAAGAAAAACTTAAAGTCTTAAGAAGAAAGAGAAGTTCATAAATGCCATTAAAATATAAAAGTAACTAGAGGACTGGTGCACAAAATTCATGCACAGGTAGGGTTCCTAGGCCTTGATGGCGATCAGGGCCGATCTGTGGCATAACTGGCAGGGCGATGGGCGGGGGAGGGGGGGGGAGGAGCCCAACTTGGCTGGCCTGGGGGCAGCTCCTGCATTGTGTCCACCCGCTGCTGGTCAATGCATGTCATAGCGACTGCTTGTTCTGCCATTCAGTCAATTTGCATATTAGGCTTTTATTATATAGGATTATCTCCAAAGAAGTAGTTGGTAGAATTAGGGCTGAAGTCCCACCAGATATAACCAAAGACAGAAGAAGAATATCTTCAGTGAGTTGATACAAAATACTGACAAATTAATTCCCAGAGTAAAAACAGCTTTTATGTATAAAGATAAAGTCACTAGCTGTCAACAAAGAATTTATCACAAGCAAACCTGTAAAATAAGGAATATATTGGTCTCTGTCCCTGGTTCCTGCTAATATTTGGTCTTTAATCCTGGTTCCTGACATGGAGTTTCTTATAATTTCTTGATTGAGCAGAGAACCTTCAGTGCTAATGGGATAATTCTTGAGCTCCTGAATGGAGGTTGATCTCTAAAAAAACTAAGCCAAGATTAAAAGCTTTCAATTTTCCATCCCACATTGATCCTCCAGAGAAAAGGAAAAGGGTTGGAAAATGAGTTAATAATCAATTATGCCTAAGTGATGAAGCCTCCATAAAAATACTGGGTTGAGGAATGCATCCATGGCCAGAGGATGGTACGTACGTACACACACACACACACACACACACACACACACACACGTATAAATTTCATGCACCAGGCCTCTAGTAAATATATAGGACCTGATACAGAGTTCCATCTTAATAGTCACATAGCATACATAATTAGGTTCTGTCTGACTGGTAAAATAATTCTTGGTATCAGAAATCCTTATATACAGTATAGGCACCTAATTTTTACAAAAAGTAACTTTGGAGCACAAAGGGTAGGTAGTTATTATTTTTTAAATAAATGAAATTTATACCTTTTTTGTTACATCAGCAAAAATATATATTTTTTGCTGTGCGGCAAAATTTTGGTAATTAGATTATATGTACTACTAGATTTTAAAAAATTAAAAAAAAAAGGTTGAAAATCCCTGCTATAGATCATATGTGTTTTATCTTTAAAAACTTTTTGTTAAATATAACATACAAAGAGAAAAGTGTATACAACACATGTATGTACAGCTCAATGAATTACTGACACATGTGGTTTTGAATTATGTACTGGATTAAGTAGTGTCTCCTGCAAATGTTTGTCTGCTCAGAACCTATGAATGTGACCTTATCTGGAAATAGGGTCTTGGCAGATGTAATGAAGTTAGAATGAAGTCATACTGGATTCGAGTGGGGCCTAAATCAATGACTAGTGTCCTTATTTAAAAAAAAAAGGGGGGGGGGGTCTTTGGACATAGAAACACAAGGGATAATGCCATGTGATGATTGGAGTTATGCTGCCAACAAGGCAAGGAATGCCAAAGTTTGTTGGCAGCTACCAAAAGCTAGGAGAGAAGCAGAGAACAGATTCTTCCTGAGAGCTCCCAGGAAGAAACCAACACTTTGATTTCAGACTTCTGGCCTCCCGAAACTTGAGAAAGTATATTTCTATTGTTTCAGCCACCCTGTTTCTGATACTTTGTTACTAGAGCCCTAGCAAACTAATACAAACTGCAAAAAAACTGGAAACAAATACCCACAAGCAAAAGAAGTAAAAGAGATAAATAGTAGCATTTTCTTCAAAGGAGTATCACTTGGGTGTTACATAAAACGAGTTTGATTCTCCCAAGCATAATATTGAGAAAAGAAGCCAGGTACAAAAAAATTATGTAATATATGATCCCACTGATTTAAAGTTAAAAAAAGAAAAGAAAGAAAGAAACAGGCAAAATTTCTTAAACTACTTAGGTGTGTACATTTCAAAGGAAGAACTACAGAGAAATGCAGGGAGGTATTTAGAATAAGGTCAGAATGGTACACAGCTCTAGGAAAGGAGAAGTAGGAAGAGCTGAGAAGGGGGAGGAAGGGATGGAAGCAAGGCCAAAGTGCTGACAATTTCATACTTCTAGACCCATATAATGCTCACATGGATTTTTATTTATAATAATTTGTTTAACTATTTGTTTGTGTTTTAGACACCTTTCTCTATGTTTTTATAGTTCACAATTTAAATAAAAGAAAAAGGAAAGTGTAAAGAAAAATCAAGTCAGAAGGAAGTAGTATATCCCTAAAGTCAACAGCTGCAGGGGCAGCCACTCGAATTCTCAACCTTGTAACTGGCAGAAATGGCTGTTCTGGAAGCCAGGTTGGTGGTGTAGTTCTGAGAGTCATTTCTAGAAGCTCATTCTAGGTGCCCTTTTTTCATTAATCCCTTCCAAAGATGTGTAAGTACTTAATCCCTTTCTATTTATCATATCTAGAGTAGTTCATTGAGAGAGGTTCAATAAAAAAAATTTTTTTTAAGTAGAATTTCCCATATGAAGTATTAACAGTAACAAAACAGAAGGCTAGATCCTGGCCACCAAATTAACTTGACACTGTCCATCATTCCTAACAGATGTCTTAGCAAAGCATAAAAATTAAGTCTTTAACATTTTCTGAAGTTGAATTTTAACTTTTATAAAATTCAAAAAGGGGTAAGCAAGGAAGGTTTAAGTATAGAGGCATGGAAAGGAATAAGAAACTGAGTTTTTGTTACCTGGAGTCTGGTATTCATTTCCAAGAAATAAAAATTCTTCTTTGAGTCCACAAGGAACTCTACAGTTCCAGCAGAAGAATACTTGACTGCTTTGGCAAGAGCTACAGCTTGCTCTCCCATTGCTCTCCGAGTCTCAGAATCCAGAAAAATGCTGCAAGTACAGAAAGAGTGAAATGTTTTAAACAAAAATAAAGTTATCTTTTGTGTACATTATATAAAAAAAGTCCTTAAAATTTACACAGATCTGATCATCTGTATCAATTTAAGATTTCATATGATATGCTTCACATATACTTATACTAGAAGCCTGGTGCATGAAATTCATGCATGGGGGGAGGGACGCAGGAAGTCCAGCCTGCACCCTCTCCAATCTGGGACTCTTCAGGGGCTGACTGTCAGTTTAGGCCCAATCCCTGTCAGACATCCCTCTGACAATCCAGGACTTCTGGCTCCTAACCACTCGCCTGCCTGCTTGCCTGATTGCCCCTAACCACTCCCCTGCCAGCCTGATTAACATCTAACTGCTCCCCAGCTGGCCTGATTGCCCCCAACTGCTGTCCCCTGCCAGTCTGATCTCACCCCCAATTGCCTCCCCTCCGGCCTGACCTTGCCCCCAACTGCCCTCCCCTGCCAGCCAATTTGGTTCTGATTGATCGGTTTCTGTGCCAGTCAGCATCAAAAGCTCCGCCTCCTAGGCAGCCATTGGCTCCTCACACCTCACCCAGATTTGGTTCTGATTAATTGGTTTGTATGCCAGTCAATGTATCTGGGCCTATCAACAGGGCGTAATCACAAAGGCAGGGCTAATCAACAGCCCTGGTGGAGGCCTGAAGAGAAATGGAGGCACGGCTGCTAGCCAGGCCCAGAGAGAGAGAGAGGCAAGTGCTGATCAATGGCTGCCACAGAGGCTATAGATCAGACCCTGATTCTCTCTTTAGGCCTCTCTCTGTGCCTGATTCACAGCCACTTCATCAGTCAGTGCTGGGTCACCATGCCTGCAGCCAGAGCAGTCAGCACTGCAGGTCATCATGGCAACCAGTGCTGACTGCAGGACTGACTTCCAGTTGGTTGAGCCTCCGTAAGGGTGTCTCCAGCCTGATCATCCCCTAACCACTCCCCTGCCAGCCTGATCGACACCTAACTGCTCCCTGGCCAGCCCTATTGCCCCTAATTGCCCTCCCCTGCTTGCCTGGGCACCTCTAATTGCCCTCCCCTGCCAGACTCATCACCCCTAACTGTCCTCTCCTGCAGGCCTGGTCACCACCAACTGCCTTCCCCTGCAGGCCTGGTTGCCCCCAACTGCCCACCCCTACAGGCCTGGCCCTGCCAAACTTCCCTCTCCTGCTGGCCTAGTCTCCTCCAACTGCCCTCCTCTGCTGGTCCAGTCACCCCTAACTGCCCTCCCTGCTGGCCTGATAGCCCACAACTGCCCTCTCTGCAGGCCTGGTCCCCTCCCTACTACCCTTCCCTTCAGGACTGGTACCCCCTGCAGGTCTGGCCCTCCCCAAATACCCTCCTCTGCAGTCCTGGTGGTCCCCCCAACTGTCCCCCTACTGACCTGGTCACCCCCAATTGTCCTCCTCTGCTGGCCTGGTCACCCCTAACTTCCCACATCTGTTTTCCCCTGCAGGCCATCATCTTGTGGCAGTCATCTCATGTCCACATGGGGGCAGCCATCTTTGACCACATGGGGGTGGCCATCTTGGCATGACGGTCAATTGCATATTACTCTTTTATTAGATATGATTGGTCAAATAGTCACAGAGCACAGAATCAAGGGGAGGGAACATTGATGCCCTCAATTCCTCAACAAGAGAAGTAGCAAAGGATTTGGGACTCTATTTTAAAATACCATATTTTAACAACTAATATAATTAAAGTAGAATTTGATTTTTACCATTACTCTGTGATTAAAAATTCGTTCATATTCATCCTACTCTTTTCAGAAACTATACACCCTTTATATCAAGTCACACTGACTAGGCTGATCAAAGCCACAATTGGCTATATTCCTTAGAGCCTGGTTATTAAAAATGGCAATGGACACTAACTAAAGTAACACCAGAATATATAGAAATACCAACCTGGCACCAAATTGAAAATGAAGTTCCATGAAAGGTGGCTTGGAAAAGTGTCCAAAGTAGTTCTGATAAATTATGAAATTTCTAAGAACCATGCCCAGGAGCCTTTTCATGGTAGGATAAATTCAAGAAATTCTGGATCAACCTAATTTTTTTTTTTATCCCTTTGATAGATACAATTTTTTGGTGATTTGTTTGTTTTTTAATTAAATTTATTGGGGTGACATTGCTTTGCGAAACCATACAGGTTTCAAGTGTACAACTTAATAAAATATCAACTTTGTGACACCATCATCAACAGGAGAGCCTACAAGGCATGTACCCCAGAAATTCCACATGCCCAGAAATACCCATAGGGTCTATATTACCTATAAGCCTGTGGGCATCACAGCTGGTTATCCAACCAACTTCCATCTCTAATAAAGCCCCAATTTATATTTCAAGTCTCTTACTTTCATGCACTGAAGTACTGAGAAAGATCAAGTGGCAAAGTCTTAATTATAAAAATATAGTTTTTGCTATGACTACTAAAGCAAGTTTAGCCAATAAAATGAAAAGGAAATATATAAAAGCAGACTATTACAAATACTCATGGAGAGAGACTTACCTTGGTGCTTCTTCCACCACTTTCTGATTCCTTCGTTGAATTGAGCACTCTCTTTCATTGAGCCACAAAGCATTCCCATGTTTATCACCTAAAACCTGAAAAGGCAATGCCATCTGAAAAAATATAGAGCCGTACCCATAGAGCATGTGTCCGTCCCGCTAACATTTTGTCCATGCAACACCCTTTAGTTTTTAATACTCAAATCTCATAGAACATATTCATTCCTCTTTTAGTTAATGTTAATAGAGAAAACTTTATATTTATAACCCCAAAACTCAAAACATTTTAATCAAAAACACTTGAAATAAAAACTCTCATATTACATTTTGAAAGCAGTGGGTAAACTATTAGCATCAATTATACAAATTTTGTGAAAGACATCGAGTGTCAATAAGGGGATAGATATTCTAAATGTCCTCGTGCTTAGGAGACCCATGAGTGTTGTTACAAACATCTGTTGTTGTTAACAGGATTAACTGTCTATTAATCAGGAAATGCTTTTCTATTTATACCCAATACAAGTCCATTATTTATATATGGATGCTTTTATTGTGTTTTATTTCTGGTATAGGAAACTAGTAAATGGTCTGGGGTTAATATATAGCATATAATGATTTTTCCCATCCTATATAATGAAAGTGTAGTATGCAAATTGTCCCCTCGACAGGGAGTTCTCGTGGGAGTTTGACCAGGGGGCAGGGCCACCTTGGGAAAGGGAGGGAGTACCCGGCCAGCTACTGCCAGCCACTAGGGACCCTACCAATGCATGAATTTCATGCACTGGGCCTCTAGTTTGCAATAATGGAAAATAAGCTGGGATATCAGATAAAACAGTATACCTGGGGAAATTTTAATTCCTGACAACAATGAAAAAAATTAATAAAAACATGCTCCAAATACTGCAAAGGACATACTTGTACTTAAAAAAAAAAAAAAAAAAAAAAAAAAAATCTCTGTTTAATAGAAATTTAAATTTAACATGTATCTTATCAGCTAAATTTGGCAACCCTAAAACAGACTCTTTGTTAATGTTTTTGCATAGAATGTTTGATTTTCATGATTGGGATAATCTCTTTTCAGAATTAAAGAGGAAATGCTTATTACTGAATTCATATATTAAACAGAAGTAAAAGCTATTCTTTTTTTTACAAACCAAAATTATTTACAAACCAAAAAACAAGGCACCAATTTTAGTTCTAAACAGCTATGTAATCTCCCTGAATAAGTCATTAAGTTTCCTCATGCATTATAAATAGCAGCTAATATAATCTTAATATTTTATATGGATAATGAAAAATAAAACAAAAAAGCAGATCATCTTTATAACAGATACAGTAAACTATAAAATAAAATCTATCTAAACCTCAAGAATGATTTCAAACAAAAGGAAAACACTGTAGTAATAAAATACCACAAGGTGGAATTTTATTTCTATGGTTCTAAAAGATAGTTGCAATAAGTACATCTAAAATTACCACAAGAACCTCTTTAAGAAGTCTCTCAGCTTTAATTGCTGGTTCTCAGTTTTTACTATCTTGGTGAATGGTGGTATTTTATTGCAGTGTGTATCCTTTTCTCATCACTATATGCTGGATGAGTAGGTGTCACAGGCTGTCTTTAAATTCAGAGGTTCTCCCACCAGAAGAACTGCCCTTAAGGGACTATATACAAGAGGCCTCAGCCAGACCTGGACCAAGTCTGTAGACAAGATCCTGGTCTTGGAAGGAAAGTGGGTATATTCTGCTTATGGAAAGGACACGATCATTGGGTGTAAGAGAATAAATTGTGGTAGCTAATATCCAAAGATGGCCCACAACACAAATCACAGTATTCACATCCTGCACTATCCCATATGGCAATGTTCTAGGCAAACAACTAACTTGAAAAGTGTCACAAAAATGATCTGTCCAGAAGACACACACAATACATATAACCGGCAAAAGACTCAAATAAAAAAGATAAATAGTTCTAACCATTTAGTAATTTTTAAAAATCTAATTTAAAGGGGGGAGAGGCAAGTATGAGACTTGAGCAGTAACTTCACAAAATAAGATATCCACCTGGTCATACACTTATAACAAGGTGCTCAATATCAGTCATTATCAGGAAAATGCAAATTAAAACAGACTGCTACATGTCTGACAAAATGGCTAAATATCTAAAAATTTGAGAATACCAAGTGTTAGAAAGGATAGCAGCAATGGAAACTTTCATACTGTATATTGCTGTGGAGTATATGTTAGGACAACCACAGTATCTACTAGAACTAAGCATAACCTTACCATGTAATCCAACAATACCTCTCTTTAGTATATCCAAAGAAGAATGTATATGTCCATAAAAAAACATAGCATTTTATTCATAATATTAAAAAACTAGAAAAAACATGATATACCAATATGAAAATGGGTAAATTACAGGTTATTCAAACAATAGTATAGCACAGAGCAATTTTTAAAAAATGAATGATAAAATAGCCTCATGAAAGAATCTCAAAGAATGATGATGTGCAAAAGAAGCCAGGCATAACCAAGTATGTATTGCCTGATTCCATTTATATAAAGTTTAAGAACAAACAAAAATAATCTATGGTATGAGATGTTAGAATACCTATTACTTTTGGCAATCAGGAGTGGGATTGTCTTCTTTTTCTTCTATGTTTAATTAAAAAAAAAAAACATTTTGTTTTTGCAACCAACTCTTACAACCACTTTAACAGTTCCAATAAAATCTTAATTGAAGTAGCAAATTTGATTCCCTCATCTCTATACAACTAACTCCTACTAGAATGCCTACTATCACAGTGAGCCACATAGACATCTGGTCAACTGAAATGATACAAAAGTCTAGGTCAGGCACTTTTCTTTTTAAAATGCCCTAAAATGGCCCAATCTCAGACATTCAAATGAGTCTCTAAGTGTAATACATTTGCCTGCCCAGAGATCTTGGGACAGCTTCTTTCTGGAGCTGGGCTTTTATATCATTCCGCATTCTGACATTTTGGCACTTTGACAAAAGCATACCAGATTCCAAAGGTAGATTATCAATTTATGTACTTTATTTCATACTTATTCCAACAAAGCAGAACAATTCACAATCATTCTAACTGGAAGAAATGATATGTTTCTAATAGGAATAAATTACATATTTAAAGTCATAATAATTAGAAATTATCTTAAAATGTACCAACCTGAATTTCTATATGACGAGGGTTATCAATAAATTTTTCTATTAGTAGCCTATCATCACCAAAACTAGAAGCAGCTTCTTGAGATGAAAACCTAAAGCCATCCCTGTAAAGGAAAACAGAATAGTCAAGCACACAAACAAAAAAATATAGCCCTTAATATAAAAGAGAAATAATTAAATACTTATTTTGGCTTACTTCTAAACAAAGCAGGAAAACTCACTTAGTAAACAAATAACCAAGTTAACTTTGGTTGAACTACAGCTCTTCCTCTTACTAGCTCTATGACCTTGGGTGATTGATTTAACTTCCCTGATCTTAGATTTTATATCTAAACAGGAATACTGGTACTTATTTCACCAACAGTTAAACCTGAGATTTTAATAAACCATACCAATCATATAAAGTTCCATTTCTTCAACCCTATTCCTATATAATAAAAGGCTAATATGCAATTTGTCCGTTCGACCAGGGGACAGGGACAGCCAGTCAACCACATAAAACCCCTCCCTCAGTGGCCCCCCTCCCCATTGGCCCTGATGGGGCGGGCTGGCCAGATCCCACCCGTGCATGAATTCATGCACCAGGCCTCGAGTATACCATGATTTCACTAATAAAAAATATAAAAGTGCATATCCATTAGACTCAATAGTCAGATGCACACAAAAATGTAAATGACCTGGCCAACTGCACAGCTGGAGCAGAACTACAGCCAACAGGAGGCTCCTCAAGAACATTTCCTGATTTTTTAAATATACCTTTAAACACAATTGCCTCCCTCCCAACCATATAGACAGGGAATAGATGTGCAATGCAGCATGATATTAATAGCTGGTGGCTGTAGAAGATAAATACATGGGGATTTTTGGACTATTCTCTCAAATTTTGCATAGGTTTTATTTCACCAGAATATAGAGCACTTTTTTAAAAATTTTAAATTAAATAGTTAAATTTATTTAACTATTCTCTCAAATTTTGCATATGTTTTATTTTTCCAGAATATAGAGCAGCATGGCCCTAGCTACTCTGGCTCAATGGATAGTGTTGACCCTCAGACTGAAGAGTCCCAAATTTGATTCTGGTCAAGGGCATATACCTTGGCTGCAGGCTTGATCCCTGGCCCTGGTAGGGGTACATGCATGAAGTAACCAATTGATGTGTCTCTCTCATATCGATGTTTCTCTCTCTGCGTCTCTCCCACCTTTCCACTCTCTCTAAAAGCCAATAGAAAAATATCCTCAGGTGAGGATTAACAAAAAACAAAAAAGCATATATCATTAAATCAAATATGTGATGCTTTTGTTAATCTCAACCAAGTTTCAGAGATGATTTATTTATCAAGTTGAAGAGAATAATATTTTAGGTAGAAAAGTTGTGTGTGTACTTTTGTGACTTGATGAGCATATTTAAAATCAATATGCCGCCAAAACCGGTTTGGCTCAGTGGATAGAGCATCGGCCTGAGGAATGAAGGGTCCCAGGTTCGATTCCGGTCAAGGGCATGTACCTTGGTTGCGGGCACATCCCCAGTGAGGGGTGTGCAAGAGGCAGCTGATTGATGTTTCTCTCTCATCAATGTTTCTAACTCTCTATCCCTCTCTCTTCCTCTCTGTAAAAAAAATCAATAAAATATATATTTTTAAAATCAATATGCCATTTACCAGCCAACAATGGTTAAATTATTTACCAAATGATGCCCAATATATGAATGAATACAGTGATCACTGAATTCTAAATTATAATAAAATCCATAGATCAAGAGCAGCACAGCAAACCTCACTGCCAAAAAACTAGAGCAATCCTCAGCATAAAAGAATATGTTACTAACATAAGCCCTGGAAAAATGACTGATAAGAAATCTAAAATCCTATGAAAAATAAAGGCTTTCAGTGAAATTGCTATGTAAGTTAAGTGCCATACATACAAAAGGGGAAACAAGGAGAGAGAAAAAACTGAAGTTCATAAAATCCAAATTTCTTATAAAACCATTAAGTTGTGTTTAATATCTTTATTACATTAGTCTTTCCTACCAAGATGCTGTAGCAGATTGTCTTTTCCAAAGATGGTCACAGTGGCCCCTCCCATTCCATGTGCTCTTCTAAGAATCTTGCTATTCCCTCTTGAAGTGGAATCTAATTCCTCTCCTAGGGAATTTGGGCAGAAATATGGTGGAAAGGAACCTATGTGACTTCTGAAACTGGATTACAAACAGTGAAAGAGCTTCCTTCCATTTGTATCTGAAACGACTGCCCTTAGACCACTGGGTCCCTATGTAAAAAGTCCAAGGCCACCACACTGTGAGGAAGCCCAAGCCACCCATGAAGTCTACTTGGCACAGGAGTTACATTTAAAGCAAAAGAGATAGCTTTAACATCTGAATTGCAAAAGACAAATAAAATGGATTATGTGGTAAAAAATGAAATTAAACATGCCTCCTCCCCTTATACTTGCTTCCCTTATATCACACACAGCAACCAGCCAGCATGACTTCAAACATTTCACGTAGTTAACCAATGCTCAGTAATATACAGGTAAGTAAGTCCCCACTATCAAAAGGAATCAAGCCAGACAGAATTCCAGAGAGGCTAAGACTCAGACCCTTCAGTAAAGCTTTCTTACTATTTTGAAGATAAAAGTCCTCTCTCTGGCCTTAATCTCTCAGTCTTTCCCAAGAAATTTTCAATAAAGAAGTGTTGCAGCATATGCATTTAATGTCTATAAATCAATACTAAGACCAAGGAGAGAGTAAGAGCAAAAAAATAAGGTAAATAGTGACTGCAGGTAATCCTTGAGTACCCTCATCCTCTGCATCAACTCACTCATCAAATCCTTTTGCCTCGACCTTGAGAATTAAACTCTTCTCTTATCACCTCCATCATTACACTGATGAAAGCTACCACCACCATTTTTCTTGCATGGATTATTGCTAACGCCTCCCAACTGGTTTCCCTGATTTCAGAGTTCATGATTCTACTGTCCATTAAGTCTATTTCAAGATAGCAATCAGTGATTCTTTTTAAGCCACAAAATCTTGATAACTGGTTAACCTGGGTGATACATATATAAGTTCATTATATCTTCTACTTTTTTTTTATATGTTTGAAATGTTTTATAATTTTTTAAAAAGTAAATAATATCAGGAATTTGTTCAAGTTCCATTAAAGTGACTTCTTTACTCAAAATCCTCCAATGTCATCTCACTAAGAATGCTCTACAACATCCTACATAATCTGCCCCCATTCCACCCAAAACCCCTTGACCCATCTCCTACTCCTCCCTCCCACCCTCATTCCACCATCTGGCCACCTTGCTGCTCCTGGATCTCTCATGATATGTTCCGGGTAGAGAGCTCTGCCCTTGTCTGGGTCCTTTCCTCCTTACTACAATGTGAGTTCTCAGTGGGGACTACCCTACATCTTGTTTAGAATGAGAATTTCCTCCAACCTTCTCCAGATCTCTTGAGTTCCTCCTTTATTTTTTATACTCCTTATCACCTTCCACAATAGTACGTGATTTACTTTGAATTTGTTTATTGTTTATCTCTTCCTATCAGTACAAGGCTTTCTGCAACCTTGTTTATGCCATGACCCTTTTGCAGAATCATGCAGCATATGAACTTTCTGTCAAAACAAGGCTTAAAGTGATTTAAAACACATAGAAAATGAACAGAATTGCATAGGAAATAAATTATATTAAAATACAGGTATCAAAATATTTTTAAAACAATTTTGGGATATAATGTATATGGCTCTTTATTCATCAATAAGCTCCAACAAGTCTAACAATCAGTAGAACCTAGAAATATCTATAACTGTAATGTGTTAAGATAATAGTGTATGTGATTTCCTAAATGGTGAAAAGCTCCAGATATACTACTACTACTATTAAAGTTTGAATATATTGGAGGAAACACTAAACTGCCATTAGATGATAATGAAAGAAATATGTGCTTTTATAAACTCATCCAGCTGCACGAACAGTTCCTGAATTCTATGGGACTTTGAATTCAAAGGTTAAGAACTCCTGAGCTAGTGTATAAACTGTATGAAGGAATTATTTTGTTTGTTTCTCTTCATTGCTGTATTCCTGGAATGTTATTAAAAAACAGTAGACTCTCGACAAATACTGCCATCCATGCAATGAGTATATTCTTGCTGGGTAAGCTTAAGGTGGGAGAGGAGAATCTGATATTACCTCAGTCAATATCAGGTATCAGTGACACTCTGAGAGTAAGACTGAGGTTTAAAGACCTGCATTTGTCATATATCATCACTCGACATCACAAGCCAATTACTTTCTGACACTTAACCAAAGACACAATGGTGTTCTGAGACACTTTTCTTTTGGCGTTAAAACTATCTGTTTAAGTCCACAATGTGGCGGTCTTCCCAAAAGATTTTAACGGCTAATATATTGCCTCCTTGCTCACTTTATTTCTGACTTAATGTTGTATTGGATGACTTTCATACCAACTACTCCAGATTGCTATCTTGTAGAGATTTTGAGGAATGGGAAGGAAAAGAGAAAGAAAGGGAGAAAGCAAAATTAACAGCTTGGAAGGCCAATTTACTTCTGGGTAAAGGGTAGAAAATGCAACAATAATTATTGAGTGATTTTTTTTTACCCCCCCTCCAAAAAATGACATCAATCTCTCTTACTACCAATCCTGAAAATAAATAAGACTACAAATCTGAAGAGTCCCCTAAAACCTGCTCATATTAGACAGTTTTTCAAAAAATTATTTTGTATAATCAATGCTTTGGGTTTTTTAATTACTGTTTTAAAAGATACTTTTAATTTTTGAACTACTAATTAAAATGTCATAAATTTACAATGGAGTGCACTGTAAAATGGACATACAGTAATTTCCAATCCAAAAAGAAATATATTTTACGCTATAGAAGTATTTTACTACTTTTATAAACAAGGAAATGAAAGCAAGTACATACTGAGTAATAAACAAATGAAATTACGACACCTTTTAAATATATGGTTTAAATATTTGGCTGCACTTAGAATTACACGATCAAATGTTAGTAACTTTTGCCTAGAAAATAGAATCATAACTGTAAATTTTAAAAGTAGACTGTAAAAATTAAAAGGTAATCCTTTGTTGATGTTTAATAAAGTAAAAACCTGTCTATAATAGAGTAATCATCATGAAAATATAAGTAAGGAAGTTTCCTCATTATTCCAATTTTTCCCATCTAAAATTGGGAAAAGAGCAAAAATTAGATGGTGATTATAATTACTCCATTATGTTTTTGATATCTGTTTACTAGTCGGTTTAATAAAACTCTAGTAACTGTAATTTTCATCAAAAGTATATTTTGGACAGCATCTCACCTGGTCTCTTCATCATCCCAAGCGATTCGCATGCCTTTCCCACCACCACCTGCTGAGGCCTTGATCATGACAGGGTAGCCTAACAGCAGGGAAGAATTAGACAGAAGTTCAGACTTTGATCATTTGGATGCAGGAACATGACAACTGACCACATGTTCAATATCGCAGGAGACAATAACTAATTTATTTAAAAGTTCCTTTCTTTAGAGTCAGAAATATAACACCGTATAATGATCTTGCATGTATTTTTAATGAGTGTGTTCATTTAAAAAAGAGAGAGACTATCATTAAATATAACATTTTCACCAATAATGAAATCAAAAGCTAAGAAAACATAAATTATTTGACAATGAATTCCAAAACTGGGAGTAAATATAGTATTAACCAACCAAAGATATGTGAAGCAACTCATATAGCATTAAGGAAACACACAAGTACACACACACACACATTCATATGATTCTCCAAAACTGCTGTTTGGATGCATAACAAACTAAATTCCCTTGTTTCAAAAGTAATGATTTATAGTGGTTGAGGTATTTTTATCTGAAAAGTCACAGGAAACCCCTGCAGCTTTTACCAGCAAGAACTGTCATGATGGTTTTGGGAAAAATTAAGCCCTGACTATTATATTACAAAAGTTCCAGATCTTGCTAACATCAATGGAGAAGCTATTGAGCTAAATCCATTCATTCAACAGGGAATGCCTAGACTGGTGGAAATTATTAAAATACAACATAAGGTCCAAACAAGGGACATTTCCAGGTATAGTTTTACAAGAAAAAATAAAATCATAAAATTGTTGTTAGTTAGCAAGATTTAATATTTAGACTAGTTATTACAAAGTGAAATTTTTGACAACATGAGTCATCTATAACAATTTATCAAGCGAAGTTATAAAGTCTTGTTTAGAGGTTTTCTGAAAAACAAGGTGGAGATATTCATGTCTGAGGCCACTTGTTTAGGATTGTTTCTGAAAAAAGAAGAGGTCAGTAGTGAGCCTTTAAAGGACTCTTCCTGGCCTGTGATGCTCTATGAGCACTGAACTCTCTCTATAGGATCTTAGAGGAAAAGGGAAGAGAGGGCCAAAGGTCATAAACCTTTGACCTCTAAACCATAAAAAGCACTCTTAACTTCAACTTAGTTAAAAAAGCACTTGCTTCCTAAATGTTTCATAATTAACTCAATTTTTAAAATTCTGATGTTGATTAATTCGATTTTAAAATTCTGATGTAGGTTATAGCTTTATGCGGGAGTACCATTTAAAAAGCAATGTTGAGTGTAGTGAGAAGAAAAAAGATTAACATACAGTTTTCATATTGGGAGCTTTATATTCTAGGATGAGGAAAAGTACCCAAATAATTCTATCATTAGGAATTCAGAAGAGAAAAGAATCACAGGAAGATAAGAGAAAAGGAATTAGGAAAAGCATATTCTAGAAAGCCAAAAATATTAATATACCTTCATTTTCACATCACATCAGAGAGCCATAAAAAGAAAAGAAAATCCATTTGTACTTTCCCTGATGAAGTTATATTTGGTTAGGATGGTGTTCATTAAACTTCCTCATGAAAAATGTCATTTTTGTTTGTAATTAGAAAATGATCACACTTTTATCTCCATTATCACAATTGCCAGTAAGCAAACTGGCGTCATCTCTTCCTAGGACTCCTGTAGTAGCCCCCTAACCGAACTCCTCATCACTAGAGGTGGTCCCATTAAACTATACAGTGGTCAGTGAAATTCTTTAACAATATATTTAGCTTTACCTCTCTCTCCTGCCTAAAATACCAGGTATTTATATTTTACTAAAAAAAAAAAAAAAAAAAAAAATCTCAGTTCTATAATGAAATAGAAATTATGAACTCAAAGATAAAATCATAGAAAGTAGAGAAATATGGACAAAGATATACTTGTTGAATCAGAATGCCAGAAAACGCTATGCTAGAATTGCCCAAGAAAGCTATAAATAAGTAAATAAATAAGTACATAAGGAAAAGCTTAAAATATATTAATCTGAACATTAATTATTTTACCTATCAAACAAAATAAACTTCAACATCCTTTAAACAAAAATAACAAATCCAAACATTCACAATGTCTACAATCCAATAAAAAATTAAGAGACATGTGAAAAGGCAAAATGTGATCCACATCAGAAGAGAGTCAACATAAACAAACTCAGAAATAAAAAGCCTTAAAACAGTTATTACAAATATTATTACAAATTACAGATATTACAAATACTGTCTGTATGATTTAAAGGATTTTAAGGAAAAATAATCATGAAGTAGAAAATATAAAACATTAAAACAAAATTTCTAGGTATAAAAATAAAATGGTTGAAAGGAAAAAAAAATTAACAATGTATATAAAGAATCATATGCACCATGACCAAGTGGGATATATTTCAGTTATGCAAAGCTAGTTCAACATTCAAAAACCAATTAATGTAATCCATCACTAAAGAAGAAAAGACCATATAAGCAGATGGAGAAAAAGCATCTGACAAAATCCAACACCCAATGAGTTCATCAAACTAGAAATAGAAGGAAATTTCTTAGACTTCATAAAGAATATCTACAAAATACCTATAGCTAACCTCAGACTTAATGGTGAGAATTAGATGCTTTCCCCCTAAAATTAAGAACAAGGTAAGGAGGCTGCCTTTTACCACTCCTATTAAACATGCTACTATAGATCCTAGCTTAAGCATTAAGACAAGAGTCAGCTAAACAAACTGGTAAGAAATAAATAAAACTCTTCATTAGCAGGTAATATGATTGTCTATGAAAAAAATCTTTAAAAATCAACAACCACTACCAAAAGCAAACTTTATAAAATTAAAATGTGATTATAGCAAAGTTTCAGGATACAAAAGTTATTGTATTCCTATTACACCAGTAATGAAAACTTGGAATTTAAAACTAAAAACACAGTATCATCAGCAGCAAAAATACAGAATACTTAGGCATAAATGTGAGTATCTCCATGAGACTTATTATAAAGCTACAGTAATCAAGGTAGCATGATATTGGTAAAAGAGCCGACAAATTAATCAATGGAATAGAACAGAGAGCCCAGAAATAGACCCACATAAATATAATCAACTGAAATTTGACAAAGGATTAAAAGCAATTCAATGAAAAGAAAGTCTCTTCAACAAATGGTACTAGAATAAGCATCCATATGTTTAAAAAAAAAAAATGAATCTAGACACAGTCCTTATACCTTTCACAAAAGTTAACTCAAAGTGATTGTAGACCAAAATATACAATCCTATATAATAAAGAGGTAATATGCAAATTAACCCTCACAGCCTTACAAGTTGGCTGCCTATGACCAGGCCAGCAGGAGGGTTAGTGAGGGACACCAAACGACTGAACAAGCAGGCTGCGTGGGGTGACAAGGCCAGCAGGAGGGCAGTTGGGGGTGAGTAGGCTAGCAAGGGGGGCAGTGAGGGACAGCTAGGCTGACGGGAAGGGGGGCAGTTAGGAGAACCAGGCCAGCAGGGAGGGGGCAGTTGAGGCAACCACACTGGCAATAGGGGAGGGCAGTTAGGGGCAATCAGGCTGGCACAAATAGGCAATGAGGGGCAATCAGGCCGGCAGGAGGTGGGGTGGAGGGGGAAAGGGCTGTTAGGGGCAACCAGGTAGGCAGGTAGGTGAGTGATTAGGAGCCAACAGTCCAGGATTGTGAGAGGGATGTCCAACTGCTAGTTTAGGCTTGATCCCCGGCAGTGGGACATCCTCCAAAGGGTCCCAGATTGGAGAGGGTGCAGGCTGTGCTGAAGGGACACCCCCCCATCCCGTGCATGAATTTCATGCACCGGGCCTCTAGTACTACAATAAATAACAGACTTTCTAGAAGATAAGTAGGAGAAACATTAGCAATAAACTTTTACATACAACACCAAAAGTGATATCTATGAAAGAAAAACTGAACTTTATTTTAAATTAAACTTTATTTGCAAAATATATCTGGTAAAGAGCTTGTATCTAAAATATACAGTGTTTTTAAAACTCAACAACAACAAAAAAAAAACAACCCAATTTAAAAATGAGTAAAAGATTTGAATACACAGCAAAAAGATTTGAAGATATAAGATGGCAAATTAGCATATGAAAAGACATTCAACCTGACTTATCATTAGGGAAATGAAAATTAAAACAAGATACTACTACATACCTTATTAGAATGCCTTGTATCCAGAACACTGACAACATCAAATGCTATTTACTGCTGGTAGGAATGCAAAATGACCTTACCTAAAGCTAAATAAATATAATTTTACCATATGACCCAGAGGTAGGTATATACCCAATTGAGTTAAAAATTTATGTCCACACAGAAACCTGCACACAAATGTTCACAACATCTTTATTCATAATCACCAAAAACCAGAAAACACCAGAATATCTTTCAAAAGGTGAAAGGATAAACACACTATTATATAACCATACAATGGGATGAACTAAATATATATATATATGAGCTATCAAGCTGTGAAAAGACATGGAGAAACTATGCATCTTGCTAAGTTTAAAAGTGTAGGATTTTAACTATGTGACTTTCTGGAAAGGGTAAGACTATAGATATAATAAAAGAGCAGTGTGTGCCAGAGGTAGGGGGTTGAATAGCCACAGTTCCTTTCAAGGTGCATGAATTGGTGCACTGGGCCCCTAACAACTTATAAAACAAGGTTCTCTGTCCAGATCACCAGTTTAGGTCATTCCCCTTTTCTTTCATTGGTAATGGATAGCTGTCTTCTTCACTCAGCTTTCTGCCTAAGGTCTTGTCTCTTCCTAAGGGGAGTCTACACCCAATAGTTGATACAACAGGCCAATTTAAGACAACCATAAAAGACCAACAAATATTCAAAGCTTTCTATAGAATTAGCTAAATCCTTTGTTGAGTATGCATCTCAGCCCAATTCAACTTCTCCTTTAGTCCAGTTTCCTGCATTCCGTCACACTGTTGGTCCCAAGAGTATTCTCCCAATAAACTTCCAGAGTCTGCTTACAAGAGAATCCAAGGATAGCAGAGGAGTATATATGGAAGGCTATCATTACAGTGTTCTAAGCAAGAAACGGAGAGTTGATGAATTCACGATTTAAGTGATGATAATGGTGCAAAATTGCAAACCACAAAATGAAATATAACACTGAACACTGAAACATGGAAAACGCCTCACTGCTAATATCAAAATTGAGACCTCTCTACTTCCTCCCTCTGTGATCTGTGACAATTGCAGATGCTAAAACCTCCATCAGCCTTATTTCCTGAATAAGGCTCCAGCAGAACAGAACTCCTTCCCACCGCACTACCTGACCAATGAGGAATAAACACTTAGGATGAACAAAAATAAATCTTTGTTGTTTTAGGTCAACAGGGTGGAATACTAAAGCTCTGATGAAGGAATGATGATAGATTCAAATAAAAACTAGCATATTACTAAGAGTATTCCAAGGAAATATAATTCAGAATCTACTGGGAAATTTGGCTGCTGTGCAAAACTTTGCTACATTCAAAAGTTCCTTTTGAGACTACAAATAAGGAGAAGTTTAAATTCATGCACTATGGGGAAATGAATTCCATTACCAATACATTACCCGTGCTGTGTTTATTTGGTCATAATTTTCTACTGATTTTATTGTTCTCTTTTAATTAAAATTAGTTATGTTAGTTTTATCATTATCAATTTAGTTTTGGTATACCCTTTGGATTAGCAGACTTAACACTGAGGTAATGTACATTTACTAGTACATCAATATTATCTGTGCTTTAATTATCCAATTAAAGTAGAATGTAAACATATATGTGTTGCACTCCAACTATGAATTATAAATATCTTTACTATGAAAGATATATACAATCTCTAAAAAAAAAAAAAAAAAAAAAAAAAAAAAAAAAAAAAAGTACCTGTAGGTGATCCTTATTATCACTAATTTTTTCCACTGGAAAATGAAAAAGAGCCTTTTGCAACAGAGTAACAAAGAAAGGTACATACCAATAAGAAGAATATATAATATAAATACAATAATAAGACAAGAGAAAGATGATAGACTAAAAAACAAAAATAAATAGTGGGGAAAAATATTGTATAATATGGTATAATACAGAAAGAGAAGTTGTGAAATTATGCTTAAAGCCAAAATGTGCATGTTGGAGTAATAAAAGAAAATTTAAGCAACCAAATGACGGTGACAAAGAAAGAGAAAGGGGATACAGAACACACGTTCCCATCTCTCAGGGATTATCATTCTAACCTCAAATGACCACATTACTTAAATAATAAGAAAACAGCAAAATAAAAAATTCATTCTTTAATATAATTCACACACACACACACACACACACACAAAAAAAAAAAACAAAAAAAAAAAAAACACACTTTAACTCCATTTTCTTCAACATATCCTTAATCATTTGTCCTTAATCATTTCTTATTAAATCTCCTTAGGCTATCAAAGATATCTTCTACTGAGGACTAAATTGGAAAGTAAATTAACAGGATATGATTGTGAAAAGGGTATAAATTGTAATATTTTTCCATAGGTTTCTTCAATATGTCTTTAACCACAGAGTCATATACATGTGAAAAATTTTCTAAGCAGCATGAAATAAGTAGAGGAAATAAAAGATTCCAGGGCATAGCCAAGTATTTTTATCCTTCTAAAATATTAACAATTTGTTCTTCTATATATAAAAAAAAAGACATTTTTGTTATTGATATACCATTCAAAAGGAAAACAGCCAGGGCATAGAAAAAAAGGACGTCCCTGTTCTTACACATTAATTAGACACAGAGGTCGAGGCAATTAGAAGACTAATATCAAGAAGAAACATAAAGGAGAACCTAACTTGCAAAACATGAGTGGTGTCACAACCATAGGTTAATGTCAAGGCATTAATGTTCAGTAAAAGATTCTCATGCATTTGAATCTTAGAGTCCTAAAAAACTTCCATTACTCCAGTCTAATGAATCTAAGGACAGCCTACAGCAATTGAATAGCACTAGTAATCAAAAAGCACATATTGAATTTACTTGAATGATCTTACATTTTTTAAATTATTATCTATGTGCTGAGAGTTTATCATGATATACTTAACATTCATGCTCTTCCCAGGTATCTCCATTACAAAACTACAGATTGAGGGGGAAGGAGGGCTTAAGAAAATTATTGTCAAATTATTATCTACAAATGTTGTGAAAAAAATCTTTAAAATGTGTGATTATAATTAATTCACTTATAAACTTATACATATATTTCTATCTGAATTCATTCACTTGCTGAATATATATTATGTGATGATCATTATCTTAAGTAATACAAAGGAAACCATTACATGGGCAATTTTACTATAAAATATTAACTAAACAAATATAAAACAACCACCTGCAAAGAAAAATTAAATTATTTAATACAAGTAATCCCACACTATTTTAAAGATAATTCAATAAAAGGGTAAGAAGTTGCTTCTCAATCAAACTAAGACCCAGGAACATTGCAATATAAGGAATACACTTTATGAGATGCTTCTCCAGTTTGATGTTATTTTTCTCCTTTCCTCTAAAAATTCTGAATCATTCACTCTTTCACTTTTCCTTTTAATAAATAGTTACTTGAGAAAAAAATGTGTATTCTCTTGTTGGTTGTTCTATATTCATATCTGTAAGGTCTAATTGGTTTTTAGTGCTGTTCAAGATCTCTATTTCCTTATTGATCTGCTCTGTGGATGTTCTCTCCATTATTTAAAGTGTGAAATTGAACTTTCCAACTGTTTTGTAGAACTGTCTATTCCTCATTTCAATTCTGTCAATGTTTACTTCATAGATTTTTGGTCTTTGCTGTTTGGTACATATATATTTATAATACCCTGTTTCCCGAAAATAAGACAGTGTCTTATATTAATTTTTTCTCCCAAAGTTGCGCTAGGTCTTATTTTCAGGGGATGTCTTATTTTCGGGGAAACACGGTAGTATGTTTAAAATAATCAGTATGTAATGTCTTTGTTTCTTTCAAAGGTTTTAAACTTAAAGTCTATTTTGTTTGATATTAATATAGCCACTCCAGCTCTCTTTTACTACGTGCATGGGACATTTCTTTCCATCCTTTCACTTTTAATTTATTTCTGTCTCTGAATCTATAGTGAGTTTCTTATAGACAGCATATAGTTGGATGATGTTTTTTTTTTATCATGCTATCTGCCACAGTGAGATATCATTTCACATACACTTGGATGACCACAATACGAAAGGAAGGAAGGAAGGAAGGAAGGAAGGAAGGAAGGAAGGAAGGAAGGAAGGAAGGAAGGAAGGAAGGAAGGAAGGAAGGGAGGGAGGGAGGAAGGGAGGAAGGGAGGGAGACAGGAAGGAAGGAAGGAAGGAAGGAAGGAAGGAAGGAAGGAAGGAAGGAAGGAAGGAAGGAAGGAAGGAAGAGGAGGAAGGAAGGGGAGGAAGGGAGGGAATCAACTATTGGCAAGGATTTGAAAAAACTGAAACCTTGAAACCTTTGTACATTGTAGGTAGTAATGTAAAATGGTTCATCTGCTATAAAAATAAATAAATAAATAAATAAATAAATAAATAAATAAACAAACTGTGATGGTCCTTCAAAAAGTTAAACATAAAATTACCATATAACCCAGCACTTCTGCAAATATATATATATATATATATATATATATATATATATATATATAACAGAAAAAATTGAAAACAAATGTATGTACTCTCATGTTCAGAGCTGCACTATTTCCAATCATCTAGAAGTAGCAATGGCCCAAATATCATTTCATAGGTGAATGAATAAACAAAATGCTATATATACTACATGGATTATTATTCAATCATAAAAAGGAATGAAGTCCTGATACATGATAAAACAGAAATGAACTCTACGTGAAAAAACTAGACATAGGTCACAGATATGATTCCATTTATATGAAATAACCAGAATAGATAAATTCAGAGAGATAAAATGGAAATTAATGGTTGCCAGGGACAAGGGAGATAAGTAGTGAATACTAATGGACACAGCGTTTCTTTGGGGGCTAATAAAAATATTTAGAAATGCCTCTGGACATGGGAGGAGGGGTAAGGGAAGAGTATGAGGATTAACTTGTAAGGGGGATGAGGGAACTCTCTGGAGTGGCAGTAATGTTCAATATGTTGGTGGTATTTTGGACTACACAGATGATACATTTATCAAAATAAACATACACAGACTTAAAATTTGTTCATGTTACTATATACAAACTTCTTCAGATAAGAAAATTTTATGGAAATATTTAATTCAGTATATGATATTTATATTGAAGTAATTATTGGGATGCACACTAATAACTGCAATGTACTTTGAAATGCACCATACTAAGATGAATTAACAAATGGATAAATTAAGTGATAAAGCAAATCTAGCAAAAGAAAGATAGTGGAATCTTGGTGTTGGGTATACAGGTACACAATGTAAACTTCTTTCAAAATGTCTTATGGTTGAAATTTTTCAAAATAATATATTGAGGGAAAAGTTAACAAACAAGAAAAATATACAAAAGTCATAAATACTATGCAGTAGTTTAGAACATAGTTATGACGGAATGATCATGTGGCAATATTAGAGTATCTTCTCTCAAAGGCATAACATTTAAGCCAAGAGGTAACAAGGAGCCATTTATGTGAGGACATCAACCAGAGTATTCCAGGCTCCCCTCCTACTACAAAAAATAAGCAAACAAAACATCTTATTTTATGGCCCTGAAATTAGGTGTGTTCAAGAAAGCCAGTGTGACTGAGTACAGTAAAAGGAAGAGAGTAGTATAAAATCAGATTGGAGAGAAGGGTGGTGCCAAATTAAAGATTTATAGTCGGGGTAAAGAATTTTTATTTTATCTTAGTGCAATGAAAAGCCATTAGAGGGTTTAAAGAAGGGATGGGGTGAAATGAGATAAATGTATGTATTATTTAGAGTTTTAAAAAATACACTGAATGCTATGTGAAGAATGGCTTTGAAGTTTTTAAGAAAAAGTACAGTCCCTGTAAGGACAATGGTAGTTTGGAAGAGAGTGTTGGTAGTAAAGATAGTGAGCAGTGAGTATGAGAGATATTTTGAGTGAAGAATGGCAGTATCTATTGACAGTCTGACAATAGAATGACAGGAAGAAAGGCACTAGGATAGAACTTGGGTTTTAGTCACTGAGTGAATGGAAGTGACATTTAATGAGATGTAGAAGATATAGAAGAACCAGGTTTGGAGCATGGTGGACTTGAGGATCAAAAACATTAAAATTACGCATGATTTGTGATTTTAGGAAAGACAGGCAAAAGAAAAGAATGAGAATAATCTGGAAACTGTTAAAGGGAAGGTTTTGGATTTACAATTTCTTTTCCTTTTAAGAATCAATTTTGGCTTAATTGTATTAAGGGCCTTTGATCCAGTAAAAACATCAAACTTTAATGCAAATCAAGCTCACTGATTTCTGTTGTCTATCTCTGGGGTTAAAGATAAACTGAGGATCAAGAGTCCTGTATCTTTAAACTTAGAGAGGTCAAAGAAAAAAATCAGGAAAGAGAATGAGAAAGACAAGAAAGGCCAAAGAATAAGGTCTTAGAAGTAACATATTAAGTCTTAACTGTCTCACACCCCATCTTGAATTCCACATATAACATGCTTAACTGTTTTACATTATTTTAAACACAGTGATGACTCACATTTTAGCTATCATCTTTAATCCCATTAGTTTAGCCAAAGTATAATGAAAAATCCATGCTTTTTAGAGCTAAATAAACCTAAATTTAAATCAGGCCCACCACTCAGTAGTCCGGTGACCTTGAGCAAATTACTTACCATTTCTAATTCTTAGTTACTTAAATGTAAATGAAAATAATTAACCCAAGGATTAGCATTAGAAATAACATTCACAAAGTGCCTTCCACTGGGAAAGAATGCTCCATAAACAAGAGCTACTATCATGTAAAAGACACCTAATTCAACAATGCTCATGCAGTTAGTTTCTTCCTTTGGAAGAATAGATTTACTTTTCTTGTTTCCAGAAGGGGAGTAAAGACATCAGAGAGAAGGAGCCATGTAAAAGACGATCAATTTCATTTTATCATGTAACACAGAAAGAAGTAAAATAGAGAAATTTACAAGTAGCTATGACACATGGACAATTCACAACTTGTTTAAAATTGGGAATATATTTCTCATGGAAGCAATGATAATTCATCTCTTAAGATCAACTCACAAAGGCTCATCGAAATCCTGTGTAGTTAAAATGTGATATATCTCAATGAAATTAGTAGAAAACAAAACTGATGAATCACCAAAACAATACAGGAAACCAAGAGACTTTAATAATAAGTAATTTCATTTCTTTTGGAAGCTGGCCACTTTAGAAAAAAGGTTTTATGGGAGGTTTCCGTGGTAATTCAGGGAAAGTCCAAAAGCTTTATAAAGCTGATGACTCCTGGTTCTTTATTATGTCTTATTTCACTTCAAACTGTAGGGCTTCCCTTTCTTTCAGCATAAGCAAAACACTAGCACTCATATACTTAATAATCATGATTGCAATCATTTATTTTACAAATGGGAAGGATTAACTGGGGAAAAATTAGAAGATAGGAAAGAAGGAATCATAAAAGGATGCGCCCAAATATAAAGAAAAGAGCCTTAGATTGAATCAGCAGTGAAAATCTGAAAGGTGAGTAAAGCACAGCATTAAATATTAAGGGAGGAAAAAAAAATAAATAAATAAAAATAAAAATAAATAAATAAAAAATATTAAGGGAGGAAAGCCAAGTGATGAGAATTGGTCAGAGTCCCATCATGACTCACTGGTTATTTTAAAGGTCACTGATTATTTTGAAAAAGTAGAAACAAGACATGAAAACAAGCAAACCAATCTGGAGCCTACCATTTTCACAAAGGAAATGCTCAAGAATTGAAGATTTATAATTTAAAATGTGGCATGTCAATGAAATTCAAGATTTTCTTCTCACCCATTTTTATTTCTCCAAATTCCTCCAACTATTGCCCATTATATGTAGATACTATTGTGATAATATATTATATCCCTTATGTAGAGAGTAACAATAGTATCTAAATTAGAATTAGAAGGGTGACTTTTGAAATCGAAAAAGTACACAATGGAATGAATGACATGAAGTTATTTTAGGAAAGTCTCCTCAAAAGCCAGTAGGTATGCTGCATGCCCCTTAGGCTCTGAGGAATGCCAGTGATTTCTAACCACAGAGAGAAGCTTTTGATTGCCTCAAAAAAAAAAAAAAAAAAAAAGACAAATCAGTCCCATGTTGTCCAACTTCTTCAGCAATCTAGCAGATCTTCCTATGAAGTACTGAAATGCTCTTTGAAATTGATGAGCCTGAAGAAATGATTAGTGATGAGATGTTGTACTAAGATAAAATATGGTTTTCTAGGGCCTACTCTTAAATCCAGGACCTGTATTATTAAGAAAAATGTTTTCAAAACAAAGCACATGTAATTATGAGCCAACACCAAATAATTTAGCCAAACCAAACCAGAAACAAGATGCAACAAGCCAAATATCTTTTTAGATCACTGAAGAACTGATAAGTTCACCTGTCTCTATTGTAAAGAAAATATCCTAGATAATAAAAGCCTGATATGCAAATTGTTCGACCAGGAGTTCAACCGCTTACTATGATGTGTGCTGACCACCAGAGGGCAGCTTGGAACATGGCAGGCTGTGGTGACAGCAGTGGAGGCGCTGCTGGCCCCAATGGGCCCCTACAAGAGTGGAACTGCAGTGGGATGGTAGTGCCAGGCTAAGGTGGGTGCCACTGATCATCCAGCAGACAGCAACCAGCAAATCCAGGCTGCGCCCCGAGATGGAAGGGGGAACTGAGGGTGGGTGGCAGCAACCAACCTCCCGAGGCACCTAGGTAGGGGGTGGGAGTGACAAGGACAGAGGTGCAGTGAGAATGCAGGGGGTCCACCAAGTTCACTCTCACTCCCTCTGCTAACCTCCCCCGGATGCCAGGGCTCGTGCTCCAGGGAAGCCTTATGCTCAGGTGCCGGGCGCCTACAAGGAGCCCACCCCAAATCTACTCGATCTCCTCCAGGTGAGCCAGGCCACAGCCATCGAGACTGCAGCAGCTGGTAGGGGCCCCCATGGGTTCATGCAGAAGCCAGTCTGCAAGGCTGGCGGGGGGAGAGAGCGCGCTGCCTGCCCGGCTTCCGTGTGCCACTGGGTGCCCCGAGGCCCATGCTATACCCTAGCCTGTGGCATCTGGCGTGCTCACCACATCTCCACAGTGGGACTCCGGTGCTATAACTCAGGCGGAGGGGGGCGGGTAGGGGTCCAGGTGCTGCCAAGGGCCCAGAGGTCAACTTTGGCCTGCCCTTCCACACCAGATGCTTGCACTTCAATGGCCAGCCAGACCTAGGTACTGCACCCATGCAGGAATTTCATGCACCGGACCTCTAGTTTACTAATAAAAGTGGTCATTTTAAACCATAAAGATATTTCTACAAATCACAACTATGTAAACGTTGCCAAATCAAATGAATAAAATAAGCTCTCCAAATGAATAAATTAAGTCTAAATGATCAATCTTAATGAGAAAGCAGAACTAAAGAAATGTTCATGTGGGAGGGAGGCTACAATACTTGTCCCTATCAGTGTAGGAATGCTTAGAAGATGCTGTGAATTCCTGACTACCAAGTATTGTCTAATTTCTCTCATATCTGCAAATATCTATCAACTACAAATAGTAATTTGATTAATAAGACTGTAGTTATTTCATTGCCTTGCTAATGTACCCCTCATACATTTCCTTAATTAGCTAAAAGTGAAAATACAATAATTGTCATGAGCTCCAGTAATATTTTTGAAAATACAGAGTTGAGAAACACTGCCCTGGTACAATTCTACCTAAAACAGCCAAGTAAAATAATCATTAAAATGTCCTTCAGTTTACCTTTTACTCCAATTTAGAATACTCAGTTCTAACTTTTCACATACTATTTTCTCTTTGCTACCAAAATTGGTGATATTTAATATCTTAGGAAAAGCAAAATCTTGGAAAAGCCTTGTTAAACATATCTTTGTTTTAACCATATAAGTTCTTTAACTTTAAATAAGTTTCATTCAACTCTGTACAAATAAATTACAGTCAAGCTCAAGAATTCTTAAG
Organism: Pipistrellus hanaki; assembly: GCF_964339955.1. Classification (NCBI taxonomy): domain Eukaryota; kingdom Metazoa; phylum Chordata; class Mammalia; order Chiroptera; family Vespertilionidae; genus Pipistrellus; species Pipistrellus hanaki. The sequence goes on from NC_140505.1 coordinate 35,502,280, forward strand.
ACAATTTCTTCTTTTAATTAGTCAGTGATTTCATCTAATAAAAGAGCTGTAATTAAGGTCAAACTACTCTTTAAAGTTCACTTTAATAATAGAATATGGTAATTCGGCAGATAAATTCTTCCAGAGCGACAACTAATCAGAAACCTAAACTATTAAAATATTATTTGCTCTATGGGAATTTCTTATTTACTCAGCCATATCTGCTAAAAGACACAGAATCTCTACCAAAGTTAATTTAAGAACTTACCAATTTCCCTTGCAATTCTGACAGCTTCATCTGCATCCTGTAAAAGCAGGAAATGAGACCCAACATTAATCCCATCAGCCATTGCACAATGTCTTTAGGGCAGTCATATATTGCACCACTGTCTCCTCTGATTCATTTAATGTTCAATTTTACAACCTTCTAACTCTTTTCATTCAGAGAAATGTAAAATTAATACCATAAGTGGAATGTAAATTTTACCTCATCATCATTATATTAAGAAACTCAAAGCAGTTTGAAATGAGCTGGCAGGAAGCACTACCAGAATTGCCAAATGATTTGGTGCAGTTGCTGAAGTTTAACGGCAGAATTTAGATGTTTACAATCAATACTAAGCCATAAATCAGATCATTAAAGCTTGTCTACAGCCAGCTTGTTTCTGTCTCTCTGATATTTATATGTCATGTTTTCCTAGATTCTGTCAGCAGGGGGAGTTGATTCTCTATTGTTAGGGGGAAGCTCAATAGATTTTTCAGAATTAAAAAGGTAAATTCCCAGCTATCTATAGGAATTATCAATCCTCCCATTCTCCCCCTCCTTCCCCCCACCTCCACATAAAATAAAATAAAAATCCTTTAGAAATATCCATTACTTTTTCTTTCTTCTTTTTTATTTCATACCTTTTTACTATTTTATCTTTAAAAACAGAAATTCAACATGAGGGAAAATTTCCAAAAAGCCAAGAAAAGAAAATACATTCCAAAACAGTACAAGGTAAGAGTTTATGAATGTAAGGATTAGTTACTGCTAAATGCCACTGAAAAGACAAAACCTTTCCTTGAATCTAAACCATTTCATTGATCAACGCTCACCTAACATGCCTCATACAGGGCATTTTTAAAACATTTCCCCATATAACAACAAAGAGAAAGCTGAAAGAAGGTGTTATATACATCCTCCTGGTAAATTTAACATTTTTTATAAATCAGTGACATAAACTATCACAAAGAATGACAATAATTTTTTGAAACCACTAGCTGGTAAGCATGCCTGACTTTTTTAGAAAATAACTTTAAAATATTAAAGGGAAGGCATTTTTTAAGCTTTTAAGCGAATACTTTAAAAATGTAGAGTAACCAGAATTCTTCCCCAAAAGGGAGCAGGGGATGTTTATAACTGGTTCATTTATGTTTAATAAAAAAAATCTTCCTTAAAAGTCTTCAGTACCTAATAACATCCCCTGAATAAGGAGGTTGGCAGGGGAAGTTGTCAGAAAAATTTAATTTCCTTTCATTAGCCAGTCTGCTCCACAAATAGGTGCTTGTTAAGTTCAAAGCAGTCCTGAAAGCGACATCAGTTTTAAGTCCCTTTTTTTTTTTTTTTCTCCAAGCAGTCACATCTGCTAATGAGATTTTCCAAAATAACAATTGTTTTCAAGTCAGAGATAAATCTATACCTCCCATTCTACGCTCTCCCCCCTCCCCCCCCCAAAAAAAAAAATCAGGGTTTACTGCTTTATTACACCTTGCTGTTTTTGCTGACCCTACATTCTCCAAATTTTAGCTTAAAGGGATAAAAATCATGAAAAGGGTCATTTAAGAATGTTAGTGGTTTCCACACATTGAGTTTGAAGGTTCTTTGTTGGAGCCAGTGACAGTTATTGGAGAATACTTCCCCTTAATAGCCTCTCTGTCAGGAAGTGTTAAACCTGCCAAATGCGGACAATTAGTGCCTCGCGAACAAAATACAGGAAGAGTGCTGGCCGATGGAGACTGGATTGTAAGAAGCAGAGGAAACTTTAAACAAGTCTTTTCTTTCAAAAGTGTAATAGTATATTTGCAAAAGATATTCAGGGAGAAAAATCAACAGCTATCTAAAATGTTCATTACCTTGAGAGATAAGGCAGATGCTAAAAGATAATTACTAGAATTTATCAGTTATATTTTAGCATTATTTACATATATACATATTATGAATGTGTGTATAAAAAGATATATGTTTACATATAGCAAATCTTCTAAAAATGCTTTAACTGCCACAAATCCAACACTTCAATAAACTGTCACAAAAAAATCTTGTCTTTCAACTAATCACTACTGCTTTAAGTTTTTCTACTACAAAAAGCAAATTCTAATAAATGAACTTCCAAGTGAAATCAAACTACCTTAAAGATTGATTTTTACTTGTTATTCATTCATCCAAAAATGTTTTATTGAGGACATATTATAGACTGGACATTAAAAATCTATTATCAGTTTCAACAATAAACTATTAAATACACTCAGCTCCAATACGTTCTGCAGCACATTTAGTTTTATTATTGGGCTATATAAAACTAATTTCAAAGAAACAAAAAGCACCATGTAGCTCTAAATTAAATGACACTAATTGACATATCACACAGTATAACCCCTATACGGTTATAGGCAGAAAAAAAATTTAATACAAAATTTGAATCAATAAAAAAAAAGACCAAAAATCATCAGGAAATATAAGCATATAATTAAATACTAAGTTTACATAAAATTAAATCTAAAAGGATAATATATAAAATATGTTCAACTTTTGTTACAGTTAAAGAGATACAAACTGAAGCAACAGAGGCACTTTTCATCAAAGTTTGGTAAGAGCAGCCAGTGATGACCTGAAGATAAACAAGCAGCACACTCACTACTGATATAAAACGGGACTACCTTTTTCAAAAGAAATTGTCAGTATCTATCAAAAACTTGAGACATATGTCTTTCATCCCAGCAATTTTGTTTTTTATGTTACCCTAAACACACACACACACACACACACACACACACACACACACACACACAAAGAGGTATGCAAACATTCATTATTTTCATTTTATTGGTGGTGTTCTGATTAGAAAAGAAAATAGGGGAGAGATTAACCAGGGAACTCATATTCATAGCTCAGGGACACAGACAATAGTCTGGTGAAGGCCTGACGGGGGCAGGTCCGGGTGGAGGAGGTCAATAGGAAAACAAAAAAACAAACGGACATCTGTAATACTTTCAGATAAATAAAGATAAAGAAAAGCAGAAAAACAAGGCCTTCAATAGGGAACTGGTACCTTATTTCGTACGTATATAAAATGGAATATTACACAGCCTTTAAAATAATGAGGTTGATTCAGGCATTCTTATTCATCTATTTATTCATTGATTTTGTAAATATTTACTGCGGAAATACCACATGAAATAGTTGTTGCCCTTGTGAAACTTATGAGAGGAAAAGAGTAAACAAATTAATTGAGAATTGAAATGAATATTACATGGAAACAAACAGTACTAAGGGAGAGAGTGAGAGGGAGGAGCTTACATAAACTGCTCAGAAAGAGACCTTCCTAAGTAAAATTCAAATTAAAGCCTGGAGATAATAAATTCTGCATTCCTATAAAAACAATAGATAGTCACCACACCATGGGAAGATTTGGAAGAAAGGAACCTAGACAAAAGCAACAATATGTTCAAAAACCCTAGATTATCCAGGCACTTAATATGTTCTAGAAATAAAATTTAAAAAGACCCAAGAGGTGAAACTGAAGCACAGTAAGGAAATGGCAAGATAAACAGAGGTAGAATGCCTGGCCTGTTGGCAGGGACTTAAGGAATTTGGTAGAGTTCCAAACGCCTCGCTCTATACAGAGGAATGATGACTCGGGTTTAAGTTTTAAGAAGATAATTCTACAAGGGATTAAGAAGTATAAATTGGTAGTTACAAAATCTCACAGGGATGTAAAGTATCTCACAGTAAAGGAAATACAGGCAATATTATAATCACTATGTCTGGTGCCAGGTGGGTACTAGATTTATTGGGATAATCAGTTTGTAATGTATATGTTTGCCTAACCACTATGCCACATACCTGAAAATAATACAAAATATTGAATGAAAACTTTAATTGAAAATTAACTTTTTAAAATTAAGCAGATATACATTTTAGTCAACCTGCAAATGCATAAATGAGGAATAAGTTTTGTTATTAAAGGAAAAAAGAAAATTTTAAATATATGCAAATTTTAATATGTATTGTAGAAGGTAAAGAAAGTTATCTGTAATATATATAGTATGACCGCATCTACATTAAGACAGAAAAATACATTTGGATGCTCATAAAAACTTGCATTTGGGCACAAACAAAAAAATCAGCTTTAGTTACTACTTGAAAGTAGGATTGAGAGTTGAGGAAAGAAAGGAACTTTTATTTATCTTTGTATAATCTTAGATACACATTAAAAACTTTCAGCATAAAGATCAAAATTTCATACTTCATACTACTTTCATAATGTAAAAATTTAATCAATCACACTTGAAGGTGTTGTCCAAATTATCTAATTAACGATTTCCAGGCAACAAATGTTATCAAAACAAACTAGTATTCCAAAAATCTGTTTAAACTTTCCATAGCTCCTCTTTGCCTTAAAACCAAATTTAAATTTCTTGCTCTGGTTTAAATACTTGATCCTTCCAGGGCCACCAGTTTCATCCCATCACTATCAACTTTGCAAGTGCTATCTTTGCAACTCCCTATCGCAAAGCCCAGGCATTTTCCCAGCCTTTACACATCCTTCTCTTCTACCTCCTTTCACCAAACCAACTCTATTTTATATGCCATGTACTAGGACCTGAAAAAGAAAAGCACTCTCCCAGCCCTCCAGTAATTTACAGGCTAGTGGAAAAGACAGACTTTAAATATGATTGCACAGCAACTAAAAAAAAAAAAAAAAAATCATTATTGAGATGCATGTTGTACAGAAGTAGAGAGAGCTTATGACAGCAGGGGATCTCTAATTCAAAATCAGAGTTCCAGGACACTTCTCAGACATAGTGACTCTGAAAGGAGGCCAAGGAATGAAAGTATGATGGAAGTCAACATGGCTGGGCCTAAAGAATGAGCCTACAGCAGCGTTAGCAGGCCTCATAGGCCACATGAAAGACTGAACTTCAGTCTAAAAGCAAGGAAATGAAGCCTCTCTCTGCCTGCATTTTGAAAATTTTTAGCCTGTAATATTATTACTATGTGTATTTCTTCCTCTCTGTACTTCCCTATCCCATTAAAATGTAAGCTCCATAAAGGCAGAAATCTCCATCTAGTTAGTTCAATGATATATTTCAAATGCCTAGTATGGTGCACACAGCGGTTATTCAATAAACTGTTGTTGACGAAAGAATGGAATGAAGGAATGAACAAATGAATAGTTTAGACAGAGGTAAGAGATTATGAGTAGTCCCAGGTGGGAAGCAAGCAGTACTCTAAGTGAGAAAAAAATTACAATTTCTCTCTTAAACTCGGGTGCATGCTACAGGATTCACCTAATGTCACTTTATTTAGAAAGTCTTTCCAGTTCTTCTCCATCAGGCTGGATGTCATGCTGTGTGACCACATTACACTATGTTCTTCAATTATGACAGCCTCTGTTACTCTTTTTTATATATAGATATATTTTTATTGGTTTTTTACAGAGAGGAAGGGAGAGGTATAGAGAGTTAGAAACATCGATGAGAGAGTAACATTGATCAGCTGTCTCCTGAACACTTCCTACTGCATGCCCGCAACCAATGTACATGCCCTTGACCGGAATCGAACCTGGGACCCTTCAGTCTGCAGGCGGATGCGCTATCCTCTGAGCCAAATCCGTTAGGGCAACCCCTGTTACTCTTAATCTCCATGAGAGCAATGACTAGTTCTGTCTCGCTCTCTATTGAATCCCCAGAGCTTAGCAAATCAACACATTATTTGTTGAATGACTAAACAACTATCCATCAGCTACCATAGAAATAAGTCTGCTATGATAAGGCAATCTCTTAAATGTTCTATTCCGATGCCAATGTTATAACTACTCTTCTCCGGAGCATCAATATTATAAGTGAATCAACTTATACCAAGGAGATGTAGTGGCTTGTTCAAATTCACATACCTAATGATATACAGCAAGGAAGTACCACACAGTAGTTCAGGGCAGGAGCTCAAGAACCAGGTAGGCTTGCGTTTTGGCCTCAGTTTAAAACAAAGTACTTTCCGCCAAAACTGGTTTGGCTCAGTGGATAGAGTGTCGGTCTGCGGACTGAAAGGTCCCAGGTTCGATTCCGGTCAAGGGCATGTACATTGGTTGCAGGCACATCCCCAGTAGGGGGTGTGCATGAGGCAGCTGGTCAATGTTTCTCTCTCATCGATGTTTCTAGCTCTCTATCCCTCTCCCTTCCTCACTGTAAAAAATCAATAAAATATATTTTAAAAATAAAAATTTTTAAAAATTAAATAAATAAAAAATAAAACAAAGTACTTTCCATAAAATATTGTTACCACTGGGCAAAAGACCAAGCCCAATATTTACCCTGGTCTTTTAATTCTCAACCAAGCACTTTCTTCATTGCATCACGCAACTTCAACAATTGGAAAGTTAGGTTTCACAAAACCTATTCTTAAAAATCATATAGCTAGCAATACTCTGCAGTTTTTAAATAAATATCGCATTAATTTAAACAATCAAATTTTACATGGCAATAAATGTTCAAATTGAAGGGCTACAAGTTTAAGTAATACTAAAAATTAATACACAGCAGGTTAATTTCAATTTATAGATAATAAACTTTATTTAATAAAAATATAAGTAATTATTAAACTTTGTTATCAAATACACTTGATCTTTATTTATATAAAATACATTTCCTTGAAGCAAAGCATCATTCCTTCTTCACAAATCCAACTTGGCAATATATGAAGAGAAAGCAAAACTCATTCTGTTTAACACTTATCTTTAGAGCATTCTTGAGATAGTTCTCAGAACTTTTAATTATATGATATACAATCAATATATGAAAATACTAAAGGGAATTGTTTATTTTTTAAATTATATTTTATTGATATTTTACAGAAAGGAAGGGAAAGGGATAGACAGTTAGAAACATCGATGAGAGAGAAACATCGATCAACTGCCTCCTGCACACCCCCTACTGGGGATGTGCCCATAACCAAGGTACATGCCCTTGACCGGAATCGAACCTGGGACCCTTCAGTCTACAGCCAATGCTCTATCCACTGAGCCAAACCAGTTAGGGCCTAACGGGATTTAAAAAGCAGGTTCTGTTCAAGTATTATTGAATTACATTCTATAATTTACTTAAAATTTTTTCTAACAGGTGAAATAATCCCCCTAAAAATGGAAGAAAACTATAATACAAAATTTTTAATATAATAAAACAAAATTGATGCTACTGATTCCCTTAGATAATTTTCAATCAAAATATCTAGAGTAGTTTTGGATTCATATCAAAAGTAATATAATTGAGCCCTAATTGGTTTGGCTCAGTGGATAGAATGTCGGCCTGCAGACAGAAGGGTCTCAGGTTTGATTCTGGTCAAGGGCATATACCTTGGTTGCGGGCACGTCCCCAGTAGGGGGTGTGCAGAAAGCAGCTGATCTATGTTTCTCTCTCATAGATATTTCTAACTTTCTATTCTATTCCTTTACCTTCTCCTCTGTAAAAAAAAAAAAAAAAAAAAAAAAAAAATCAATAAAATATATATAATTTTAAAAAATAATATAATTGAGAAAATACAGAAAAATGAAAAATGTATTAGCGATAAGATGGCTTCAAACTGGGAGGTAGCAAAAAAGAAACAGTCCAGCAATATCAAATGACTCTATTCTTCTAAACCAACAATTTTCAAACGCTGGTCCACAAGAATTTTTAAAACATGCAATACCGATTTAGTCAAGGACACTGAACTCTTTAGTGTCAAATAAAAAAAAAACAACAACAGCCAACACAACAGCCATCTAGAGTGAATGAATAAAAAAAGTTTTGTCACATCAGCAAAAAACACACTTTTGGTGTGCCACAGAATTTTAGTAATTAGTTTATGAGTGCCATGAGATAAAAAAGGTTGAAAATCACCATTCTAAATGATAAAAATCCTTGTGGTTCATTCTCTAATCCCAGTTTGTTTTGAAGGAAGACACACTTAGAGTCTGAAGTTATGAAACACTTCAGAACATTGACAAGGAAAGGGTTTCAGGAAAGTAATAAGCTATACAATTCCAAAAGAGCAGTTCAAGAAATGGAAAAAGAGGGAAAAAGCCAATGGGGCCAGTAACAATTGCTTTTATTCCTCAATTTCAGCAACTTTTCTTTCTTTTTTAAAAAAATATATTTTATTGATTTTTTACAGAGAGGAAGGGAGAGAGAGAGAGAGCTAGAAACATCGATGAGAGAGAAACATTGACCAGCTGCCTCCTGCACACCCTCCACCGGGTGTGCCGGCAACCAATGTACACGCCCCTGACTGGAATCGAACCCGGGATCTTTAGTCTGCAAACCGATGCTCTACCACTGAGCCAAACTGGTTTTGGCTATTTCAGCAACTTCTCATTGAGTGAGCTCTATCATCCAACCCAAGAATAAACAGTAAAAAATTATGTTTTATAGAGACATGATGAGAGGGATGGGTGATATTGCTATATATATATATAAATGTGCTCACAAAAATTGGGTGCATTTTCTGCAAGCCAAATATATTTGTAAACTCACCTGGGAGGCAGCAAAGCCCAGCAGCTAAGAGTAAAAGTGCTGGAGTCAGAAAACTGGGCCCCAACACTGGCTCTGTGACAGTGAACGGGTTACCTACCCATGTGCCACTCTGGTGTCCTCATCTGTAAGATGGAGATAATAACTGTATCTATCTCACAGGGTTATTGAGAAGATGAAATTAATTAAGGCTGAAACACACCAGAACACTCAATTAAGATTGGCAATCTTAAATTGGGCAGGCCACTATTCCAAACTACCAAGATTGTTCCTTTCTAATCTTGGTAGTTTGGGGTGATGGCCTGCCTGGTCTTGGTTTTGTATTCTGTGGTCATCATTCATCTTCTGAACCCGTACAACATAGAACTAATACTAGCACTACAATACTGCAAAAAAAAAAAAAAATTGTGCATGCATCTCCCATGCACTTCTCTGGTTCAGATTATCTGGGTCCTCATTATTGCTGGTGGGCAGGGAAGCAAAAGCTGTAACAAAGACAGGTAAATTCAAATAGATCTCCTTGGTGCTACACACCTAGTTTATTTCCACAGTAATGTTAGTAACAAATACTGACTCTGCTGTCCACGATTCAGACCATACTTCTTTCTCACTATATTCAGCCTATTTACCAACCCTGAATTTTGTATTTACTGGGCGCGACTCCTGCTACTCATTCTAATGGGAAGCTACTTAGTTTACTTTCCTCTACTGGCTATAGAACACATCAGCAACTGTTTTTGCAAAATCAAATCAAATCATTGTTTCAAGACACTATGGTACTCTATACACACAAAAAATCTTCAAACTATTCTGCATTCATATATAAAGTAAAGTAAAACTTTCAACAATCACAGGTTCAGGAAATAGGTTCCAGCCGACTGTTTTTCCGGATAACTGTGAGTCAAGCAGAAGACTGTTTTAATATATTTTTTAATCTTTCTAAAATTTACTATATGTTTCTATAATTGCAAAACAACACAGTAAATATAACTGATTTTTATCAAAACTATAAAGTCTTTGTGGCATCATCAGAAAAGTTATTCTTGGTTTAGCAGAGAAAAGGGATACCGTACTTTGTAATTACTAGGACACAGCTTTTCAATTTTTGTGGTTTTCTTTTTAATGATTTACTTCACAGTAATTTCTGTTCTTGTTATTCTGCTCTTTCAGCTAAAGCAAGAGCATCATTTTTAAAATCTGGCTAATTAGCTATCCTGGGTCAGTGGTTAGAGTGTTAGCTCTCGCACTGAAGGGTCTTGGGTTCAATTCCCAGTCAAGGGCATGTATCTCAGCTAAAAGCTCAGTCTCTAGTTCTGGAGGGGCATGTGCAGGAGGCAACCAATAGATGTGTCACTCTCACATCAATGTTTCTCTCTTCCCTTCTCCCTCTTTCTCCACCCCCTCTTCCACTCTATCTAAAAACAATGGAAAAATATCCTCGGGTGAGTATTAAATAAGTAAAATAACATAAAATCTGGTGAATTGAGTGATAAAAACAATTACTATTTTAAACTTACACTTTACAAACCTCATTCAAATACATTACTATACTCTGCTCTGAGATGTAAATGGGTATTCCTTTCTGTTAGGAAAACAGGAACTCAAGACAAGTTTAATGAATTACCCCCAAGATGATAAGCTGATAAGGATTACAACCAAATGCAGCAATTTAATCATTAGTGACTCCTCCCTCTGCTTCACATCCACCATCTAAGAGATCACATGATCCTATAGATTCAACTTCTCCCATCTCTCTCCAATCATCTACGTACTTTGCTCCATCTTGATATGTTATTTTAGGCCCCTTATCATTTCTTGCCTGGGTTAAAGGAGGAACACTCTAATTCATCTACCTGCTCCTGTACATTTCCTGTGTCACAAACCAAAGTAAGTTTTCCATTTCCACAACTGTATCATGTTAACTTTTCTATCATTTAACTTTTCTCCATTCAGAGGCTCCCAAAGCCACAAGAATAAACCTCCAAACCCAGTCGCACAACATTCAAGTCATACATATCTGGATCTTAAATCTGTCTCCAGCTCATTCACTACAGACCTCACACTGCATCCCAGCAGTTTTCTAAAGCCCACACGCTCCCTCAGCCCCAAGATTTTACAATAGTATTATTTTCACTGACCGTAGAGCTGTGTCTCCATCATCATCCTCACTTTTTAACTAACTCGTTACTACTCAAACTTCAAGCTTCCCTCTGGCACCTGGGACCCAGGCTTCCCTCAAGCCTCCAGCAGGCACCCAGGACCTGGGCTTCCCTCGGAGCCCCTGCTTTGTCTGGTCTAATTAGCATATTATGCTTTTATTATTATAGATTATTGCACATGATTTTTAAAAGAGTGTGGTAAACCCTCTCCATGTAACCTCCATAAAACGTTCTAAATATTAAATTGAGGGGAAAAAATTTAATGACAAATTTAACAAAATGAAGCCACATTAATTTGCTCAAGTCAGAGGTGAAAATTACTTGGTGAAAGAAAGTAGAATATAATATAGTTGCCAAGAAAAAGAATTTAATCTTAAGTATAAAACAAACTAATTTTTTTTTTATTGATTTTTTACAGAGAGGAAGGGAGATAGAGAGCTAGAAATGTCGATGAGAGAGAAACATTGACCAGCTGCCTCTTGCACACCCCCTATTGGGGATGTGCCCGCAACCAAAGTAACATGCCCCTGACCAGAATCGAACCTGGGACCTTTCAGTCCGCAGACCGATGCTCTACCGCTGAGCCAAACCGGTTTCGGCCAAACTAATATTTTTAATCCCTAAGGATTTAAAACAAAAATGTCTATAAGCACCACATTCATTCTTCCAATGCAAAAGTAAAGCTAATGTAGTTGCCAAAACCACAAAGTTTTCCAAAAATGTACACTGAATATCTGCATCAGCAAGCCTCTATCTTCATAGATATCCTGAAAGGTTATCTTTTACCTAACAAATCTAAGTTACAAAATGTGAAAAGTAGTGTCATTCCAAATGAATATGGAATTACTACACAAGAAATTTCAATTAATAATCACATCTGAAAGAAAAAATACCCATAGACTCATATTGAAAATAGCAAACTGGAAATAAAACTAATATTCAAACTCAGAGAAACAAAGGGCATTCCTTGAAAACACTTTTAAATGCTTACCTGAAAACTATAACCTGCAAGTTCAATTGTGGCTTAAATTAAACCAGACAATAAGTGTTAAGCACTATAAACCATAGTTAAAGTTAACACAGATAATGAAAACCTATCATTATTTGAAAATATAATAGGGTCTTTAAAATCACCTATAACACACAGGGAGATAAAATTGAAAAAATAAATATTTATTTTCTTCTACTTTCTACTTTTCCCTATTTTTCAAATTAGCAGTGGTTGCAAAAAAATATAAACTGTCAAATGCAACCTTCCTGGAAAAAAATAAATAACTTGTTGAACAGGCAAAACCAAGCGAATTACCTACTACAGTAAAGATTACCATGTCTTTGAGCTTCCACAGAAATCTGCTAATAGCTACAGTTAAAGGTCCTATAAGCAAAAACTGCACTGCTTTGGGGATGCAAAGCACAGAGTAGGGAATATAATCAATAATCCTATCTAATAAAAGAGCAATAAGCAAACTGACCATCACTCCAACACGCAAGATGGCTGCCCCCATGTGGACACAAGATGGCCGTCACAAGAGGGCAGTTGGGAGGGGCCAGGCCTACAAGGGAGGGCAGTTGGGGGTGATCAAGCCTGCAGGGAAGGGCAGTTAGGGGTGACCAGGCTGGCAGAGGAGGGAAGTTGGGGGCAACTGGGCCTGTAGGGAAGGGCAGTTGGGGGGACCCAGGCCTGCAGGGGAAAGCAGTTGAGGGTGACCAGGCCTGCATGGGAGGGCAGTTAGTGGTGATCAGGCCTGCAGGAGAGGACAGTTAGGGGCAAACAGGCTGGCAGGGGAGCAGTTAGACATCAATCAGGCTGGCAGGGGAATGGTTAGGGGGTGATCAGGCTGGCAGGCAGAAGCAGTTAGGGGCACTCAGAAAGGCAGGCAGGTGAGCAGTTGGGAGCCAGCAATCTCGGATTGTGAGAGGGATGTCTCCCCTTCAGACCTGGGTCCCCCCGCAACTGCCCTTCCCTGCAGGCCCAGTCACCCCCAGCTTCCCTCCTCTGCCAGCCTAGTCACCCCTAACTGCCCTCCCCTACAGGCTTGATCTTCCCCAACTGCCCTTCCTTGCAGGCCTGGCCCCTCCCAACTGTCCTCCCCTGCTGGCCATCTTATGGCAGCCATCTTGTGTCCACATGGGGGCAGTCATCTTGTGTGTTAGAGTGATGGTCAGTTTGCATATTACTCTTTTATTACATAGGAGGTCTGGTGCACGGGTGGGGGCCAGATGGTTTGCCCTGAAGGTTGCCCTGGATCAGGGTGGGTGTTCCCTTGGGTGTGGGTGGCCTGGGTGAGGGGCCTGTGGTGGTTTGCAGGGCAGCCATGCCCCCCGGCAACCCAAGTAGAGGCCCTGGTATCTGGGATTTATTTATCTTCTATAATTGAAACTTTGTAGCCTTGAGCAGAAGAGGCTAAGGCAAGCCAGGGCTGCAGAAGCTTGGGTTCCTCCATTGCCAGGGAAACCCAAGCCTCCTGCTCGCTCCATGTCCACAGCCATTTAGGTTGGGTTAATTTGCATACTTGCTCCTGATTGGCTGGTGGATGTGGCTTATAGATGTAGCAGAGTGATGGTTAATTTGCATATTACTCTTTTATTAGATAGGAGGACTGGTTGATGTTTGTATTTGCCCTGACTGAGGATGGAACCAGTACTCTTAGCATATTAGGAAGACACTTTAACCAACTGAACTACCTAGACAGGAGAACTCTTGGATTTTCTGATCAGACTTGAAAATGTTTAGTATTAGAAAAAACCTTACTGATTATTAGCAAAACTTTCCTTGTAACAAAATATCCTCAAATTTTTTTGTTCTAAGTACATATGTCAAAGCTCACATGGAAGAAGATAGGCATGCGATTTATACATTCATCTTAATGCTAGCTACAGGAGCTAGTGAGTTCAGGTTTCATCAAGTTGGTATCCAAATAGGGCAAAGTTTGCCTTGAAACCCTTATTACAAACTTCAGAACTTTCCTCTCTGCCTTGACTTATTTCATTCAAGAGAGTCTGATTCTGGGAGAGATCTCTCCAAATCACCAAGGCACTACCCATTGCCAGGTGTGCAATGAGAGATGGCCAATTATTAGATTACTCAAATTCATGTTCTTATCTTTCTAAATGACATAATTTCACTAAGGATCATTTAAAATTATAGCAAATTCTTTTTTCTTTTAATTGTTGACAGTATTATAGATTTTCCAAATCCCACCCCCTTTACCTACCTCCTCCTAGTAGACTCTTTCTGTAAACCATTGATATGAACGGTTCATTTAAGAGGTACCTTACAGGGAAAAAAAAAGGAAGCAATGTCTCAAATACCTAGTGTTCTGCTTTTTTTTAATTATTAAAATGAGAAAGCTTCAAAAAATAATTCAGATTTCAAAATTGTTTCCTTACAGGGAAGTCAAGTTCATAGGAAGAGGAAAGACATAGGAAAAGCCCAGCGAAAACTTCAAACTTTCTTAAACCTGATGGTCTTTATCCGGCTATTCCTTTCCATCCTATGCTCCTCCCTGTTCCTCTATCCTGCTCCCTTTTTTTTCTGGCTGGCCAGAAACCCTCAAAGCATCATTTCCTTTTTAAATTAAGCCCTGTTAGAGCAGGGCCTCTGCAGCTGAATTAAAGCCTTGGTCTCATTCTAAACTGAGAGGCATTAACAAAGACTTTCCAAAACCTACACAAAATAGAAATTTACAGAGAAGTTGAAAATACTCAAGGAAAGTATAATCTGGGGTCCCTAGATTTCTATCACTTTACTCATATTTCTAGTAAGAAACTCACATAAAATATTAGATTAAAGAAGAGAATAGAAAGACCATGAGAGGGACTTGAGACTTCTAATTACAATGGAAATCAGACTTAGAAAAACTGTAAATGATGGACAATGTCCCTGACAGGCTACTACCAAAATCTTTCCACTGGAAATAGGTTATACTAGCAATGAAAGGATAAGTCCATTGGAAACTTCAGAGATGGGCTCTTTAATATCCTTAGGCAGCACTTAGGAGTAGACCCCAAAGCATTTGTGACCCTGGCTCTCTCCTCACATTTTGTGAGCAGCCGTAAGCCAGAAATAGAAAATATCATAAACAAGCAAAACCTGGATGGAACTACCCACGTTGTCAGATCTTCAAATCAAATACCTATTTCCCATTTTACCCATCAACTCAAAAGAAGAAATTTTACTAATTATTAATTACTAATACAAGTAGTACACTATTAACCTTAAACCCTGCCATTGTTACACAAGCTTTCTCTCTCTGAGTCAACAAAGTGCTCAGATAATGTGTATCTCTGACACTCTTCACATTTCCGATGTCCCAGCCCACAACAGTCACCTTTGCACTTTTATTCAAGGAACATTCCTTCTTCCTATGAGACATTACATTCACTGACTTCATAAGAAAAATCTACAGTACAAATAGAAATTCCAGATCAAATCCTCTACTAATGACCTCTTCCTTGAACACCCTGAGGACTCTGCCATTCTTCATCAAGATAGAATTAATTTAGATTCAGATTCATTACTACCCTTGTGACTAAATCAAGCCCAAATTGAAGATTTAAAGAAATTCAAATTTATTGTTAGAAAAACAAAACAAAACTATTATAATGGCAGAAATATTGTGTTGACAAGCTCAAGGTTCATAATGATCTATTCAAACCACTATACAAACTTGCACAACTCTCTAAAATGAGGAGGTAAAGGTCTAAAATCCAAAAATTGACAGCCTAATGAAGCAAAGATTTGTCATGTATTGCTCAGTGTCTTTCAAGCTACAAGCAAGGTGTGGGCCATAGTGCATTTTCAATTGGAGGTGAAACTGGGACAATTTTAAGCTCATTCCCAAGGTTGACAAATTTATTTCCTTGTGGTTATAGGACAGTGGGCCCCATCTTTCTGCTGGCTCTTGGATGGAGATCAGATCCTGGGATCTTTTGGACACTCAGCCAGGCTGAGGGACCCCACTGGTACATGAATTCGTGCACCGGGCTTTTAGTATTGTAATAACTCTGTATGGTATCAGATAGGTACTAGAGATACAGGGGTGATCACTTCATAAATGCCTAATCATGTCATACACCTGAAATTAATGTAATATTGTATGTCAACTGTATTTTAAAAATAAAAAATAGAAATGAGGGTGAGGAGAATTCTTCTAAGGCATGTTGGCTGTGAAATGGAAGAGAGAACTAAGATAACAACTGAAGAGAGACAAGGGTTATAATGTTCTATGAAGAGAAGGAACACATACTTCTTTCCATTAAATTGGAAACGCAATCATGTGAGGGATTATGGGTTCCTCATTTATCACTATGTCCTCCCCTCTTAGCCAGGGATCAGTACACTTCTTGAGTGACCAAGCATTTTTTATCTCAATTGTAAAGGAAAGGAGCCAAAAAACAAAGGAGAGCTTTAAGATACAGAACAGAGAAAAGTTAATCAGTGAAGACTGTAGTCCCTACAGGCTATAAAGGTTATGAAGAGAGAAAGGGGTGGGGAGATGGAGAGGGAGAGTGGATGAATAAAGATTTAGGTAAATATGAGCAAGAAGCTGAAAATATTTTTCTTCTTTAATTTTTTTTCAATTGCAGTTTACATTCAATATCATTTCATATTAGTTTCGGGTGTAAGCATAGTGGTTAGAAGGAAGCTAAAAATTTTAATAACCAGGGACCAAGCAATGCATGAAATGATCCTGCACAAGGAACTATCCAGTCCAAAAAGGAACAATGAGGAACACTGAGATGGAGACTTCTTTCAGACTAACTCTAGTCGCAAGGTTAAAATCTACATAGGGATGTGGGTGGGAACAGGGAAATGGACACACTGCAATGTCTGCATTCTGCCTTAGAAGCCTTCGCCTACAGAAGCTGCTTGCTAGTTCAGGAGTTATGTTTGGGATCTATAGTCATTCATAGTTATACCACTTTCCACCAGAAGCATATTTACACTGCACATTTTATGCATATGAATGAAAGCTCAATATAAAGATATACAGAACATCATAAGGTTTCAAATATTAAATATATACCACCATAAATAAAATCCAGAGATCTGACAGCACATTTTTTTAAATCACTAAGTTTTTTCCTGTGAAAGTATAAGCCAATATCGATCTTTAAATACAATGCTTAAGTGGCTTCTTCCTCTTTTTAACTTATGCCATTTAAAATAACTCAAGTGTAAACAACATTGACATTTTAGCTACACATGTATATTTATAAAAGCAAGAATTGCATTTTATCTTACACTGAGAACATGTGCTATAAAGACTAGAGTAAAATAGATTCTCACCTTGACTACTCCATCAAAGCCAGGAATTGTGTTAACCTTTGCTTTCTTAGCTAGTAATTTGCTTTCAATCTTGTCACCCATAGCTTGAATAGCATGTGTGTCAGGTCCAATGAAAACGACATTTTCTGCTGCCTGTGGAGAAATAAAGTAGAAATTTGTAACAAAAACATTATGGTGCTTGATATGGAGTCACAATTTTTAAAAAGAAAGACCTATATATAAACTTACTAATTACTTACATACCAAAAACAATTTGAAAGCAAGCATTTCAGCCAATATATTAAAATATGTAATACTGTAGTGTGTATAGTAAATGTGCACAAAGATATATGAAACAAAGTTTAGGTCAAGAAAAAAATAAAAACTCTTGTTTGATATTAACAGAATTCTTTGGAAAAGCAAGATTCTATGGCATTATATTTATATACTAGAGGCCTGGTGCACAAATTCATGCATGAGAGGGGTCTCTCAGCCTGGCCAGTGATTGGGGCTGATCGATGCCATTTCTCCGATAAGCGGCTGGAGGGAGGGACTGCAGGAGGTTGGCTGGCCGCAGGAGGTTGACTATGGGAGCACTGACCACCAGGAGCAGCTCCTGCATTAAGTGTATGTCCCCTGGTGGTCAGTGCGCATCATAGCTACTGATCAGTTGTCTAGTCATAACCGTCACTTAGGCTTTTATATAGATAGATGATAGATAGATAGATAGATAGATAGATAGATAGATAGAACCCTACAATCTAGACAGTAAATTTACTTTTTAAATGCCTTATAAATCTTTGTATTCTCAATATAGAACAATGCATAGTTCAACACAAGTATCCATTTTGAATGAATACCAACTCTGGGCCAGGCTCTGCACTAAATGTAGGAGATAATATAAATGAAAGTCACAGGATATCAGCTAATTCAAGGGAATGTGAACAGATCACTAATTCCTCAGAGAAATAGACAAAATACAGAATGTTTATATCCTTGTGTCAAGAATACAGTGGAAATTTACCAGATGGAGTTATTGTATCAATAAAAATTTCTCACCGAAACCAGTTTGGCTCAGTGGTAGAGCATCGGTCTGCGGACTGAAAGGTCCCGGGTTCGATTCCCGTCAAGGGCATGTACCTTGGTTGCGAGCACATCCCCGGTAGGGGATGTGCAAAAAGGCAGCTGGTCGATGTTTCTCTCTCATCTACATTTCTAGCTCTCTATCCCTCTCCCTTCCTCTCTGTAAAAAATCAATAAAATATATATTTTTTTTAAAAAAAAGTGCGCACACATTAAAAAAAAAAAAATTCTCAGCATAAATCCAGAAATGGATCCATATCTCTGTGTTTATCTATAATAATAAAAGCATAATATGTAAATCGACCAAATAGCAGAACAATTGTCTGGACGACCACGCTATGACACCCACTGGCACCAGGCCAGCCAAGGCAGGTGCAATGTGATTGGTTGGGGGCCCAGCCATCACCCCATGATTGCCCTGCAGAGGAAGGCCCAGGCCACTGGCTAGCAGGGTAATCGATCAATCAGGGGGCCATACAATCACCCCAAAGAGTGAGGCCCAGGCCACTGACTGTTGGGCTGCAGCTGATGGGAGGGGCCTCCCTCTATGGGGTGATCCATCGTGGAGCCCTGGCCAGGTGGGAGGACCTACCTCTTTAGGGCGATGGATCACAAGAACATAGGCCAGGTTGAGGTACTCCCCTTGCCCACCCGAGTGCACGAATTTCATGCACCAGGCCTCTAGTATTATAATAAACAAAATACTAATGAAGATAATACTAATTTGGGAACAAAAAAAAATACTATATAATTAATGTCTTTATAGGGTATGGTTTAGAGAAGAAAAGGAGGGGTTTGCTGAGGTACAAAAATGAGGTCATTAAAGAATTGGAATATGAAGAAGGAAGACTAAATTGTATGCTAGGCATCATCAGAGTAAGGTGCCTAACTGCTGGTTTTCCCATGACCTTCAGTAAGCATAAAGGATAAAGAGCGCATTTTACATTTCATATTCTATCTATTGGCATTGCTTTCTGAAAGGACTCTTGGCTTAGGACAGGAGCTTCATTCTCCTGAGGAGACAATTACCCAGAAAACCTACTGCAATGCAATGTGTTACTCAGATCACTCTCTCAGCCATATGGTCCAAGCAGATTAAATCCACCCTTAGGAGAAAGTAAAACTGAGAAGCAACAAAAGGAATATATGAGGAGACAAATGAGATGACAACTTCAACTATGCAACTATGCACAGGCTGAGTGCAGATGCCTGTGAGGTAGTCAGATGGCCATATTCAGGAGGCAGAGAGAGAAGGCTAGAAGTTATAAGTCCAGGCTGACATATGAATTTTTAAAGGCATCCAAAGTAGGAGGCGATTAAAAGTTGTACATGAAATCATTCAGATAAAATGTGTATAACAGCTAATGCCTTTAAATCAGGATGTATTCTTTCCCCTCCCACTCACCCTCACCCCCCATCCAAAAGCAAGACAAAAGGAAAGAGGCATTTTTTTTTTTTACTAATGAATTTTTTTATTAAATTATTATCTGTGTACATATCTTACCTTTGCCCCCCCTCATCCATCCCCTCCCTCCCCAGAGTTTTGTGTCCATTGGTTGTACTTATAATATGCATGTATACAAGTCCTTCAGTTGATCAAAAGAGGCATTTTTAGATTCTGAGTTTAAAGCATCCTCTTCTTTGTGTGACAACGAGGATAATAACCACCTTGCAAGTCTGACTGAAGGACTGAATAAAATAATAATGTAAAAATACCAAGCTGAGAGCCATACTTAGTTCTTGTCCCCTGTCCAGAAGTCCTAATACAAAGAGAACACTAGAATAAGACAGCGAGGTTCTCCAGATCCCAAAATACTTTATAGGATCCCAAATACCTACAATTGCCACAAATGGCAGAATGCTAGATAAGCAAACTTTCAGCCATAGAGGATGCTCCATCAAATGTTTGTGTAATTTTATTAGTAGAACCTTATCTTACAAGTCTGATTGAAAGACTTTTTTTTTTTAATTACAAAAAAAACCCCACACACATAATATAAAACACCATGAAAAGCAGAGCTGCTCTGTCAGAGGGGAAGTGGTGGTAGGCCTACATCTCCACATACTCTATATCTCCATCCTGATAAGCTAGTCATTTTAGACCACAGCAATAATCATATTCATTCTTTTTATCCCAAATCTACAATCCACTAAACACGAAGTCATGAGAAAATAATTAAGTTCCAACTATCAATTGTCTTTACATATTCTCATTTGACAATCTAAAATGAAGGCATTTTTATTATAAATGCTGTTTTAAATACCACTATGACAGGCAGATGTAATCAAGTAATCAGAATGCCTACACTGAAAAAGAGTTGAAGAACATAAATGAGAACACCTAAAATACATTATGATTATACAGTAAAACTTCTGATTAACAAGAGCCCAAGGACTAGGAACCACTGATTTACCAGATTTTTCTCAAGCATTTTAATTGGAAGAAAATGACCCCCAAATGCTAAATTACCAGGGGAAAAAAGCTCACATCAAGTATTTAGTGACTATTCTTTGTCCATTCAACACAATAAAAAATAGCTAGTAGTAAGCCAGGTAACTTGAATTGATGTTTCAATGAACTAACTTCCTATATATCTATATATTTTGGTAGTACTCCCTGTGTTAACCTTTAATTGGAATTAAAGCAAAATTAAAAAGCAGTATCCTGCCCTGGCCAGGTAGGTCAGGTGGTTAGAGCATCATCCCAATGCACCATGGTTGCTGGTTCAATCCCCAGTCAAAGCACATACAAAAAGCAATCGATGAACGCATAAGTGGAACAATAAATCAATGTTTCTCTCTCTGTCCAAAATCAGTAATTTTTTTTAAAAAAGAAGTATCCTAGCTGACTCCCATAATTCTTTGACCAAAAAAGCAAGGATGAGGTCAACATAAGATAGTATGGAGCATGTTTCAAAAGTCCTGAGTTCTTTACCAAATTCATTTGTGTGATTTAGAACTTAAGGCTAGAATTTACTCCACTGAATAAGATATTCAAAAAAAGAAAGTATGAAACAAAAATTTTAAATCCAATAAGAACAAGTATGAAGGTCAGGGAAAATATAACAAGCAAGAACTCATAACTTCTTTTTGAGGAACCTAACAGGACAAGTTTGCAAACTATGGTCTGCAGGACACATCAGGCCTGCTACCTGTTTCTGTAAAGTCCACAATCTAAGAATAAATTTTTCATTTTTTATTGTTTAAAAAAAATTTTTTTATAAACACTATATAATGATATGTGGCAATTATATAAAACTGAAAAACAGTTTTATTAAAGACCAGCCAGGCTCATTAGTTCACATGTTGTATGACTACTTTCTCACCACCAGGATAAGGCTGAGTACTTATAAGAGATCGTATGGCCTACGAAGACAAAAGAATTTGCTGTCTGGACCTTTACAGAAAAAGTTTGTCCACTCCTATACTACAGGATGAGCTTCAGGAAACCAAAATGACTAAAGACATCAACAGAAAGGGCCTGTGGTTACTTGTAGAATAAAAATTAATGAAGGCTAAGAAAAGAATACACTATATACTAGCTATATTTTCTGACAAAATACACATAATACAACTATTTTTAAATAAGAAAAAAAGATGATATGTAAAACTTTAATATTTTCAGTAATATTAGTACTTATATTGTCATTGTGAAATTGCTATGTGTATACTTCAGACTAGATAATTATGAATCAGAATTCTAAATAAGAAATAATGAAGACACAGAGGTAACAAAAGAGAATTTAAGTAAAAGTTCTGCAATTTTAAATTTTTATTAAAAGTATCACTAATGAATTATTTGTGCCTCATTAAAAATATAGACTATATTTAATCACACTTTTATTACATGCTAGAAAAAAATCTTATATTTTATTGATATAGCATGTTTATTATATATTAAACTTGTGTTATATAATTTGGGGTTGGGTGAGCATTATTATATTACATATATTGAATATATTGGCTTTACATGTTCTGTTAAGGTAACATAATTAACACAACACATGCTATCCTATATAGTAAAAGGTTAACATGCAAATCGACCTAATGGCAGAATGACCAGTTGCTATGATGCACACTGACCACCAGGGGGAAGACGCTCAACATAGGAGCTGCCTCCTGGTGGTTAGTGCACTCCCTCAGGGGGAGCGCCGCTCTTTGCTGGAGAGCACAGAGGCAGTGGCGCAGCACTAAGGATGGCTGACTGCTGGCTTAGGTCCACTCCCGTCAGTGGGACATCCCCTGAGGGCTCCTGGACTGTAAAAGGGTGCAGGCCAGGCTGACGGACCCCCCTCACCTCTTGCCCTAAGTGCAAGAATGTGGTGCACTAGGCCTCTAGTATGTAATAAACATATATAACATAAAACGTTGTTTAAAACTTGTTATACTTTTTTTCCCCCTAGCCCCACAAACTAAAAAGCCTAGAAACAATGGCCATCAATAGCAATGACCATGCCTGGCATCCAACTGTGGTCTCTAAATACCATTAAAATAAACCAATGTATTTTGAAAAGATGGCTGATTAAAGGCCTGGAGCAGGAAACGTAAAACATGAGCCTAGAATAACTTGTCAGAACAGAGAGCAAGAAAGCTATAAAAGATTATGAGGTCAAGTCAAAAAGACTATGAGCCAATGTAGACTCCACTGACCAAAGAGGGACAACTTGAACTTCACTAATAATTCCAACAGATTTAAGCCCACAAAATAGGTTTAAATATATGCCTGCATAATGATACTTTTTAAAGGAACAAGTTAACTTTGAAGAATAAGGAATCAATTAATCACATCAAACACTAGTAAATAAAAGTAAAGGGCTTTTTTTTTTTACTTATTAAATAAATAGAAAATAGTGCATTTTCATGTTTGGCTGGGATGCTTCAGTAGACCATTATTTTGTACAAAGTGAAGTGGTAATGACTTCTGCCACTACAGGTTAAGGTAGAAGTACAAAAACGTCAGCTTCACTGGCTTGGACAGTCGGGATCATAACCTTCACAGGATCACTACTTCCAAAACACTCAAATTTTGTTCTTTTTATGAGGCCCAAGAAGAGCTCATGAGGATGGTGGCAGAAGGGCTGGCTGATGTAACACACAGTAAGGAATTCCCGTCTTACTAATTTTTTAAAAGAAAAAGGATCTTCCCAATGCCGCAAGCACTGTTGGACTGACTGGCATGCTGGCCAATCCACGATGAAACCAGAAATCAACATAGAGAGTTCATCCTCCTCCCACTTTCTTTCTCTCCCTTTTACCACCTCCACTTACCTCACCTGTGGCAAATTGTGCTCACTAAGCTTTTGGTCACAGGGTATAACATTATGTTTGTAAATGTGCCAGACCCAACCAGCAAACATTTCTTATTTAATATAAACAGTGTTGTTCCTAAAGAAGCCACTTCTGGTACTTCTACAATGTTATTCACCTTTCCTTTTTTTTTTTTAAGTTAAAAAAAAAAAATAAATAAAAATAAAACACCTTAGTTTAATACAAGGAAGGAATTTTAGGCAAGTTGGCACCTGGGCTCCAAAGAACTACTGTATAAAAGAGGAAACCGCCGAAACCGGTTTGGCTCAGTGGATAGAGTGTTGGCCTGGGGACTAAGGTCCCGGGTTCGATTCTGGTCAAGGGCATGTACATTGGTTGTGGGCACATCCCCGGTGGGGGGTGTGCAGGAGGCAGCTGATCGATGTTTCTCTTCATTGATGTTTCTGTCTTTCTCTCCAACTCTCTCCTCCTCTCTGTAAGAAATCAATAAAATATATTTTACAAAAATAAAAAAATAAAAGAGGAAACCCTCCTTCTCTCATATTCTGAAATACTTGTGAAAACTATTTTAGTGGTTAGTTTTAATTTGCACTCAGTACTTGTTAAAATAATCACTAAAAATAAAAGAGAAAGAACATCTGGGCTTCCGGGCAAGACGGCAGCATAGGTCAACAAGGTACTGCAATTGAGTCCTCCCACAAACACATCAAAATTACACTAAACTACAGAACAATCATCATTCAGAACTGCCTGAAATCTGGCTGGATGGAAATCCTACAAGTAAGGAATTAAAGAAGCCACATGGAAAGGGATAGGAGGGGCAGATATGTGGAACAGACTGGGCCCACACCCACATATGGCAGATAAAAATTAGATGGAATATCTGGGCTATAGAGGTCCCCTGAGTATGAGGGGGTCCCACCCCTGCAGTAGGCTCCCCAGCTCAAGGTTCCAGAGGCAATAAGAGAAGTCCCCTTAACTTCTGCCGGTAAAATCCAGCAGGGATTGAGTTGAATCTGAGGGAGATGGAGGGCTGCTAGCCAGGCAATTCCTTTAAAAGGTCAGTGCATGGACTTTGATTCACTACCTTTGAGCTTCAGAATGGGGCAGCAGCTTGAAAGGCACCACAGACATACAAGGAGGAAATGAACTGTCCAGCATCAGGGCAAGAGCTAGGGGCAGCTTTCTCCCAGACAAAAGTACTGGCAGAGGTCACTGTTCCTTTGAAGAGCCCTCCCCCAACAGATCAGGCAGGGAATACCATATCTGAAACTCCATCAACCTGCCCATACTGTTTGTCCCACCCTGGTGATTCCCTGAGGCCCACCCAGGCTGTTCCAGTGGCTTTTCCATATCAATGACCTTTCTTGGCCAGACTTTGCTAAAATCTCCCAAACAAGTGGCAAGTCCCATGCTTCTCACTAAGCAGTCCCTGGCTTGCCACTAGCAGCAGCAGTGTTGCTTCACAGGTTGGCCTCACCTCGGCACCTCTAAGTCCAGCCCAAGCAGTAGTCACCTACCATAGCTTTGTAACTCATGCCAGCTGGTCCCAGGCAGAGCACAGGTGGCAGCTGACAATGGCCGACACTTCCTGGAAGGTCCAGAGCCAATGTACCCAGTGGGAAGATTCAGACCATGCCAAAACATCACCACCCACCACCTCCACAAGTGAGACATTCAAGGGGTGGACTCAGCAGGCACCAGTGTCCTGCTGAAGTTAAGTCCTATTCTGTGGGTTGAGAACCTGCACAGATGTTACTCCACAGAGGTTAAGAGGTCAGTAGTCACAGCCAGTCCTTGCAGCTGTTTGGCCTGGGGTAAACCCCTCCCATTTATGTGCCAACAGCAAACAAGACTCAGCTACAAGAAGAGGGTGTACATAGCCCACATGGGGGGACACACTTTGAGTGCCCATCTTGGAGGATCAGGGAAGCTGTGCCACTGTACCCTACAGAACACCAAATACAATAGGTCCCTCTACTAAGCCTGGGAGACAGAACAGCTCTACCTAGTACATAGAAACAAAAACAGAGAGGCTGTCAAAATGAGGAGACAAAATATCCCAAATGACAGAACAGAACAAAACTCCAGAAAAAGAACTAAACAAAGTAGAAATAAGCAACCTAGTAGATGCAGAGTTAAAAACACTGATTAGAAGGATGTTCACCCCTAACTGGTTTGGCTCAGTGGATGGAGTTTTGGCCTGTGGACTCAGGGGTCCCAGGTTCAATTCCAGTCAAGGACATGTACCTTGGTTGCGGGCACATCCCCAGTGTGTGTGTGTGTGTGTGTGGGGGGGGGGGGGGGGGGGTGCAGGAGGCAGTTGATGGATGTTTCTCTCTCATAGATGTTTCTAGCTCTCTGTCCCTCTCTCTTTCTCTCTGTAGGGGATCAATAAAATGTATTTTAAAAAAAGAAGAAAAAGGATGCTCAATGAACTTAATGAGAATCTCAACAGCATAAAAAATAACCAGTCAGAAATGAAGGATACACTAACTGAAATGAAGAATAATTTACAGGGAACCAACAATAGAGAAGCTGAAGTCCAGAATCAAATCAGCAAATGGGACTATAAGGAAGCAAAAGATGCCCAATCAGAACAGCAAAAAAGAATTTTAAAAAAATGAGGATAGAGTAAGGAGCCTCTGGGACAACATCAAAGGTACAAATATTCACATCATAGAACTGCTGGAAGGAGGAGAGAGAGAACAAGAAACTGAAAATGTATATGAAAAAAGTAACAGAATACTTCTACCTAGTGAAAGAAATAGACATTCAAGTCCAGAAAGCTCAGAGAATCCCAAACAAGATGAACTCAAGAAACCCACACCAAGAAACATCATGATTAAAATGCCAAAGGTTAAAGACAAGGAGAGAATCTTAAAAGCAGCAGAAGAAAAGCAATTAGTTACGTACAAAGGAGCTCCCATAAGACTGTCAGCTAATTTGTCAGGAGAAGCTTTGCAGGCCAGAAGGGACTGGCAAAAAATACTCAAAGTAATGAAAAGCAAGGACCTACAACCAAAATTACTGTACCCAGCAAAGCTATCATTTAGAATCAAAAGAAAGAGAAAAAACATTTAGTTTTTCTTGTTAAATATTTTACCCTTTGTTCTCCCTGTGTGATCTATAATAATAATGTTTCATGTTGATATTTACTGCTGGGTTGCTGACAATTACCTGAATAAAAAGTTGGGCTGCTTGATTGGGCTGGAAAAAAAATTAGCTATATCAGAAAAAGGTCTAATTAAGCAAGTTTATTCTATCCTATATAATAAAGAGCTAATATGCTAATTAGACGGAACAGCCTTCTGAATGAAGCTGAGAATGTGAGGGACTATGAAGGCCTGCCAATCCTGCGAGCTCTGGACAAGGCAGCCATGGCTGCAAGAGCCAAGCCCCTGCACAAATTTCGTGCATTGGGCCTCTAGTATATATAAAAGGTTAAGTTGACTCGTGCATGTGTAATATATATAAAGCTCTCACTGGCGCCAATTGCACACATGTGTTTCCATCTGTTATTGTTGATAGTGAATTTGGTTGACACTTCTATTATAGAGAAAAGGTGAATAGCGATCTTAAAATATTTCTTCTAATTAATTTCCTTTAAATGTGCAAGAATTCATGCACCGGCCACTAGTAAAGTATAACTGGAGTTATAGTAGAGCTAAAATCAGAACCAGTGTCCAGAGTTTCCTTTCCATATTGGAGCAGAGTCTTGTAAGCATCAGACTAGTTATAATCCATTAGTCCATTTTATGTGGGGGTCCACATAGCCATGAGCCACATAAGAGAATACCACAAAGCCAAGCATGAGCCATGAGCCATGAGCCAAACATGCCAAGAGGAGCCAAAGGAGAAAACTCCTGCCCAGCCAGTGTCACTCAGTGGTTGAGTGTTAATTTATGAACCAAAAGGTCACAGTTCAATTCCCAGTCAGGGTACATGCCCAGGTTGCAAGCTCAATTCTCAGTAGGCATGCTGGAGGCAGCTAATCAATGATTCTCATCACTGATGTTTCCACCTCTCTCTCTCTCTCCCTTCCTCTCTGAAATCAATAAAAATATATTTTCAAAAGAAAAAAAAAAAGCAATTCCTTTGTTTAGGAGATTATATATTCCCAAATGTCCATGCCCATTCTGGCCAACTATCTCTGCCCCCAGGTATGATTGACAGTAAGCACCTTTCCTATGTCACCCCCACTTTACTGGACATGTGCCTATCTTCTCTTTGTTGAATTCCTCCCCCAGTATTTTGCAGGAAATATGACTATAATGACTGGCCTTCTTTTTGTTTCTTTTCCTGTTGTTAATAATTAATTAATTACAACAGTATCAGTTCTATTCTTAAATTATAAATATAAAATTATAAAAGTTATTTTCATTTGTTTGGGATACTAACTGCAAGATCAATTGAAATTTAATGACATATAAACTATACTAGAGGCCTGTTGCACGAATTCATGCACAGGTGGGGTCTGGCTGGCCCACCCCCATCTGGTTCAGCCGGGGGAAGGGGCTGTGAGTGTTTGGTCGGCTGGCCCAGCCCCCAGGTCGAACTCCCAATTGAACTCCTGATGGAGGGGACAATTTGCATCTTAGGCTTTTATTATATAGGATTTAATTATGGTATACTACGTGTGTGTGAATTAGTTTAACCAAAGGTATCTATGTCTTTCTCATTCAATATTACCAACATCTGAATTTCATTCAGTCTAATGCATATTTTGTATTAAGTGTCTACTTGGCACAATACACTCAAGTAATATTATAAGTTCCAGATGATAGCCATAAATAATATTTAAGGAATTAAGAGTAGTGGTAACATTCCCTGTTGTAACAATTGGCAGGAGTCAAGTTTTCTAGTTAAGGAATATAGTTAAATTAGAAGCCGGGTACACAGATTTGAGCATATTGATAGGAAATTAATTAGAAGAAATATTTTAATATCACTATTCGCCCTTTCTCTGTAATTGAAGTGTCAACCAAATTCACGCTCAACAATGACAGATCGAAACACATGCGTGTAATTGGCGCCAGCAAGAGCTTTATATGTACTGCACATGCGCAAGTCAACTTAGCCTTTTATATATATACTAGGGACCAAGTGCACGAATTTGTGCACCTTGAAAGGAACTGTAGGCTGCAAGGCTACAGGGGCATAAGGTCTCAGCCCATCCTCCGCACCCCCTGCTGGGACCTTTCACTGTAGCCCCGCTCCCACTGCCACCACCACCGCTTCCAGGCACTGACAGCACCGACCCCGCTGGCAACCGCTGACAGTGCAGAACAACTGGGGCCAGAGCCAGCAGCAGGTATGAGTGGGAACAGCACTGTCAGTGGGTTTGAGCAACAGCTGCTACCCCAATCATCCCTCAGGAGCATGGGGATGTGGAGAAGCCCTCAGGGCAATCAGAGCCGGCAGCTGCACCCGCTGACAATGCCAAATGATCAGGGCTAGCACTAGGAGCTGGCAGCAAGTGCGAGCGGTGATGCCAGTGCTGGCTGTGGGTGCAAGCGGCTGGCACTGGCAGCAGCTGCGAGTGGCCAGTGGGACCATGATGCATGGGAGCAAAGCATTTTCAGTAACCATCAGAGGCTTTCCCCGATGACAGTGACTGGCGCCCTGTCTTGGTCTGACACCCCGCTCACTGCTCCACCATCCTGACATGGCCTCTGCCTCTGCACTCTGCAGCCTACTGCTAACACCCACCATGTTCCACACATGCCTTGGTGGTCAGTGCACATCATTGTGACTGGTTGTTCAGTTGTTTGATTGTTCAGTTTTTCTGCCATTCAGTCTATTTGCATATTAGATGTTGGGAGCCATCAGAGTTCAGACAAGCAACTCAGTCTTAAGGAAATAGAATTAAGTTCCTTCTAGCAGAAGTTATGCGGTGCCCTGAGGGTTTGGCCAGAAGATAAGATTAACCTGCCGCTTAACATCTTTGCAACTTCCCCTTCCTGATCCTCCCCCATAGATAGCCCAGCCTTGGAATGTTAAACCTTGGAATGTTACGCCGCCCTGGCAGTTAGCCAATCCTGTGTTGCCAGATACCTCACCACCTTGCCACTCAGTGCCTAAACCAATTATACACTGCCAAAGACCCCTCTGCATAGGCAACCCTGCCCCCCTTTGTTTCTGCTGTATATATACAGCCATTTCAGAGAATAAAGTTGAGGCTTGATCAGAACTTTGTCTTGCCTCCATTCTTTCGCGTTCCTTGTTTGTTTCATTCTCTTAGGTGGTTCCTGCGTACCCCCGTTGTTGCCCCGCGGGTCGGGACAATTAGTGTTTTATACATATATAGAATAAACTTTTTTAATTAAACCTGCTTTCTGATGTAGCTAAACTTCTTCCAGTCCAGTGAAGCTGCCCAACTTCTCTTTCAGGTAATTGTCAGCAACACAGCAGTAAATATCAACATGAAACAGATTATTACTGTAGATCACACAGAAGTGCAATAGTGTTTGACTATATTTTGCGCAGTGAGAAAACCTGAAGTATTTTCAACCTCCACCATTTCTTACTTTCCAGTTGGGTTAAGTTTCTAGACTTTCTAAGTCTCCACTTTCTGGCTAATGAAAAGAAAATAGGATTCCACCAAGTCTCCTACCTATCTACTCCAAGAATTCTATGGGAATCAAATGAAATGAGGCACAGGAAAACACTTCACAGACATTTGGCTAAAGTGTGAAATGTTTGCATCTGGCTATAAAGCAAGTCATGTTCCTGGGTTGAAGAAACTCCAAGGAGGCTAGTCATCCCTAGGAAGAGAAAACTGGGCGTTGCTATGTGACATCATTACCCGGAGCTCACAGCGAACATTTCTGGCTGGGCTGGGCTGGGCTGGGCTGTGGACCACATTTTGTGCCACAGGGTCTCAGCAGCATCAGCTGAGATTTGGGGGGCTGTCATTCCAGGGTAGTAGCAGGGCCTGTGTCCCACATGGGGGAAGCCAAATGTTGCTTTGTGGGCGCCAGGTCAGTGTTGTTGGTTCTCTATAAATGGCCAGTGTGTGTCACAGCAGCTCCTGCATTGAACATCTGCCCCCTGATGGGCACTGCATGTCATAGAGATTGGTCAGACTGTCGGACACTTAGCATATTAACCTTTTATATATATTGATATAAAACCTTGTTTTTCATGCATAGAAAGTGAATGCAGCAACAAAATACTTTGTATTTTTAATATTTGGCAGTAGAATGATTTCCATTTCTATTTTCTAGCTATTATTAAATCAAAAAATTATTAATTTATTTTTAATATATTTTTATTGATTTTTTTACAGAGAGGAAGGGAGAGGGATAGAGTTAGAAACATCGATGAGAGAGAAACATCGATCAGCTGCCTCCTGCACACCCCTCACTGGGGATGTGCCCGCAACTAAGGTACATGCCCTTGACTGGAATCGAACCTGGGACCCTTCAGTCCCCAGACCTATGCTCTATCCAGTGAGCCAAACTGACTAGCACTATTAATTTCTTTTATTAAATGTTTTGGCTTTCTGAGATATTTAAAGCAAAGAAGAGGTTCGGGGCACATTATTAATAAACAAACATTTAAATAAAACTGAATATCTTTGGAATTTTTAGATTAGCATTAATGCTTATAGGAAAAATATTTTATTGTTTAAAATTGTATTATTATATTCTATATTAACTTTGGAAATATTCTATTTTAGAATGTTAAGTTTTGTTAGTGTTTGCTATTTTTCTAGTGCAAATCTAATTTCTTCTTTTTATTTCCCAGTAATCTAGACTGATACCTATTTCCATATCTATTTCAATTTCTAATTGATTGTAAAGAAGAAAGAGATTGGGCAGTTAAGTTTCAACATTCTGTACTCTTTGTGCAGATCCCGATACCAAAAAAAGATGAGTTAACAAAACTATGTGTGGGCTGTTAACCATTTTTGTTTTTTCCCTTTTGGAAAATGTAGATGCAATAACATTTCCAGCAGAAAGACTTAAACACTAAGTTCCTAGTATTTAAGAATGCAAATGAAGTAATCTGTTTTCTGTACGCCTGGAGGTATTATGTAAGAAAACAGAGATAAATTTCTATGATCAGTTCTACAGATTTCCTTTGTCATGTAAAATCTTAGACTTGGTTGTACTGGCAAGAATCAAAGAAGAGCAATATATTGATAGAAAATACCCAGAGAAAAATAAATTCAGTAAAATCTGAGAAAAATATGAGATAACTAAAAAGTCAGTCTTTGGGATGAATTTAAGCCTCTCTCCTCTAAAGAAAGTCTAGTTTTAGAATTAGAACATTTAAAAAAATACTTTCGCAAAATATTGAAAATCAGTTCAACATTAAAATTCCTTTGGTGAAGTTGTTACATTTATCACTCAGCTACCTGGCATTTTCAAGGAGTTAAGTTTATTTTTTGCTTTGTATTATAACAATAATGATTTAATTAGAGACGTGGGTAAAAATTTTAAAGTTTTTCTTTTAGAAGTATTTTTTAAGAGGATGAGTTAAGCTTCAAATTTAAACTTGGTTATGTATTAAAATTCTCCTTATGTAAACTAATCATAGGAATTATTTAGTGGTTAAGATTACAATTTCCTTTATACTTTCTATAAAATATTTTATATTTTTACAATTTAAAATGAATTATTTCATTTCTCCCTGATCCAATTATTTTTATTGTTTCATGAATATGGAAATTAATGAGTTCTACTTTTGTATTGAAAGCTAATATTTTCCCAGTTCAATTTTGAAATATACCTTATAACAACTATAAAATTAGATGAGCAATTTTACAGGTTACGAAAAAAAATTTAAGATTTAATAATCCTTAAATTAGCATGAGGGGATATTAATGTAGATGCTTCATGACTCACCTTCCTGCCCATTCCTCACAGTCCATTAACATTTACTGCTAGTAGTGAACAAGAATAGTAAGCTGGTCAACTAGTGAGAAAGGCTAGAGAGCTTTTTTTAATCAAAATACTAAATATTAAATTTAATCTTTAAAATTTTTTTTAATTGATCTAGGATATTCTCTAGATTACGTATTTCCTCTATTTCTTTTGAAAATATTTATGAATTTCTTTTAAATTTTACTATAAGTACAAGTCCTTCCACACTCCTTGCTTAATTTACTGCTTTTCTGGAACACATCAAGTTTTCGATACCTCCATTGGATGAAATTAAGAGTCATATGGTTTGAATAAAGCAGGCTCTACCTACAGTTGGGATATTCTTTTTTGTTACCCCATTTAATTGCTCTGCTCTAATACAGCCTACATTATAAAGCTAATTTCAAATACCAAATGGAATGTTAAAAAGTAGAGATCATGATTTCCAATTCACTGCATTGAGCAATTAATTTCTCAACTACTCAGCACTAGTTTAACCTGCCACCCTGCTACTTTCATCTTTATTTTTGTTATCAATAAGAATGAAATGAAGTAAAAGTGACAATAAGATGCAATAGACTGACCCAATTAAAGATGGATTTATCTCTAAATGGAAAAAAAATTTTAAGTTTGACAAGAGTAAAGGAACAAGGAATGCAAAAACACTAACAATAAAAACAATATTTATTTACTTTTAGTACCATTTTCAAGGCACTGTATTAAGGCTTACTTTATCCTAAAACTCATTTTGTAAACATTTTAGCCATTAGGTTTTAATTTTTTACAAAGTTAGAAAGTCTTTAATTTATTCTGGAATTACACAGTAACACCTTCCTTTGTATAACCTTCCATATTAAAAGGTTTTCTTAATATTCTTTTCTCAAAAAATTAGGGCTAAACATGGCCCATGTGGCTCATTTAGTTGGGCATCATGCTGTACAAATTCCTGGTCGAAGGTTAAATTCCTGGTCAGGGCACATTCCCAGTTTGAAGTTTTGATCCCCAATTGGGGAACTCATGCAGGAGGCAACCAATCAATGTTTCTTTCTCTCTTCTCTCATCTCTCTCCTCTCTCCTGTCTCTAAAATCAATTTTAAAAATCTATACTAATAAAAGGGTAATACAAAAATTGGTCAGGATGCCCTTACAGTAACGACCGAATAGCAGGCTGCGTGGGGTGACCAGGCCGGTGGGGGTGGGGATGGGGGGGTGGGGACAGTGAGGGGCAACCGGGCCAGCATGGGGAGCAGTTGGCAGCAACCAGGCTTGCAGGGGAGGCAGTGAGGGGCTATCAGGCTGGCAGCGAGGTGGGGGGCAGTGAAGGGAGATCAGGCCAGCAAGGGGGCCAGTTGGGGCAATCAGGCCAGGAGGCAGAGGCGCTTAGGGGTAATCAGGTTGGCAAAGGAGCAGTTAGGGGCAATCAGGCAGGCAGGCAGGTGAGCAGTTAGGAGTCAGCCGTCCTGGATTGTGAGAGAGATGTCCCGGATTGGAGAGAGTGCAGGCTGGGCTAAGGGGACACACCCCCTTGCACGAATTTCGTGCACCGGGCCTCTAGTAGGACTATAAAACAGGAGGACATAAATAATCATCACTACTTCATGTGTCAGTAAAATTAGGATCTGAGAGATTAAATCAATCACCTACAGTCACTAACTGGGTAGAGTGATAGAAACAAGACTAAGATCTAAACTGGTGTTTTTATCTGGGACTCTGATGTCTTCTTATGCCCATCTCACATACTGTGAACAAATTTAGGTGGCCAGTGCTTTCCAAGTCAAAGACCATGTGCTGACTACTTTCTAGGAAGTGATCAAACAGCAGGTGTGCCTGGCACAGTCACAGGACACACCTATTACCCCAGTATCCCATCTGACATCATCCCCTTTTCACTCTCAGAAGCATGCTGTTTTGAAAAGATCTGGTCTCTGCACACAAGGAATTTATAGTCTAGTAGAACAAACAACACACACCAAACAAGAAAAACAGTAAATAGTAAAGAGAACCATAAATACATTAAAAGAGGTGAAAAATCAGGCACGTAGTATGAAGAGTCCAATGGGGGAATCAAAAAGACTTTTTTAAAAAAAAGAGGCAGCAGTTGAGAGAAAGACAACTAAGATTTGGAAAAGTAGCATGGGCAAACAAACATTTAAATTTACAGAAAAACACCTCTCTCACTGGTCTCTGAAAGGTTCTGCATTCATCAGAGAATTATGATGAGAATACATACAACCAATGATCATCCAAAAGAGTCTCCTCTCTTTCTCTTAAGACCAAAAACAACCAGATTTCAATTGTATACTTCTTTATATCTAGTAACATTTAAAGTCATGCATTCACTCTACAAATGCTTGCCAAGTACCCACTCATTATCAGGCACTGTCCTGTGTCTAAGGATACAATGATGGACAATACAGAGGTATAGTATCACTGAGCCCCCTTAGTTGACAAAACCAGGAAGACACAATACAACAAGCAATTTGAATCACAATAAAGCATGGGTACTGTGATAGAGCAAGTATAGAGTATTCTAAGAAACTGATAATGTTATTTGGAATAAAGCATACATAAATAGAAACTTTATCAAGCAACTCAACGTAAGTTTACTAGAATGGCATCTCTACATATAAAGTGACAAAATTTCAATCATCAGCTACATAAATAGTAAAAGACAAAGGGATTCTTTCCAGATACAAATTCCTTCCTCTTTGCATCAGAAATTTTGCTCCATTGAGTTCATATTAAATATGCTACGATTTTAACCTGCTCAGATCACCTGATATTTCTGTCTTTCTCAGAAAGTCCAACCAGGGCCTTCTTTTTTTTTTTTTAAATATATATTTTATTGATTTTTTTACAGAGAGGAAGGGAGAGGGATAGAGAGTTAGAAACATCAATTCAGCTGCCTCCTGCACACCCCCTACTGGGGATGTGCCCACAACCAAGGTACATGCCCTTAACCAGAATCGAACCTGGGACCCTTGAGTCTGCAGGCCAGCTCTATCCATTGAGTCAGACTGGCTAGGGCCAACTAAGGCCTTCTTGACCTTCCAGATAAATGCGACCTGAGATTGCAATCTCCTCCCTTCATCGAATCAAGCCCTTCAACTGATGAGGGGGGAAACTGACATATATAATAGACTAAGCTTCATTTTTATCAACTACCACTAAGCATGAACATTAATTTCAGCAAAATAATATTCTTAAAATATTTTATTAGCCAGTGTGACTCCTTTCAAATGTATACCACCAACCTCACATAAACTTCTGAAGTTCTAAAGTTATGGTTAATATCACCTACACCCCCCTTCCCTTACCTCCCATGCTACTTAAATCATACAAAACAACTGTCAGGCATGGTTTAAAATTATGGGCAGTAATTAGAAGCAGTAGAGTATAATGATCAACAGCAACGACTGTGGAATCTGCCTGAACTCCAATTCTATGTTAAATTACTTGGTTGGCCTTGGACAAGTTTTTTAAACACTGTATGCCTCAGTTCTGTATCTGTGCAGATTAAATGAATTATAAATGTAAAGCACCTAAGTCAGAGGAGACCCACATTAAGCTGCTACATAAGTGTGAAGGAATTTAGAAGCCACAGTTACACAGCTGTTGGCTGGTGAGGACTTCCTTCCTGCTTGGAGCTCAAATAGGGAGCTAACATAAGGATGCAAATGAGAGATGCTAGTGATTAGGATTAATGGTAGCACTGGTAGTGGTAAGAAGTGGTGAGAAGCAGTCAAATTCTAAATTTATTATAAGGTAGAGTCAAAAAAACTAA
This sequence comes from Pipistrellus hanaki, assembly GCF_964339955.1. Lineage (NCBI taxonomy): Eukaryota > Metazoa > Chordata > Mammalia > Chiroptera > Vespertilionidae > Pipistrellus > Pipistrellus hanaki. The sequence goes on from NC_140505.1 coordinate 35,538,466, forward strand.
CTCCCTTCCTGAAATGCCCTTTCCCCTCTGTATCTCTGTTCTTCTCCATCTTCAAGGCCTAGTTCAAATGCCACCTTTTTCATGAGACTTTTCTAGATACTCCTCCATCAAAAGTAGTAACTTCATTATTAACTTCTCCAAAAGATTATTTATGACTCTCTTATGAGTAAACTACTCCCTGTTGTATCTCCCCATATAAACTTCTTTGGGGTGGTAAACCTGCCTCATCTTTGTATTCACTAGTGTCTACCATATCAAAAGATGCATGCCAAACAATCAAGTTAGATAAATTATATGTTCCTCCTGGCTCAAGAAGTCCATGATTTCCTCCTATAGGTGCACTTTATAACTCTAATGATGCCACAATTATGAAACTCAGATTTACGAGGGCACAGAGTTTCTACCAGTATGATAGAACTAATTCTTGAGATGAAACAAATAGCTATATAAATACAAAATACTCTTCTTTACTAATCCTTTCATATACACACCCCTCTTATTAGAAGTTTGAAATTTTTTCTCTCCAGTTGTATCCAACCCCCAACTTGTGGGAATTAACCACTACCTTCATGCAACACCTGCACTAGATTGTTGCAATTATCACATTGCCCTATAAAATTATGTAGTATAACAGACATTTTTGTGGGAGTTAGTCAGCTCACAACTTTCCTAAACTTCCCTTTTCCAAACCACAGCAAAAGACCCCTTGACTGCAGTCCGTGTGAAAGATGTGATCTTGACCCCTAAACACTGATGACTATAGTAAAAAGCAACTACCCCAAACTACACCCATGGCAGTTCCTTTCCTAAGAATGGGGAGAGAGAAAACAGACACTTTCCTCTTTTCAGGGTGCCAGACCTCAAGTCCCTAAGCTTGGAAGCTATGGATTCGGTCAGCATGTCCCACAGGGCCAGGTGAGCAGAGAAGCAGAGGGTGAAATGCACAGGCTTACAGAAAGATTTCAAAGAAGAAAGCATCAACACTAAGAGAAATAAGACCTGGCAGCTGCCTATTCTCTACTTCCAATACTTTCCTCAAGCCTACCAATGTTCTCACTCCTGGATTCCTCAAAGATATGTTTTAATTGATTGTTGTGTTTTGTTTTGTTTTGTTTTAAGAAAGAGCTGGAGAGAGGGAGGAAAGCAAGGTGGGACATGGGTGTGAGAGAGAAACAAAGATCTGTTGCCTCCTGTACAATGCCCCGACCAGGAATGGAACCTGCTACTTTTTGGCATACAAGACAATGCTGCACCAACTGAGCCACCCAGATAGGGCATCATAAACCTTCAGTCTGATACACATTATCGTTATAGTAATGAAGAAGTACATAATATTATGTGTACAGGCTTCCCTAACTGCTTAGATTAAAACCCAACTTCTGCCCTAACTGGTTTGGCTCAGTGGATAGCGCGTCAGCCTGCATACTAAAGGGCCCCAGTCAAGGGCACATTCCCAAGTTACAGGCTTGATCCCCAGCAGGAGGTGTTCAAGAAGCAGCCAATCAATGATTCTCTCTCATCACTGATGTATCTCTCTCTCGCTCCCCTCTCCTTTGCTCTCTGAATTGAATAAAAATATATTTTAAAAAAACAACCCAGCTTCTTACAGTGGCTCTACCTGAGCTGCCCTGAGCCTATCCTTCCAACTTCATTCTCTAACACTTGCCTCCTCGTTCATTATTCTCCTGCCACACCAGCTTCCTTCTCTGGAGCCAATGTGCTAATCTCACCCCTGCCATTTACACCTGCTATTCCCTCTGCCTGAAGAGGGCTTGCTTACCCAGAGCTTCATGTGCTAGCAGCTCCTTCTCATATTTCAGTTATTACAGTTCAAATGTCACAACCTTCTCTGCACCCCATCATCACTGTCAACCCCCATCACACACATCCACACCCACCCCACTCAGACACATGCACACCGTGGGCCATGACTCTTCTATAGATGATTGCCTTTGGGTCAGACACTAATCCTTGACCCAATCAATTGTCAATAGAGTGACAGGATCACATGATAAAGAAAGCTTGGTAATTTAAACATCAGAAACTGCATGCAATGAGGCAAAGAGAAGCAAGAATCTAAGTAATAAGTCAAGTATTAATGACAAACTGAGCTGAAAACAGAAATGATTAACAAGGCAAATCTACCAAAATCTGTTTCCTAAAAGATCATGGAAGTACTTAGAGCAAAAAAAAAGTAATTATACCAATACAAATGTTAGGTTTTCATCTTCTTTCTGTAAAATGCATGTATCCTTATTCTTTAAAAACACATCAAGCATAAATTAATGACATTAAAATCACTATTAGCACCTCTAAAAGTATGTAGCCTTGAGATAATATTACTCTTCAGATATTACTAATTTTCATCAATATATAAAGTATACTTACTAATAATATCAGTTATTTACAAAAGCAATAATTATTGCTCAAGGGTACTTTAAGGTACAAATATTTAAACATTATTATTATGTAAAATTTTTAAGAAGACCATACAAACAAAAATATAAGTTGACAATGACTAAAATGTGGCTAAATCTTATCTCTAAATTATTTTTAAAATAGGCATTAGTACAGGATTCGCAGAAAGAAAATTATTACAAAAAATAATTATTTTGTATCTGAAAAAAAACACACACACACAACTTAGCATTTGCCCAGAAGATGCTGCCTGAACCCCCATCCTTCTAAATTTGGGGTGTCTTAGGAAATTCTGGGTCAGCAATCAAAGCCAGTGCTGACGCACAACTATAATAGTCCACTTTCAAAATTCTTAAAAACCCATTTGGGGGTTGTCAGTAGGAGGTAAATTAAAGCCTTATGTATAGAGAAGCAAATAATTTGAAAAATGTACAGGGGCAATGAACCCTGAAGTTATCAGGCATCAAAATGACTATAAATGTGTTAGGTCTAGTTTAGGTAGATCTAAGTTTTCTACTTTTCAACTTTTTTTTTTTTTTTTAATGTGTAAGAACTGCTAAACTTGCCCTTAAGGTAATCCTTTCCCACTGTATGTAAAACTATTAGATTAAGTTATTTAAGCATCTTCTTTAGTTTTTAAGTTGAAATAAAATCTCACAATATGCAAGTAACTGAACAGGACAGAGTTTTTCAATCAAATTAAATAACCCAATGATTTTCTGGTAGCAAAATTACATTAAACATTTATCAGATATTCATAAGTAGACAACAAAAAAGAAAACCGGAATTAAAGTTTAGTCATATTAAGAAACTAACCTGGAAAATGTTGCTACAAGTCCTAACCACTTTTAAAACAGAATTCTACCTCTAATATACAGATCTAGTCAAACAGTAAAAGAAGAAAATCCACTTTCATATTAATGATTAAGCGGAGGGGAGGGAAGAACTCCTTCACAGCTGAATTTTTAAAGACACACTTTGTATAAAAAGACTACTTAGTAGCATGCAGAAACTTTCAGTAACTATAAAAGTAAAATGTAATCAGCATGATGGGAATGTTTTTGGAGGGGTCTTTTTTAGTCCTGAGAATGTTTGAAGTCTTGAGTTATTTTTACATGCTCTTCTAGAAAGAACTGATTTCTTATCCTTATGTTTCATATTTTAAAATGGCTTGGAAATGGTAAAAACAGAAAAAAATCAATTTTCTTTTTCGACAGGGGGCCCATGCAAGGCTTCCTTTGCCAAGATTCAAACAGATACTTCTCAACACATCATGAGTATGTATTAAGAAGACCATTTAGAGCTCATATTCAGATTTTTTAAATTTTGTTTTACTGAAAAACTTTAAGATGTTTACTAAAAATAATAGGCTTGAGAAATAAGAATTCTACACTGCCTTATCTGACCCTAAGACTACTAGACCAAATATCACTAAAACTAGTTAAATGCTCATTATACAAGAGGCAATTTGCCAGTAACTGAAAAAAAGCCTACAAAATAAACAAATGAATTCTACCTGACACTAGAAAGCTGGCAATGGTTATAGAAGCTTTAGCCGTCTAAAACCATAATCAGAACTCCTGACGATTAATCAACTTTTTAACACTTCCCATCTGTACAAGTGCTCAAGGTAGTGCTTACTGTCACTTGACAAGTTGCTTAGCATTGCAAAATTTGATAATTCATGTCTTACTGAATTTTTACTGACTTGGAAGAAAATAAAACACCAATTAAAAGCAGATGTCACCTTTAATTCTAACTGGCTGACAAACTTCTAAAATTTTTACCGAATGCGGAGACAGAATGCATGTAGATGACAGTTTGGACAGTTAAATATTCAAAGTCACTGATATTCCCCACAAATTTGCAAGTGACTTTCCAGAACTTAATCCCATGAGGCTTTTTTCTGGCAGGAATCCAAAAGGAATAGTTTCAAGTAGTTGTAAATCTATTGTTACATTTGGCAAAGGTTACAAATGTTGATCAGAATACTACTAAACTAATATTCTCAAGATTCATATCTATAACTTCCTACCCATAAAAATTTTTCCAAAACAACACTGTTCCATGTTACTCTTCTATTAAAACTCTAGCTGATAAAAAATTAATACACAGATGTAATACACTATGTTCAACATGCCTTCATGTTTAGATGATCCAAGAGCTAAATCACAACCAACTGAATTTACCATAGAATAATCATCTAACTTGAGTATTGATATTTTTCAATATCTTTTAATACTGTATTGTTAGTAATAAATTCACTCACTTTTTATTCTAACCATGAATTCTGAGCAAAACTTCTTGAATTTAATGTTTTGATACGCACCACAAAAATAAATAAGTAGACAACAGGGGATCCTACAAGCACACACAACTGGCAATATTAATACCTATTTCTTTGCAATAAACTCAAATTCCCAAAAATATGAAAATACGCTTAAGATATATAAAGAATTACAACATTTTTAATCTTCTAAAGACAGACTAGTGTTTCCTAACACTATCCCATCTATGCGTGAAGTAACTCGGGATAAAATCCTCAGTTCTAAAAATGCTTCATTATATTATATCAAGTTTTTTTACAGAAAGAAAACCTCTAGATTTTTCCCAAACACCTCAATTTCAAAGACAACATTAACATGAGTCTTGTCCCTATGTCCAGAAACGCCGACCACAGCCTCCACAGATTACCCTTTAATGATCTACTCAAGCTTTCAAAAGCCAGAACAAGCTGGTACCAATCAGGCAAAGAGGGAAAATTGAATCCCAGAAGGAATCACCACACAGATCCCAATCACAGTAATGAGGTCCCTCAGAGCTGTAAGGCCTATCAAGCCCTTTGCTTTGGTGGACTCAGTGCATAGCAATCAGACTTGGCTTAATAGCTAGAAGGGGTAAGGGAGCCAGGTGGATCCTCTATTGTTCACTTCCAAGGTCTAACAGAGTATTTGCACTTTAACAGAAAGTCTGCCGTGAAAGTTGGGGGGAAAATGAAATGGAAAGGTGGTCACAAAAAGGGGATTTAAGGAGATAGCCTACCTGTGGCAACTTTTGTAGGCCTCATCTTTGCATTTGCATCCAGCTTCATGCATTGCTAATCAGAGATCCACTGGAAGCTTCAGAACCAACTGAAAGGCCTGGCAGGGTATTTGGCTTTCAATTCTTCTACTCTGTTTATTCCCAATATATATTCATCAGGCTTAGAAACAGCTCTTGAACAAGGGCAGCCACTCAGCAATGAAATGTAAATTACTGACATGTGCTGAAACCTGGACTTGCCACCACTAATGAGCACATTAAAGGAAAAATGCTCACTAGATGACTGCAACCTTTTACTTAACCCTATGTGCACGGAAAGCCACAATTCAACATCAATTAAAGAGCTAGTTGCCAAACAGTAACAGAGCAGCCCTGTCACCACTTTTAATACCCCACAGAATGAAAACCTAAGAATAACTTGAAATTTTTACATTTCATCGACTAAACATACTGTGCAAAACATTACTGTAAACATGTCAGCTTTGGTTAAAGATTTGTGAAACTAATCTAAAAGCTGCCATTATTTCAAACAATTTCAAAAAGTGAAAATAAAATTTCTGGATGTAAAAAAAAAAAAAAAATCAACAAGGTACTAATCTATTAGTTTATTCACTAATTCAGTCAACAAATTCTAGACTTAGTGATCTGAAGCTCACCAGGGACCTGGCAAGACCCTGTAAAGTTTAGAAGCTTGTCAAGAAAAACAAATTATAAATCATATCAACTAATGATTTAGATCTCAAAATAAATAAGATATTTGGTTTATATGAACAGGGGCTCATTCAGTAGAGTACAAAATATTAGCCTATTCACCATAATCCAAGCTGCAATTTATAGTGGAAAAATCTAAAATGAAATGAGAACAGAAATCCAGTATCTATTAACTTTTAAAATAAATTGATTTTCATAATTAAAATAAATTTAAGTGAAAACTTCAAAATAAATGTGGCACTAGGATGAATGAAGGCATTAATATGTTGATTTACTATTTTGAGTTATTGTTTTATTTTATTTTTAAACTATAATACATGCAAGTACTTGTAATATTAGAATGTTTGAATATAATTTTATCTTTCTCTGATGATCTAAAAACATACCAGATTCTTAAAGCCCATGAAAAATTAATCACAACAAACATTAAAATATTTAAAATCTGGTTATGATTTTCTATTTGTGGTTTTTGGCTAAACTTAATTTTTTCATATAGTAATGTGCCATTAAACTCTAGATTTTAGAACCTTCAGGGCTTGAAGAAACAACAGACTTCAAAAGAACTGATTACTACTAGCATGTGATTAAGAAAATCATATTTCTGATTAAGTTTCTTAATCCTCAAATTAAAGATAATATCATTGGATATATACAGATTGGGAGGGGAAGCACATATAAAACCACTTTATATAATATTTGACAACTCCCCAAATAAGAGAATCATTTGTTCACTAAAAAACCAAGACCTCATCCTTTCACTATTAGAGACCAATCCATTTAACAAAGTCTTTTCATTCAAAAGTATACCTGACTGTACAAAGCCAGAACTCAGACTTTCTTTTACCTTTAAGAAAATGTACTTATCCAGGTAATTTCCCCAAAACTATAGAAACATTTGTCTAACTTCCACAGTATGTATATATTTCTACATTATTGATTACTTTTGGCATCTCAGAGAGAACTGTTTTTATCTTCTATTTCTTCTAATTGCTTATTTGATATTTTTCACTATCTGTAGTTAATTATCACCATTGCTGGTTTTCATCTCTACCAAATACTGTTACTGCTAAGACCTCCACACCCAATAGCTAAAATTATACTGCCAAAGCACCTAAAAAGCAAGTCTTCCAACATGTGTGGATGCTGATATGGCTGCCACATACTGACTCACCAGAGCCACCACAGTCCCAAACCACATTACTGCATTCCAGTGTTCTCTTTCTTCTTCTCTGTACTTTTCTTCTTATTTCATCTGCTTCTTATTCCCACTTCTAGCTTTTATGGGAAAAGCTGAACTTTTACAGACAACTCTTCATATAGAAATATTATATAAACTAGAGATACCAAAAGGCTTAACAAATTATAAAAGTATAGTCTTACAGGGGGAAAATAATGATGGGTGACAAAAAAAAAAAAAAAATGTTGAAAACATTTTAAGGTTTTATTTTGTCTTGCTCCACAACAAATAATTGTACAATCTCTTCTTCAGAAGTAGCATTGCCCAGAAGTTAAGAGTATAGGCAATGCCTAGGTTTGAATCCTTGCCCTGGCACTAATAGCTGTGTGACCTTGAGCAACTTGCTTAAACTCACCTTCCTTTGCTTTTTCTACCTGTAAAGTGAACATAGCACTACCCACATATAGGGTTATTAAGAAGAAAAAACAATGTAGTACACATAGACTGCTTGGAAAGTGCCTAGCATGGAGTAAGGACTCAAAAAAAGTTAGCAATTTGCTAAGTGTTAAAATTTTATTCATTGGTATCATGATCACAATCAACCTTGTTGCTATACTATTTTATCTGAACTCAATATTTTCTTTTTATCTTTCTCTGCTTTCACTTTTTAAGTTTTTTTTCTCTTAAATGCTTTCATAGCCCAGCCAGTGTTGAGCATTGACAGAGGTCACAGATTCTCTTCCCAATCAGGGCACATGCCTGGGTTGTGGGCTGGATCCCCATGGGGGGCATGCAGAAAGCAACCAATCGATGTTTTTATCCTTCTCCCTTCCTCTCTAAAATAAAAACATTATTTTAAATATATTTTTATTAAATTCAGAAAGGGGAAGAGGGATGGAAACATCAATGATGAGAGAGAATCATTGATTGGCTGACTCCTGCACACCCCCAACTGGGGTTCAAGCCTGCAACCCCGTCATATGCCCATGACTGGGAATCGAACCCAGGACCCTTCGGTCCACAGGCTGACCATCCACTGAGCCAAACCAAATAGGGCTAAAAACGTACTTTAAAATGCTATTATAAAGGTGGTAATAGCAGGAATGATAATAAAAACCAGAGTCTTAATATCCTACACTAATAAATATAGACCCAAATTAAAACTCCAAAGAACAAAGATTGCAAAACAAACTTACCATTAATAAATGTGTATAAAAGCCATATTATACTAAAAGTCATATATAAAAATCTGATATACAGTTTTTATGCAAAAGGATAGAAAATAAATCCTAATAAATATTTGTTAATTTTTAATTAATAAAAATATATTTCAAATTAGATTGATATGACTAGCAATAAATGTAAGCCTCCCTCCAAAAATTTGTCTCATGTAAACATATATAAGCAAGACCATTAAAATTAATGAAGAATTATTAATGACAAGAAAGATGATAAATGACAGGAATTCAGAGATTAAAAAAGTAACAGCCCTTCCCTTGGCATGAAAATAATCATAATAAGGTCAGAAAACAATGTCTAAGTCGGCTGAAAAAGGGTAGTCTGAGAAATCTTGCTCTTCCTACCTAAAATGCTCTTTCCCTATGAAATCTCAGCTTAAAGGTCACTTTCTCAGAGAGGTTTTTGGTGCCATCTTATTTTAAAAGGCCACCCATTCACTTTGGGCAGTATTTCTCAACTTTTTAGGGCTCAGAACCTCCTTAGAGTTTGAAAAAAATTGATCATCTCAAAGAGCTTTTGCTTATGTGCGTTGTGTCTATCAATATTTATAGGTTTAAATTGAAAACTTTTAAAAATATTTAATTTTTTAAAAATAAACCTATTTAAAATTAACAATTAGAATTAACATTTTTATGACAAAAGTAAATCAGTAAAAGGGGAAATGTTTTACATTTTTGCAAATCTCTAACAGCCAGCTTAATGGAAGACAGCTGGATTCTCATATCTGGTCTGCATTCAATCAGTTATGATAACATACACCACGTAGCCACTGGAAAACTCTACTGCACAATCATGGGAGAATAAGAAGTGGCGGGGGGGGAAGCTATTATGAAAACAGTTTTCACTTGGCAGAATATCTGGAAAGGTCTAAAAGATACCCAAGTGGCCCCCCTCCCCAACACCCTGGGAACCAATGCTCTCTTGCATCATCCACTTTGTTTTCTTTATAGCACTCATCACTGTCTGACTTGGTTAACTCACCTATCTTCCTGGACACACTAGAAAAAAAACTGCATGGAAACTCGGGTTTTTGTCTTGTTCACAACTAGAACAGTGTCTAGTTCACAACTAGTCTGGGAACTTTCTACTCTTGCCAGAAGGTAAGCGTCTCTTGTATATGAAATAATGGTCTCTTTTCCATTTTTGTAATCCATTTGAATTTAATCCACATTGATTTTCACCCTTTGCTAGGTTTGGTTCCTTGAACTCAAAAAAATATATAAATACCAGCAGTAGTAGCTGCTTTTCCTACTGAACTATATCATTTTTCCAAACTGTGTCAACCATTAGTGGGTATTCTGCAAGGGCAGGGAATTAATGATCAAAAACAGGAATATGAAAAAGGAAGGACTAAATTTCTCAAATTATTATTCTCTTATACACAAAACACAAGTGAATCAAAACATGCTTCTTTCTTGTGGTAATTAATATGTCCTGGATATAATTTTGTCTACTTTGATACAAGCAGACATCATAACAAATAGCATGTTAAAGCTCTTTGAGAAATGCAGTCCTATGTAATAAACCTTGTAGAAATAGGCTACCATCGTGGGACATAAAGCATAAAAATTTTAATGTGATCCCCAGGATAATGAAAATTACTCCTTAATACTCTAACAAATGGATTATCTTTTTAACTGAATCACCCAGGAGGGAGCTTCCTTTTATATCTTTCTCTAGATTAAGTTTATATACATGAGAAGAGAGCATCTTGACTAATTCTTGTTGTGGACATGCTTGAGTCAAGATGTGAAAAACCAAGGTGACCTGAAAAAAGGGAATGTTTTTAGGTAGTATACTTTGATTTTAATTTGGTGCCTGTTCTAAAACTGAAGGATAAAGACAAAATGTTGTTTCTTTCTCCTGGTCATGAATCTATCAAGTGTAACTGAAAAAGAAGAATAAAACCAGACCTTATGATACCAAGAAAACATTTCAAAGACAATGGCTAAAATTCCCTCATAAAGGATGTGAAAGAGAGCTTTAAAATCTCCCAGGTTTGCCCTAGCTGATTTGGCTCAGTAGACAGAGCATCGGCCTGCAGATTTAAGGGTCCCAGGTTCGATTCCATTTAAGAGCACATTCCTGGATTGCGGTCTTGATCCCCAGCAGGGGGTGTGCAGGAGGGAGCTAGCTGATCAATGAAACTTTCTCATCATTGATGTTTCTATCTCTCTCTTCTCTCTCCCTTTCTCTCTTAAATCAATAAAAATATATTTTTTAAAAAGATATAAAATCTCCCAAGTTTAAAACACATATTCTCTAAGACAACCAAATTAACCCTGAATTTATTATATACTTTATGATAATCTGGCCTCCCAGAACAATATAGTATAGAAAAACGTAATTCTTCTGGACTTAATGATTTTCTTTTATATTTTTTTAAATGAAACATTTCAAGCATAATCAAAAGTAGACAATGGTATAATAAAACCCCCAGTTACTCATCATCCAGATTCAACAATTATTTTTTAACTGGTTTTAAATTTATATTTTCAGCAGTAGTGTAAGCAAGTTAGCCTCCTAAATATTATGCTATTTTATTTATTTATTTATTTTTAAATATATTTTATTAATTTTTTACAGAGAGGAGAGGGATAGAGAGTTAGAAACATCGATTAGAGAGAATCATCGATCAGTTGCCTCTTGCACACCCCCCTACTGGGGATGTGCCCGCAACCCAGGTACATGCCCTGACCAGAATCGAACCCGGGACCGTTCAGTCCGCAGGCTGACGCTCTATCCACTGAGCCAAACCGGTTTCGGCTATGCTATTTTATAATAATAGCAAACACTGAGCTAAGGTATGTTACCCTAGTGCAGTGATCGGCAAACTCATTAGTCAACAGAGCCAAATATCAAAGTACAACGAATGGAATTTCTTTTGAGAGCCAAATTTTTTAAACTTAAAGTATACAGGTAGGTACATTGTTATTAACTAAATTAGGGTACGTGGTATTTTGTGGAAGAACCACACTCAAGGAGCAATACCACATGTGGCTCAAAAGCCACGGTTTGCCGACCACTGCCCTACTGAAATATACTGGCATTTTATATCTAATATACAAATACAGAATGGGGCAAAAGTAGATTTACAGCTGTTCATATGGAAAATAATACAATAATTAATAACTAATAATACAAGTAACAAACGCTTGTGTTTTGCATATTCAAAACCGTAAACCTACTTTTGCTCCATCCTGTATATAATCAACTCTGTTATTACATCCAATATATTTTATATTGGCATTTTACTGAGCAACAGCATCTCTAAAGCTGTCATTATTAATCAAAACATTTCCTTATAAATAAAACAATGGTTAAGAAACGCAACACAATTTTTATCAATTAATATGTTCTTATTTCTCTTAACACCTATATTCAACAATTGACTAGTAAGTGAAATACTGAATAAAAAGAAAATATAAATGTCTATACACTCAGGGGTGCAGACAAATATATCTTAAGTTTGTTGGGAAGTAAGCACATTTAAAAAAATACTCAGCAAATTAGCATATCACATACTGTGCTTCAATATGGTGCTTAAGGAACTCTGTAGCAATATTTTTAGATAAGGTAAAGTCCAGTCTAAAAACAAAGCCCCAGCAATCATCTCATTATTTCTGCCTCTTCGCCCACTTTAGAAAGCATGCACTTAAAAGTTTAATTTTAGAATGTATTTGAGGCAATAAGAATCATTAACTATATGTAACAGTGATAATTAATGTTACTTCATCTAATCCAACAAAGTCCTCTGCTACCTTCACTAGAACAAAAATAATAGTCTTTTCTACTGAATTCCAAGTTTAGGGTTACATGAAAATAAAATTTAAGAGATCACAAAGTTACTATAAATAAAAATTGCTTAAAACATAAAAATGCAGGGAGCCTTTTCAAAGTGCCCTTTTTACAGATATTTTCAGAATTCCACATTTTAGTCCAGCAACTTTTCTCCTCTAACAAATAGTTAACAAGTATGTACTGAAAGCTTCTTCAGTGATGCACAAGAATTAAGAAGCAAGATCTACTCGTGTACAAGTTGGGTAAAAATCAACATGGTGGATAAATATAATGTGCTACATCCATGCAATACACTGTTACTTAGATTTAAAAAGCAATGAAATTCTGACAAATGCTATAACATAGATGAACCTTGATGTAATAAGCCAGTCACAAATGGATATATATTGTATGATTCCAACTTTATAGGTTACCTAGAATATGCAAATTCATAGAGACAGAAAGCAGAACAGAGGTTACCAAGGGCAAGGGTGAAGGAAAAAGGGAATTAATGTTTAATGACTAAAGAGTTTGGTTAAAAATGATGAAAAAGTTCTGAAGATGAATAGTAGTGATTGTTGCACACTGTAAATGTACTTGATGCTACTGAATTGTACACTTAAAAATGGTGAAAGGGCCCTGCTGGCATATGGCTCAGTGGTTGAGTGCCAACTGAGCCAGGAGATCTTGATTTGATTTCCAGTCAGGGTACATGCCTGGGCTGCAAGCTCAATCCCCAGTGTGGGGTGTGCAGGAAGAGACTGGACAAAAAGCATATACCTATGGATGAGGACAATCAGGGGAGGTAAGGGCATGGGGTGAGGTGGGGAATCAGGTGGAAGGGAGCTATGGGGGTAAAAAAGAGGAACAATTGTAATAATCTGAACAACAAAGACTTATTAAATTTTTTTAAAAAGAGTTTGGAACATTTACTGAGAGTGGGAATTATATTGTAGTTATTCTAGAGGCCCAGTGTACAGATTCATGCACTGGTGAGGTCCCTTGGCCTGGACTGCGCCCTCTCGCAATCCGGGACCCCTCGAGGGATGTCAGAGAGACAGTTTCAGCCTGATCCCTACATGCCAGGCCGAGGGACCACACCGGTGCAGGAATCTGTGCACTGGGATGGTTTCAGCCTGATCCCCGCATTCTATTGTAGGTCAAGGAATCCCACCAATGCGTGAATCCATACACTAGGCCTGGAGTATGCATATAAGATCTTTGGTTAATCTCTTCCTGCCCTCCTCACTCCTCCAGTTCCAGTTCCCTCTGAGATTCATCAGTCTGTTCCATGTTTCCATGCCTGGGCATTGAGCATCTGCTCCTGGTGGCTAGTACGCATCATAGCTACCAATAGAACTGTCAAATGGCCACTTAGGCTTATATATATATATATATATATATATATATATATATATATATATATATATAGTCATTTAGATGAAATCTATACTCTCATTTACTAGCTATTGGGAAGGCATTTATTTCTGAGACTAGTCTCCGTCCTATAAAACCAAGAATAAAAGTAATAATATATCAATGTCATGAAGATTAAATGAGAATGATGCAAGTGCATATGTAGGTAGATATTTCATACCTATTTTTTTTTAAGAGTATGGGGAAGGGAAGAAACATTCTTTTCTTGTAAACAAATAAAACCTAAGCTCAGCAAATAAGACTACCCTATATAACAAATTGATAGACAAATTGTAACACAGGGGCACACAGGCTCCAGAAGAATGGTAGCAGTGGTGGCATCTAGGGATTAAACTGGGGTATAGGGTCAGAGATTCAGAGATGGAAAAAAAACTTATTATTCAATGTATACTTGTAACTTAAATTTCTTAAAATTTTAGGTTCTCAAAAATTAAATTTTAATTTTAATTAAATTTTAATTTAATTTTAATTAAAATTAAATTTTAATATAATAAAATCAAATATTTCTGTCCAAAATGGAAATTCTAATAATGTTAATGATAAGAAAATTTATGTACTTAAAACTAGATGTCTACAAAATAAACTGTAGTAACAGTTCTCAACCTTTATTGAACCATGACATTTAAAAATAAAAATCACAGACATACTTTCACAAATTACCCAGATTACAGATTATATAGGTAAAATAAGAATTATGTAGAACTCTGAGTTTACAAGGTCCTTTTTTCTCCTACTTAAAAAAATTTTTTTTACCAATATAAGGAGAGTATCACCTGAATCACTTTAAGTTCTCTCTAAACTATTTTTTTATTAAAATAATTTTTATTGATTTCAGGGGAGCCGTCGCCGCTGCAGCCATGGTGTCAGTAATTAACACGGTGGTCACCTCCCACGAGGACATGATTCATGATGCCCAGATGGACTACTATGGCACCCGCCCGCAACCTGCTCATCAGACAGGTCCGTCAAAATCTTTGATGTACGCAACGGCGGGCAGATCCTCATCGCAGACCTCAGGGGTCATGAAGGACCAGTGTGGCAAGTGGCCTGGGCGCACCCCATGTATGGCAATATCCTGGCCTCCTGCTCCTATGACCGGAAAGTCATTATCTGGAAAGAGGAAAATGGCACCTGGGAGAAGACGCACGAGCACACAGGACACGACTCCTCAGTAAATTCTGTGTGCTGGACCCCCCATGACTACGGCCTCATCCTGGCCTGTGGGAGCTCCGATGGAGCCATCTCCCTGCTGACCTACACCGGGGAGGGCCAGTGGGATGTGAAGAAGATCAACAATGCTCATACTATTGGCTGCAATGCCGTCAGTTGGGCCCCTGCTGTTGTGCCTGGAAGCCTCATAGACCAGCCATCCGAACAGAAGCCCAACTACATTAAGAAATTTGCCTCAGGCGGCTGTGACAACCTCATCAAGCTGTGGAAGGAGGAAGAGGATGGTCAGTGGAAGGAGGAACAGAAGTTGAAAGCACACAGTGACTGGGTTTGAGAAGTGGCCTGGGCCCCTTCCATTGGTCTACCCACCAGCACCATCGCCAGCTGTTCCCAGGATGGTCATGTATTCGTTTGGACCTGTGACGATGCCTCAAGCAATACGTGGTCTCCCAAACTACTGCACAAATTCAATGATGTGTGGCACGTGAGCTGGTCCATCACAGCCAACATCCTGGCCATCTGGGGTGGAGATAATAAGGTGACCCTGTGGAAGGAATCCATTGACGGGCAGTGGTGTGCATCAGTGATGTCAACAAGGGCCAGGGCTCCGTGTCTGCTTCGGTCACAGAGGGCCAGCAGAATGAGCAGTGACAAGACTGATGGGGCCAGCTCCCCACCTGCCAATTCCTGGACCAGCTGACCGGACGGCGGAAAGGAGGTGCTCCAACAAGATCATTTTCCCAGGAATAGTTAACACTGCAACAAGATTGATCATCTGCCTTAACATGATTTGATATGGTTTGTAATTTACAAAGCACTCACTATGAGGGGAAACTACAAATGATCTACTATTTAAAAATATTTTTTTGGCCATTTTTATGTACCTTTTGGGTTCAGGCATTATTTGGGAGTTTTTGTTTCCAAAATAATTAAACATGATGTTTATAACTGTCCCTAAAAAAAAAAAATTAAATAAAATAAAATAATTTTTATTGATTTCAGAGAAGAAGGGAGAGGGAGAGATAGAAACATCAATGACGAGAGAGAATCATTGATGAGCTGCCTCCTGCACACCCCCTACTAGGGATCAAGCCCACACCCCAGGCATGTGCTCTTGACTGGAATTGAACCTAGGACCCTTCGGTCCACAGGCCGACACTCTATCCACTGAGCCAAACCAGCTAGGGCCTCTCTAATTAAAAAATATCCTATCTAATAAAAGAGTAACATGAAAATTAACTATTCCGCTACACCCACCAGCCACACTCACCAGCCATGCCCACCAGCCAATCAGAGCAAGTATGCAAATTAACCCCAACCAAGATGGCTGCAGCCACAGAGAGCAGGAGGGAGGCTTGGGTTTCCCTGGCAATGGAGGAAGCCAAGCTTTCTACACACCCTGGTGGGCCCAGGCCTCCACTCAAGGCTACAAAGTTTCAATTATAGAAGATACATAAGTTCCAACATAAATGGTTGCCACCATGGAGCAAGCAGGAGGCTTGGCTATGCTCCATGCTACAAAGTTTCAATTGTAGAAAATAAATAAATTCCTGATACCAGGGCCTCCACTTGGGTAGATGGGGGGCGTGGCTGGCCTCCAAGCCACCACATTCCCCTCACCCAGGCTGCCCTATGATTTAAGGGAACCCCCACCCTGATCGCCCAGGTGCATGGCCTGCCTGAAAACCACTACAGGCCCTTTGCTCAGGCCACCCCACGCCCCAAGGTAACCCCCACCCTAATCTGGGACACCCTTCAGGGCAAACCAGCTTGCCCCACCCATGCACCAGACCTCCATCCTATCTAATAAAAGAGTAATATGCAGATTGACCAACACTCCAACAGTTGGGAGGTAACAGGCATGCAAGGAAGGGCAGTTGGGGGTGATCAAGCCTGAAGGGGAGGGCAGTAAGGGGTGACCGGGCCGGCAGAGGAGGGAAGTTGGGGGCAAAGAGGCTGGCAGGGGAGCAGTTAGACATCAATCAGGCTGGCAAGGGAGTGGTTAGGGGATGATCAGGCTGGCAGGCAAAAGAGGTTAGGGGCAATCAGGAAAGTAGGCAGGCGAGCAGTTGGAAGCCAGCAGACCTGGATTGTGAGAAGGATGTTGGACATCCCTGGAGGATTGGAGAGGGTGCAAGCTGGGCTGAGGAACACCATCCCCAACGTACAAATTTCGTGCACCAGGCCTCTAGTTGTTAAATAAAATCATTGGCAAACTTGCTAACTTTAGAATTTTAGTATTTAGTTACAAAGTACTTACAACACACTTCACAGCTATAACATCACACCATGGATTACAACCTCATAACTAAAGACCAATTACCTAGCAAAGGGCTTTCTTCAAGTTTCTATCCACACAGCAGTTATTTTCCTACAACTTGATCATGTGTTGCCTATATTGCTATAAAGTGGATATATATCTATAGACTTTGGCTCAGTTCCTTAAAGTTATTTGTCTTCATTATTTGGCTACTATTTGAATGCTCTCAACTCTTTCCAACTGAGCCAACTAGGGTGTAGGATTTTTTAAAACTGCTCTGTGCTTATGATTAGCCAACCTAGGTCAAGTCCTAATTCTGTTAACTCACTAGCATAGTGTGATTGTTGGCAAGCAACTGCATAGGAGTCTCAGTTTTCTTTTTGTTCAACAGAGTTAATAATATCCAACTTCAATGGTTGCATTAATGAAATTAAATCACATGTGTCAAAGTATTTGTAAACTACTATATCATGAATATGTATATAGCAGTATAATTATATTGAATTATTAATTTTCTTAATGGGGTGGGAAAAAACCTAAAACCCCAAAATATACATAAGATCTATCAGATTAATTTCCCCAAAACACTAATTGTAACTATCTCATTCTCCTAAAAACTCCTCAATAACACTTGCTATCCACTGAAGTAATGATTATTAACACCTATAATAACTAAGATGATTTGTCTGGCAATGCCAGACTTTGTGCTAAGTTTTCTATATATGTTTTTCTAGTTTTACAAACACTCTGCACAGTAGGTGTCATTCTCTTCATTTTTATCCTTAAAAATTGTTTTAGCTATTTCCAACTTTTCCTTCTATGAACAAATTTATAATTAACATTTTTAAAAGTGTATCTTTACAAACAGCAGTGTGGTGGCTGCCAGAAGGAAGGGAGGGTGGGGTGAAGAAGAGATCCTAATATATGGTGACAGAAGATTTGACTTTGGATAGTGGATACAATATACAGATCTTGTAACATCCACACCTGAAATCTGTATGTTCATGTTGACTAAGGGCCCTCAAATATATTTAATAAAAATTTTAAAATAAAAAGTGTATCTTTATACTGAAATTCTTAAGAGTGAAACTGTGAAGTCAAAGAATATGCTTTTTAATTTGTATAGCTACAAGCAAATTTTGGCAAAACAAAAAACAAAAAACAAAAAACCTGAAATTAGCTAACACTCCCATGAACAAGACAATTCACTTGTACAATTGCCTACATTGAATGTTATAGCTATTTTTAAAATTTCCACTTAGTCCAATGGATTAAAAAGTTACACCTCACTCTGTTTTCACAGTAGTTATATTTCTTATCTTGCTAAGTCTCCAATGAAAAGAGGTAAAAGAATACATTCATCAAACCTTGAATGCTTGCCATAGTTCCCTTCTATGCCCTCAATGCTGAGCACTCTGATAGAACTCACTATCTACCTGCATATATACACCCATCTTTTAAATACATGGGCAAGCCAAAAACATGAAACACAAATTATTAAATCTAACATAAAAATTTCTCATAAAATGAGTTACTATAAATTATAATGTTATGCTGCACCAAAATTGTATGATAACTAGAGGCCTGGTACATGAAATTCGTGCATTTGGGGGGGGTTCCCTCAGCCTGGCCCGTATCCTCTCACAGTCCAGGAGCCCCGGGGGGATTTCCGAGTGACAGCTTAGTGGGCCTAAGCCGTCAGTTGGACATCCTTAGCATTGCCACAGAGGTGGGAGAGGCTCCCACCACTGCTGCTGTGCTCACCAGCCGTGAGCCCAGCTTCTGCCTGAGCAGCACTCCCCTGTGGGAGCACGCTGACCAACAGGGGTCAGCACCTGCATTGTATCTGCCCCATGGTGGTCAGCACCCATCATAGTGACCGGTCATTCCACCATTTGGTCATTTGCATATTAGCCTTTTATTATGGAGGAGGATATGCTGTAGATGAGGCCCCCTAGAATGTAAGAAATGCAAAAAATTCACTGTTAATTCATTCTCAAATTGTCCCCACTTAAAATCAAATTGCACCCTCTCACCCCCCACCCCTGTGGGGTGTGTGCTGCACCTTGGGAACCACTGGGCTTGACACTTTTCCTCTCTCGAGGGTGCAGGCTGCAGCTATCCCCGAGGCTGAGTCTTCTCCCTGTCCAATCAGCCTCCCGTCCCTCCAGAGGTGCGGGGACTGGGGTAGGTTGTCCTTGCAGGGGGATTGGAAGAGCTCCCCTTGGCTGCTTCCACTTCCTTCTTTGCAGGCCAGGCTCCAGTCAGGCACTGTCCTCAGACCGTCCCCCCCCCCCTCCCCCCGGGAACTTGGGTCTAGCTGCCTGCCCTCTGCTAGGCTTGTATCAATATGCAAATCGGCTGTTATGGGAACACCATCATATATGTATAAATGGGGACACCTTCTTATATGTATAAATATGGGGGAACTGTATTTTAAAAAACAGAAAGATAGCTAGAACACTATCCCTTTAAACTACTATCCCTCTTTTCCAGGAGCAGGTGGTTTTACTTTTCAAAGCTCTCTTGTAAACTCTAAGAATTTCTTTTCTTTTTCTTTTTTTTCTTTTTTTAAATTTTTTTAAATGATTTCAGAGAGAAAGGGAGAGAGAGAGACATCACTGATGAGAAAGAATAATTGATCACTGCCTCCTGCACAACCCCCACTGGGGATCAAGCCCACAACCTGGGCATGTATCCTTGACTGGAATTAAACCCGAGACCCTTCAGTCAGCAGACTGACACTCTATCTGAGCAAAACCAGCTAGGACAAGAATTTCTCTTCTTACTCCTAACTGCCCTCATAGCCTCTCATCACTATTCGTTTATGGCTCAGAATACAAGAAACCCAGAGGGAAAATAGAGAATAAAAAACAGTTCAAAAATAAAATCTGCTTGCTCAGCACATTAAAATTACTGAAAATTAGTACTAATGAGAGTTATTTGTAGCTTTGTTTTTTCCATGAATTATTTAGGCCAGGGGTCCTCAAACTTTTTAAAGTGGGGGCCAGATCACGGTCCCTCAGAGAGCTGGAGGGCCGGACTATTTGAACTACTAATTCCTACTGTAACACCTTGGCTGCGCTCACTGCCCAAAAAACCTGGCGGGCAGGATCAGACTCCCCTGGGGGCTGCATGTGGCCCGCGGGCCGTAGTTTGAAGACCCCTGATTTAGGAAAAACAAATAAGACATGGTTTTACTTAAATCTTGTACAATAGAGATTATATGATATCTAATCCCACTTTGTGTAAATTAAGCTTAAGTAATAATGTCCCCTAAATGAAATTTATAAAAAATTTAATATGCTTTTACATTTGGCTCACTGTATACTTTCTAAAGCAAATACAGACTATAACTTCAGATATTTTTCAATAAATCATTTTTGTTTATTGCTACTAATTAAAAATAACAATATATCAAATATAGCACAAAGTTTTTCTATAAGCAAAATAAACATTACACTGTTGTTTTTTAATTCTTTATTGTTTAAAGTATTACATATATCTCCTTTTTTCCAGGAATTCCATTTTTAATTTTTTGAGGAAACTTCATACTGTTTTCTACAGTGGCTATACATTAAACTGGTTTTTGAAGAGCAATAAAAACAATAGAACCAGCCCTGAACGGTTTGGCCCAGTGGATAGAGCACTGGCCTGTGGACTGAAGGGTTCCAGGTTGTATTCCGGTCAAGAGCATGTGCCTTAGTTGCGGGCACATCCCCAGTGGGGGGTTTGCAGGAGGCAGCTGATCAATGTTTCTCTCTTATCCATGTTTCTAACTCTCTATCCTTCTCCCTTCCTCTCTGTAAAAAAAATAAAATAAAATAAAATAAAAATAAATCAATAAAATATATATTTTTTAAATAGAATCAGAAATTAATGGGGAGTAAACCTCCATATTTGATTCAATTCCAAACACAAGATTAGTATTAAACATAAAAAAAATTCTGAACCCTGGCTGGGTGATTCAGTTGGTTGGTTGAAGTCTCATCCCATAAACCAAATGGTTTCGGGTTCGATTCCTGCTCAGAGCACATACCTAGGTTTCGGGTTAGACCCATGTTGGGCATGTAAGGGAAGCAATCAATGAAGTTTCTCTCTCTCTCTCTCTCTCTCTCTCTCTCTCTCTCTCTTTCTCTCTCTCTCTGCCTTTCTCTCTCTCTCTCAAATAAATATATCAACAAATCCTCAGTTGGCGGGGGAAGGAAATTTCCCCCCATTTTCTACCAGTCTTCTTAGGCAAAAGTTTCCACTAACATAATAATCTATCACCACTATGTTGGAAATCAATATTCTAATAATATACCCAGTTTGGAATAAAATAATTGTCAAATTTCAATGGTTGCTCACCAATCACACAAACAATATTTATATGGCATACAAAATCTGTAAATAATTTTATTGTGAATTTACGAACTATAACCAGATATTCTAAAAGGAGCATCTTAAATGGCATACTATTGTACAATGGGAAAAGTGTTTTTCTTTGGGAAAAGGGCGTATTTTAATGGTAAGAGAAATTATATCCCAAATAAGAATCTTACCATGATGCACACAAAAAAGAGGTTTAGCTATCACTAGCTATCTATTTTCATAATGAACAAAAATATACAGTAATACTGCCTTCTATTTATAAAACAGTCCTTTCTGTAATAGTTGAAATGTTTTCTTGCAGGTTATTGTTTTATAATTCTTAATGTAATAATATGTATTTAATCCTCCCAAAACATTCACTGAATTTACTATATAGAAATCATTAGGACAGATAATAAAAGGGAAACAAAGACTGTTGAAACCAAATTTTTTGTCTCAAGAGGACAATAAAATACAAAGCAGTCACAATTTTAACATAATATGGAAAGTGGTAGACAAAGGAAGAAATTTTTTTTTTTAAATGCTCTACTCTGGCTAGCATGGCTCAGTGGTTGAACATCAACTTATGAACCAGGAAGTTGAGGTTCAATTCCTGATCAGGGCTTAATCCCCAATGTGCAGTGTGCAGGAAGCAGCCAGTCAATGATTCTCTCTCATCACTGATGTTTCTCTCTCTCAACCTCTCTGAAATAAAAAATATATATTTAAAAAATAAATAAATAAATGCTTTAGAAGACAGGAAAGAGATTACATCTCACCAGAAGGATATAGAAAACTGTCTTGGGAGGGGTACCCATGTGAATTGTGCCTCCGAGGCTAGATAGTAAGTGGAAATGTGGGAGGAGAGGACATTGGAGAAAGAGTGATGAAAGGCAAGGCATAGGAAAGAGCCAGCCATGTTTGGGAATAGCATAAAGTCTGGGCTTGCCTGAGGCACAGCCCTGATAAAGGAAATGGAGAAGGTCAGGAAGAAAATTAGTGAGAAAGGAAGGAGTCATAAACTCTACATTATTTTCTCTAACATGAAACCCCTGATGGAAATAATCTTTCATATCTTTAATTACGGAGAATTTAATTATCTCATAATATTTTCTTCCCTGAACTGAAGGCATCTGTGTACTTGTCTTATTTTCTACAAGATGACAATGAGCTCCTCATGCACAAGACTCACATCTGGCTCATTTTTATGCCTTGAACATACTGGTAGATACCAAATATGCATTTTTTAAAATTATTAAATAATGCATGAATAAATATATTGGCCATGTCATTTAAGTTCTTTGGGACTCAGATACTCCTTTTTACCAGGATTTTGCAAACTTTTTCTATAAAGGGTCATACAAT
Source organism: Pipistrellus hanaki (assembly GCF_964339955.1). Lineage (NCBI taxonomy): Eukaryota > Metazoa > Chordata > Mammalia > Chiroptera > Vespertilionidae > Pipistrellus > Pipistrellus hanaki. The sequence goes on from NC_140505.1 coordinate 35,561,418, forward strand.
CAACATTTTAGGCTTCACAGGCTATTTGATCTGTTACAGCCACGCAATTTGCTGTTGTAGAGCAAAAGCAGCCCAGAGCACACGTAAATGAACAAGCATGGCTGTGTGCCAATAAAACTTAATTTACAAACACAGGCAGCAGGCCCCACTTGGCCCATGAACCATAGTTTAGAGACACCTCACCTATACAAACTTAAAATTTTACGCATGACATTGTATAAGTACATTTTAAATGTCAGTATTATATAGAAATTATTTTCTTATATAATGACAGAACCTCAGCCAAGATTTCAAACAAAGAGATAAAAAATAAAAAGTAGTATAAATAGGCCGGGACCGGTTTGGCTCAGCGGATAGAGCGTCGGCCTGTGGACTGAAAGGTCCCGGGTTCGATTCCGGGCAAGGGCATGTACCTTGGTTGCGGGCACATCCCCAGTGGGTGATGTGCAAGAGGCAGCTGATCGATGATTCTCTCTCATCGATGTTTCTAACTCTCTATCTCTCTCTCTTCCTCTCTGTGAAAAATCAATAAAATATATATATTTTTTTTAAAAAGTAGTATAAATAGGAAAATATGAATCTGGACCTTTAGATAGTTCCCCCAAATTTGCCCTCTCCCAACACTTGTTACCATTACCATCTGTGTGACCTTAACTCACAATTTCTTTAGGCCTTAAAGTTTGATTCTATTTTACTTTTTTTAATTTTAAATTACAGATTACATTCACTATTATTTTATATTAGTTTCAGATGAAAAATAGTGATTCAGATGAACAGCCTAGTGATTATTCTATCATATAACAAAGTGTTCTCCCAATATCTCCAATACTAACTTGACGCCATCCATAGTTATTTACAATTTTACTGACTATATTCTTCAGGCCATAATTTTAAATCAGTAAAGTAAATTGGTTAAAATAGATAATTCTAAAATAGAACTCCATGACCTTTAGAATTGTCCCAAATTAAATTTATAGATTTTAAGTGAAAATTTTATCTAGAAAATGATTACATTCATGAATAATTTTAATCCATAGCAGAACAAATTACCAAGTATACCATAGAAACAAAGTATAACATATTAGAATAAACTAAGATAATCTAATACCTAGAATAATAATTGATCCAATGAGCTTTCTGTAACATTATTCATAATCATATTTTAGTATCTAAAAACTAAGGTTTCAGTAACATCTTTAATGTAATTATAAATACAAGTGGAAAATCAGTTTAATAACAAATACAGGTTAATTCACCTAACCAGGATGGTGATATCAGGAATATATTCAGATCGTAATAAAACTTTTCTCAAAATAGAGAAGGTAGTAAAGTATGATCTTAAATGCCACATTATACAATAAAATGGGGGGGAAAACAATCTTATTCTAGCTTCACATTCCAATGAGATGGCAAAATAATTAATAAATCACTGAACAGCGTGACATATTTAGTTAAAACTAGGGTTTTTTAAAGTTAAAAGTCAAAGGCAACCTATAATAAACAAGTGTCTTTCATTAAGTATTTGGTGATTTTATAACTTTTCCATGTTTACTCTTCAAATCAAGACAGGTTACAAAATAAAAACTCTTTACTTTTCATAAACTATTTTCAAAGAATTGTTGGGTCAGTTAAAATTCTCTAATTCACCACTACCTGTATTTACAAAAGCAACTCCATTACACTGCTTTCTGAAATGTAAATTAACAATTTTTGGTTCATTACAAACTTACCAAACATTTGGCAAATTCTTTGTTTTCTGAAAGGAATCCATATCCTGGATGCACCTTAGAAATGAAAACAAAAGAGACTTTAAATTTTATCATAGAGAGCCGTAAACAAAATATACAGTGCAGTATGGGTTTACTGTTCAAGGGCCCTTGAGTAAGGTTACTTCTCTCACATAGTGATCAGCTCACACCCACATTCCTGAGTACAGACTCAGATTCCAGGACACAGCCTGTTTTACAATCACTTCTTGCACACGACCTTTGTCCTAACCACAATCAGAGCCATCTATCTGTCCACCTGCATTTGACTCCCTATTCAACACAACTCTCACTCTCCCTGTTTTCTGAGGCTAACGTTGGCCACAAGTCTGGAAATTTTTCTAATAACTGGTGAATCAAAGAATTAAGTTAAAGAAAATCTTTTGCAGGATAGATTTGAAAAACTTTTCATTCTCTTTACAGTACCAGGAACTGCTACTTTCCAAAACCCTGGTTACAAGCCAAGTAACATATTTTATACCTGAGAACATTAATGTACTCAGTCTTTACCAATGAGCAGTTTCTGAAAAATCTAACTAAAATGGAAGTTTGGTTTATACTATTTCTTTTTACTCTGTACGTTTTTTTCTTCTAACATCTAGTCTTCTTTTCCTCCTCACCCCACTTAGCCACCCACAATCTCTTTATGCTATGCTATGCTATGCTATGCAAGCCACTTTGCTACAGTCTAAATTCTACCATCCTGTTCTAATCAAGTGATTTTTTACCTCAACCACACTGGCCAAACATAAGCTTAGCCACTCTGTTATCAGTCAGTATTGAATATGTTTCCAGTAAAACAATTCTGCTATAAGGAAAATCAAATTCCTGAAAAGGTTGATATCATTATCTAGAAGTCGCTATACATCCAAGATTTTTAAATTCTGAACCAAGGTTTATTTATAAACATGCAACAGAATAATTTAAACCACTACAGCACAGGATAAAAGCTTCACCCCACCAGTCTCATTTTATATAATAAACATTCAACTAAACATTGCATTTTGACAAGCTACAGTTAAGAGAGTTTTACTTCCATTAACTCAACTAATAAACTGTAAACATCCATAATGTGGGTTCACAAATTCAGCTTATCATTTAAACATACATTTCTTTAAAAAAAAAAATGTGAAAAGTAATTGAAGCACTCCAGGTTAATTGCTAGTGTCAACTGCTTTCATTCAATTTTAGAGATAACTCTGCACAGTTTTAACCTTATATGCAATCAGTTCTGATATAAAAACACACACAACAACAAAACACTATTTCTGATGTCAGAAACCCATCTTTCCTTGGAATACACTTCATTCAAACAGAATGGAGGTGGGCAGAATTACTGATTCCTCCAAGCAACCTACTGACATAATACAAGTAAAATCATTACCAATTACATTGTTTATATTTCTTGAAGTATATCTAGGTGTACATAATTTTTAAGTGACTAAAATATAATTTAAACTGGGGTCTTTTGGATTCTGTTTATAATACAGAGGTTTTTTGTGTGTTTTTTTTAATGCTGTTATTACATGGAAAGGGTTAATACTCAAAACTAATTGGGATTTTTTTTTTTTTCCGCTAGCAAATTTGGAAATGAACTGAAACTGCTCCCTGGTGTGAAAGCTGAATCCAGCAGCCACCTGCAGGATCAGCGACCAACACTGCCAGATGCCACAAAGCCTTTGATTTCCAGTAGCAAATTCAGCCACATTTAACTCATGTGACATGAACTGCAACAGTATTTTCAATCATACTTTCTTATTTTCTTTTTAAGATACAAACTCTAGCTTTCTGCTCAACTACATATGAAACAGCTGCAGGAGAGAGATTCGTTCCGACTCACAGCTTGGGCCCTGGTTTTCCTGATGGCTTCCAGGATGGCCTCCATGTTGAGGTAGCTTTTATTGGTGGGAGCCGGGCCAACACACACAGCCTCGTCCGCCATCTTCACGTGAACCTGAAGAGACAAACCTCTGCGTTAGCAGATGCTCCCAGCAAAAAGAACTACCACCATCGACAAATACACACAACACTGCAATGATTGTTTCACGTATCATCTATGGAGTCAGATTTCTTTTTGGATATGCACTAAAAAATTACAATGGAACAAATAAGCTCAGGAACTATATTAACTATAAGTTCATTTATTATAAGCCTGATCCACTGTGTAACCTAATAATTTCCATAATATTCCCTACCAATTTGATTAGTGAAGTCACAGCAAATAACTAGAGCCTCGAATTTGGTTTTGCTATACATAAATCTTATATCAAAACTAATGTGTTACATGTAGGCAGGGTCGCCCAATATTTTAATAACAAGAGCTCATGCTCAGTTCTAAGCAAGCTCCCCAGGAAGTGGGGATAATGAGAGGGACTGAATGAAGGGATGCAGTTAATGTCCCTGCACAGCATTAGGTCAGCACCACGCACAAATTAAAGCCCAAGACTAAAGAGTTCAATATCACCACACATGAATCAGAAAATTCTGAGAATCACTTAAATACTCTCACATTTAATCCTTATCTACTTTACCTTTATTCCTGAAGAATATAAAAAAACAAAACTGATATGAGCATAAGTCCTAAAACTACTAAAAACTAAGGAATATATGCTCCATTTTGAATACTACTCACTTTACAATGTTTTAAATCTGTTTTTTGTTTAATATAGGTGAGGCATTCACTACAGAAAAGAGTAAGCTGCTTACTTCTAAAAGAAACTACTCTTTTAAAATAATGAAGCCACTCATATTTTTGAAATGGTTTTTCCAGTTGAAGGAACTCCCAATCAGTTTCAACTTATTCTATAAGACATATATAAAAATTGGAATACATTCCTATACCTAGACAATTGTGATCCACCCTGCTACCCCACTAAAAGACTAAATTGGTCCATACTTTTGCATATTGTTTCAGCTGTGAAATAATTTTTAAAGAAGCATTTTGTTTTAAATGATATCTTCAAAAATTAAACAAAGAAAATAGTCTTTTAGAAAGCTCAGATTTTTCTTTATCAATTTAACATATTTTCCAATGAAGTAAAAAATTAGATTATGTATTAAATGGTAAAAGTTATCTGCCTGAAGGATTTACAGATCAATATGTTAATATAGAATACATATATATGCTCTGCAATCTCTTTAAAACTATCTGCTTCAAGGAAAGACAGCCATGCTCAGGGATCCTAAATATTTCCATATTCAAAGTAAGGCTCTCCTTGTGGTTGTCTTTGTCTTGTTTATTTCTAAACTCAAATTGCTCCCCTTCTCTCAGAACAGAATGCCCCCTCCTCTATTACCCTGTGCCCAGTTCAAATTCTATTAGTAGCAAATTTCTTTACTATAACTGTCATTGTGGTTTTTTCTATAAGAAATATATTGAATAAATAATCCTTTAAAAAAAATAACACTAGATACTATATAGAGAACTCTAAAAATCCCAACAAAAATAAATAAAGATCCCACACACACACACAAAAAAAATACTAGAACTGATAAATTCAGTAAAGTAGCAACATAAAAAATAAATATTCAGAAATCATTTGTATTTTTATATACCAATAACGAAGAATCAGAAAAGGAAACCAAGAAAACAGTCCCATTTATAATTGCATTAAAAAAACAAAAAAACACCTTGGGATAAATTTAACCAAAGATGTGTTAAAGAAGATACAAGTAAGTGTAAGCATATAATTTGTTCATAGAAAAAATTAACACCATTAAAAGCAATCTAAAGATTCAATGTGATTCCTATCAAGATAACAATGACATATTAAAAAATATGTCATTTGAAAAAAATATTCCAAAAATGTATATGGAACCACAAAAGAACCTGAATAGCCACAGCAATCCCGTGAAAGAAGAACAAAGTTGAAGGATTCATACCAACCGATATCGAACTATACTCAAGGTCATAGTAATCAAAACAGCATGGTACTGGCATAAAAGCAGACACATAGATCAATGGAATAGATCAGCATGCAGAAAAAAAACCACCCAAGTACCATATGATTTCACTCATATATGCAATCTAAAGTATAAAATAAACTAACAAACCAAAAAGAAACATATTCACAGATGCAGAGAACAGGCTGACCACTCTCAGAGGGGTGGGAGTTTTGTGTTTTTTTCTTCTGTGTGTGTGTGTGTGTGTGTGTGTGTGTGTGTGTGTTTTGGGGGGAGGGGCAGTTTTGAGTGAAAAAGGGGAAGTAATTAAGCAAAAAAACAAACAAAAACACCTCATAGACACAGACAACAGTTTGGTGATTACTACGGAACAAGGTGGTGCAGGAAAATAGAAATATCCCCCCTTTAGGAGGGATAAATGGTGATGGAAGGATACTTAACTTTGGGTGATGAACACACAATAAATATATAGATGATACTCCAGTGTTTCCCAAAGTGTGGTACGCGTACCCCCAGGGGTACGGGAAGAGTTTGGTGGGGTTATGCATTGCACCGGAGTTTGGTGAGGATATGCACTGCACCATGCTTAGGTGAGCCTAATTCTACGTTCTCATGAGTATGAGGGTTACTCAGCATTACAAAAATTATAGAAGGGGTACACATATGTCAAAAGTTTGGGAAACACTGTATTATAGAATAGTACACCTGAAACCTATGTAATTTTACTAACCAACGTCACCCCAATAAATTCAATAAAAATATATATTTTTAAAAGAATGCATTAACCAGGTGGGGATAAAGTGTTTAAGGTTAAATCCATACTTATTCTATATATATTTTATTTCCCTCCTATTTTACCTATTATTAAAGATGCACTTAAAGCTTCATTGCTACTACTAGGTCTTTCCCAAGTATTTCAGCTTCTTCATCTCCATTAATGTGAATTTCAACAGAACTTAGCACAAATTTTGGCCATTTAATTATATCCTGCCCAGCAATGTTATTTAGACTGCTTTAAAGATTTTATGTCTGGGAGAAACCAAAATGGCGGCATAGGGAAGCACCTAAACTGCTGCCTCGCACAATTTCAAAACTACAACTAAAAGACAGAACAGACATCATCCAGAACCACAAGAAAGATGGCTGAGTGGAAGTTCTACAATTAGAAGGAACGAGAAAAGCTCACGGAGACTAAGAGGAGCTGCAAAGGGCTCAGGTACAGAGACAAGCATGCAGAGAGGAAGGGCGGCTGAGTGCCTGGGTGGCTTTCTCTGGCAGGAGGTAGAAGGAAGCCCCTGACTGCACTGAACCCCAGTTCCAACTGCACTGAACCCCAGTTCCAGGCGAAACCCTATGGACCCAGGCTCATACGGGGGGAGTCTGGACTGTCAGGCAAGAGAAAGGCACACGGAGACTCGGAATAGCTGCAGGGGGCAGGGGTCTGGAGGCATGCACTGGCGCGAGTGTGTGCTGAGAAGACTGACTGCAGAGTTGCTGCTACTCTGTTTCCCCGAAAATAAGACAGTGTCTTATATTAATTTTTGCTCCCAAAGATGCGCTAGGTCTTATTTTCAGGGGATGTCTTATTTTTCCATGAAGAAGAATACGGTACACATTTATTGTTAGATGAAAATAAAGGAAATTTATTACCTCTATACGGTACGGTAGTACGGTAGTTGTCTACACAAACCAGACAAACTGTGAATCCTACAGTATCAAGAATTTACTCATTTATTCAATGACAATCATATCATCATCTTCTGGAACATCATCATAACAATCCAATTCCTGAATTTCCTGGTGAATTTCTTGTGACTCCATTTCTTTCAGAATCAGTGGACCAAATCTCTCATGTTTAGCAATAGCACTGTCTTTAAATGAGTACTTCTTGTCAAGGTAGCCTGCTCGCAGTGCATTTGCAATGCAACTGTCAGTGATTTTCTCCCATGAATTCTTCACCCAAGTCACAACTTCTTGCAGTTTAGGTTCCACAAAATTTCCACGCTGATTTCTCTCCATTCTATTTTCAATGTAGTCATTAATTTCCATGCCCAAATTGTCTTTGAATGGCTTGTTTATTGCAATATCAAAAGTCTGGAGATAGGCCGTCATTCCTGCAGGAATCATTATCTGATCTATTTTTCTTTCATGAAAAATGTCTTCATGTCTTTAGCGCGATGAATGCTGGCTGCATCCCAGACTAGCAGACCTCTTTGGCTCCCTCGCATAACCAGTGGCAGCATTAAATCAACCCACTTCCTTATAACTGCTTGTGTGGCCCAGGCTTTTTCAGTTTCAAGAATAAAAACGCCCAAAACACATTCAATCTTTTCCTTCTTGCCCTTAGAAATGATTAAAGGTGGGGTTTCTAGCCGAAGCCGGTTTGGCTCAGTGGTAGAGCGTCAGTCTGCGGACTGAAAGGTCCCAGGTTCGATTCCGGTCAAGGGCATGTACACTGGTTGTGGGCACATCCCCAGTAGTGGGCGTGCAAGAGGCAGCTGGTCGATGTTTCTCTCTCATCGACATTTCTAGCTCTCTATCTCTCTCCCTTCCTCTCTGTAAAAAAATATCAATAAAATATATTTAAAAAAAAAAAAAAAAAGGTGGGGTTTTAATGCCATCCAGACGAATTGCCAAAATACAGGAAACGTGCACTTTCGTAAGCAGTGGAGGGAATGTACACTAAGGAGGCACCCCGCTGTCCAATTGTTGTTTGAGATGATTGGCCCATAAACACTGCAGTTTCATCCATAGCAATCATGTTGGAAAGATTGTATTTAGAGAAGTCAGCATCATCAATAAAGGACTTGAATGCAAGTGCTCACTTAATAACTTGAGTATCTTCCAACCTAAACACTATTGTAGATCTTCTTAGAGACAGTTCACTTAGCTGAAGGAAATTATCCAGCCATTGTTGTGATGCTTTCAAGTCTTTGGGGGCTACGTCAAACTGTGGTGCCATTGCAAGGGCAAATTCTTAAATCTGAGCCCTATTCACAACCAAAGCCTTGCTCTCCTGTCAACAACCCATTCACAGATCAGGTCTTCCAGCTCAGAAAATAATGGTTGCCGACCTGATCCACACTTGTGCTTTTTAGCATTTCCCTTGTCCACTTGTTCAATGACATTACCATACTCTGCTCGCCATTTTCGGACCAATCGAATATTCAACATCTCTTTGCAGAAAGCAGTAAGATTTTGGCCCCAAAAGTCTTCCACAATTCCTTTCTTGTACTCCACGGAGTAACTTTTTCTTTTTGAGCTCATTTCTAGGGGTAAAAAAAGGAATTGGGGTATCAAGGTGGGGGGAGGAGGATCACTTAAAATGACACAGTGGGGATCAGAGGGGGGAATCAAAATGGCACAGGAGAATCAGAGGGGGGATTACCATTTTAGTAACCCCTTTTGATCCTCCTGTGTCATTTTGATTGCCCCCTCTGATCCTCCTGTGTCATTTTAAGTGATCCCCCTCCCCCCACCCCTGTGCCACTGAACACCTTCACCAGACATCCCCCCTACCCCTTTATCAGACATTTACCCCCTGGGGCCTGCCTGGGGACTCTCACTGGGCTTGCTGGGGCCTGGATCTGGGCTGGAGCAGCGTCTGCCACTGACTGAGAATCTTCAGTCATCATGAGGGCTGCCGCGAGCATCAGGTAGTGTCACCAGAGACAGACCAGCACTCACCACCTTTGCCACGTCCCATCCGCTCTAATCCTGTTCTACACGCATCTGTGAAAGTCTCCTCCTCTCTCCCGCCCCGCGCTCACAGCTCCGACCTCCGCTCCACCTCCTCACAGCAGTGATGTCAGGACTCTGCGTAACATCACTGGTTGCTAGATGCCAGTCGGGGAGGCCCTAGCAACCAGTTTACGGTAAATTAATTTTCATTCTGAGACAGAGCCTAGGGGGTCCTTATTTTCGGGGGTATGCCTTATATTTCACTCAGAAGGAAACCTGTAAGTAGGTCTTATTTTTGGAGGATGTTTTATTTTCGGGGAAACACGGTAGCTTTCCTTAGCGGAAGGGAGTCAGAAGCTCCTGACTGTACTAAACCCCAGTTCCGACTGCACTGAATCCCAGTTCCAGGCAAAACCCCGTGGATCCACACTCTTACGGAGGGGATCAGGACTGTCAGGTGGAAACTCAGGAGTGCCACAGAAGGCAGAAATCTGGAGGCGCACACAAGGGCAGGGCTGACAGGAAGCCAAGACTGTCTGCTCAGCCCTGATACTCTGCTGCATCCAAGCTGAGCACAGAGCCTTTTGGATTTTGCAAGTCTGGTCCTATAAGGCAGTATCCAGCACAGGTCTCCCAGCGTAGATACAGCTGATTCTCACAGCCAATTTGCCTGGAGATCAATTCTTCCTAGTGATACCAACAGCAATCAAGACTTAACTACAACAAGGCTGTACACACAGTCCACAAAGGGGTGCACCAAGAATGTCCACCTCAGGTAACTGGTGAGACCGACCCACTGGGCCATAAAGGACACCTACCACACAAAGCCACCCTACCAATACAGGAAAGCAGTGAAAATGTGGAGACGGAGTAACAGGTCACAAACAAAAGAAATGGAAAGGGGGGGGGGGGGGCGGGGGGGGAAACAACTGAATATAGAATTCAAAACCATGGTTATAAGGTTTTTCAAGAATTTCATAGAAAAGGATGATAAATTGAGTGAGACCCCTGAGGATAAGAAAAAAAACCAACTAGAAATTAAAAATACTCTGACTGAAATTAAAAAAAATATTATACAGAGACCTAACAGCAGACTAGAGAAACGCAAGAATCAAGTCAAAGATTTGAAAAACAAAAAAGAAAAAAGAAAAAAAAAAAAAAATCAGACAAACAAAAAGAATCCAAAAAGTTGAAGATAGTATAAGAAGCCTCTGGGATAACTCAAGCGTACCAAGATCAGAATTATGAGTGTGCCAGAAGAAGAGAGAGAGCAAAATAATGAAAACCTATTTGAAGAAATAATGACTGAAAACTTCACCCATCTGGTGAAAGATATAGACTTACAAGTCCAGGAAGGGCACAGAAACCCAAACAAAAGAAATCCAAAGAGGACCACACCAAGACACGTCATAATTAAAATGCCAAGAGCAAAAGATAAAGAGAAAATATTAAAAGCAGCAAGAGAAAAACAGTTAGTTACCTACAAGGGAGCATCCATATGATTGTCAGCTGATTTCTCAACAGAAACTATGCAGGCCAGACAGGAGCGGCAAGAAATATTCAGTGATGAATAGCAAGCAACTACAACCAAGAATACTCTACCCAGCAAAGCTATCATTCAGAATGGAAGGTCAGATTCACAGATAAGAAAAAACTAAAGAAGTTCATCACCACCAAACCAGTATTATATGAAATGCTGAAAGGTATTCTTTAAGAAGAGGAAGAAGAAAAAAGTAAAGATAAAAATTATGAACAACAAATACGTATCTATCAACAAGTGAACTTAAAAATTAAGTGAATTAAAAATCTGAGGAACAGAATAAACTGGTGAATATAATAGAATCAGGGGCAAAGAAAGGGAGTGGACTGATAATTCTCAGGGGGAAAGGGATATGGGGGTGCAGGAAGAGACTGAACAAAAATCATACACCTATGGATGAGGACAGTGGGGGTGAGGTAAGGGCAGAAGGGGGGTGGGAACCGGGTGGAGGGGAGCTATGGGGGGGGGGGGGGGGGAGGAGAAACAACTGTAATAATCTGAACAATGAAGATTTGTTAAATAAAAAAAAGATTATATGTCTGTTATAATTTACACGTTCTTCTTGATATGATAAGGTCCTGCTAGACAGAAGTTGTGTCTTAAAATTCTTTTTATTAATCTCCTTCAGCACAGTGTCATGTGCTAAAAGCTTAAATGTACAAGTGAATGGAGATTTATTTAATAATTTTCATTGTCTAGCTATTGTCTGTGTGGTAAAAGTCTAACTGCACAATATTAAACCTTCTCCTCTCAGCAATACATATGTACATATGGGAAATGAGGGTTGTACGGGGGGGTGGGGGGGGGAAAGAAATGAAAAGATATATATACACACATGTTTATATTTATATGTCCAAAATTTCTACAATGAATATGCATCAAAAAGTAAAAAGAGAACCCTAGTTGCATTTGACATATATTCCCAGTCTTTTCTCTAAATATACTTTTGTAACCATACTGCATATATAATTCTGCATCCTCTTGTTTTTTAACATCATAATAGACATTTTTTCCTATGTTATCACAAATTCTTTGTAATCATACTGAGAAGGTAGCTCAAAACCTAAGATGTTTTAGGAGATAAATATACTGGCTGAATAAACCAGTATATTGATGTTCAAATAAATTAAATATCAAAAGCAGGTCAAGACTGCCTATGGAATTTATAATACAAAGAAAGGCAAAACACACACCTTTCTTTGTAAAGAAAGAGTTGGTTGGTTTCCTTTCTTCTATTTCTCAGAAACAAACCTTACTTAGGGGAGAAAAGTATATTAGAAGCTCAACAATCCCACATTCTAGTCCAGGGTCAGTACTGGCAAAATGATGGCCAAAGCCATTTGATATGAAAAACTAGAATCATCTGCTGCTTCAGCTCCTAAGAAGCTATGAATGAGTCAACTAGGAAAGGATAGTTTTTAAACTTTTGAAACTCAATTTCAATTTTGCTGTTATTGTTGTACTAAATGTGTGAGGTGATGTCTTTATCTTAATACAAAACAAGCTATTCAAGCACTACAGATGCTTTTCTGAAGGATGACTTAACTTGACTAAGCTGACTAGAGGTATTATGTTTCAAAAAGTTCAACATCTTGAAAAATATAAATTCCTTTTTATATAGTTCAAATATATATAACAATCATGAACAGTTTAAACTAAAGTAAACTGATCAATTAAATAAGATATTACTGGATATAGTTTCAAAAAGAAAGGCAATTTAAATACTAAAATTAGAAGTAAAACAGTCTTCATAAACTTTTCCAATAGGAAAGTTTCCAAGTTTTTAAAAATTATTAGTTTCTTCCTCAAGCATTTAGTTTTATATTTTGAACACTTTTATTCTTTAAATAAAGAGAAGAATATTACTTGTATCAAGGTGTGTTTTTCAACTTAACAGGACAAAAAAAAGTCATCCTTATTGACATCTTAAAAATGAATTTAAATGCTTGGATATAGATTAAAAATTATGAGAGAATCCAAGATGGCGGCATAGGTAACACCTAACTGCAGCCTCACACAACAATTTCAATAAAATACAACTAAAATACAAAATGGACATTACCCAGAACTACAGGAAAGTCAACTAACTGGAAATTCTACAACGAGAAGGAAAGAGAAAACCAGAAGGAAAAGCAGAGGAGCTGTAAAAGCCTATGAACTGCAGCTGAATGTAACAAAGGCATAGAAGTATTATTTGCAGTGGCTCTGGAACATTTTGTCTTGGTGGTTGTGAGAGTTTTGAGGGAGCCTACTTCTGCAGATGAAACAGCCAAGAAGATACAGTATCTGATACATTGTCAGTGGTGTGAAGAGAGAATTTTTCAGAAGGATGGTAATATGGTAGAAGAAAACCGTATAGACAGCTGCCTTGTAACTGTCATGGAAGCATGCCTGGAAAAACAGCAATAGAACTTGGACCTCTATGGTCAAGCTCCCTCTTCAATACTGGATTTCTCAAAAGAATGCTATTTGAATCTCTTCACCATGGTTTAGATGACATTCAGCCCCTAATAAAGACATTAATCTTTGAGTCAGGGTGTAATCCTCAAAGTCAGTTTTCAGTTCATTCACCTTCAAATCTCACCAAGCAAGAATGTGATATATCTATTAAAACTACAGATGATACCACAAAAGATAATTACATTGCACAAGGAAAAAGAAAATGTACTGAAAAAAATCACAAATTTAGCCAAGAAACAAAAGACTGATTCCAGTACTGAACATCCTTCCTTTTATTACAACACCCACAGACACAGCATTAAAGGGATGAATATGCCAAAATTAAAAAACTTTCTGTGCTATCTTTCTCAAGCAGGCTTTAGAGGGAGCCGAACTCATTTTGACCCAATGGGTGTCCATACAGATGCACCTCTGATGCAGTTTAAATCTATCCTTTTAAAGTACAGCACTCCCACCTACACTGGAGGACAGTAAGAGGGCCATGTCCAGTCTACATCAGAAGACACAGTAGCTGACAGGGATGAAATGTCAGTGAATGAAAAAGCAGAAGCAAGCAGTTGCAGAAGATGGCAAAAGTAGTATTCCCAATCTGTATAGATTGTCTGCCTAATACTTCATACCAACTGTAGTTCTTTTTTTATTCTTTCAATTCAGTGGTGTAAAAATAAAAAACAGTGCTGTTTTCATTTAAAAAAAAAAAAAAAAAATTATACCAGAATTTTAAAACTCTGAATTTGTGGAAAATTTTCTATTAATCCATCAGATGCCTAAGATATGCTGAAAAGACACTGTGCTTGGTCCCTATCCTTCTGAAATAAATTGAATCTTAGTGTTAAAAAAGTAGGTTAGCCCAGATCCGAGTCAAAGTTTTTAAATACCTTCTAAACTAGTACAAACTGAGAAAGATAGGGAACACAGCAACTTTAAAGTTGTTTTCATGCTGGGAGATTACTTAAAATCTATCACTTCAACAAGATCTGTAGTTATGTGGGCATTATTTATAATAACCATGAATATCTGAGTTTTCCTTGTAATATCCTTCAATGCAAACACTGGATAGAACACTGGAGGATGACAAAATAAAGATTAAATGTGTTCTTGCCTGAGAACAGCAGTGACTCACACAATTTGACCAGACTTCAGTATGCAGCAAACCTAACCAAATTCTCTAGCTTTACCAACAAACATAAATTATCTTTACAGACTGAAAAGTTAAAGAAAGGATTGCCATTTGCATCAATCTAGATTTGAAGAACTGGAAGAAATTAATTTTCAAACAAGCAGATAAAATCCTATTTCTAAGAAGAAAAAAGAAAAGAATCCTTCTATTTTATATAAAGAGTCTAAAGTCTCAAGAGCAATTTTATCCATAGAAAATTGATTTTTTATGTCAGTATATTATTATATTTGCTCCAATTTCATTTTGTAAAACTAAATGTGTAGCGCTATGACACATTCATTCATGATTACTTTTGTATGGCAAAATTAGTGGGGGAGAGGGGAAGGTCAAGAGTGCCACTGTTAAGAACTCCTGGTCTATGCTTTTATTTAAAGTATGTGACCATAAAAATATGAAATCTTTTAGTGTGGTATTTTAAAACCATTAATAGCATTATTATGCTATATGTCATTCTACATGGTCGCCTTAAATCTTGTATCAATATATAGTATGTCTTAGAGATGTTCTCTGTCAATATGTAGAGATCTACCTCATCTACACTAATCTACACTAATAAAAGAGAAATATTCAAATTGTCACTTTGCAATGA
This sequence comes from Pipistrellus hanaki, assembly GCF_964339955.1. Classification (NCBI taxonomy): domain Eukaryota; kingdom Metazoa; phylum Chordata; class Mammalia; order Chiroptera; family Vespertilionidae; genus Pipistrellus; species Pipistrellus hanaki. The sequence continues at coordinate 35,576,537 of NC_140505.1, forward strand.
CCACCAGCCAATCAGGAATGAGTATACAAATTAACTTCATCACCTTCATGGAGACTGACATCAGGGAGGAGGCAGCTCCCAGCATGGCCTGCTTGGCCTTCACCCAGCAAACAGGGAGCAGGCAACTGCGGCTGCAGGCAGTTCCCACCACGGCCTGCTTGGCAGTCACTGGTGTGGAGCAGGCAGGCCCCGCAGAAAGCAGAGAACAACAAGGAGCGGGCCTTAATTGTCAGTAGGACATCCCCTGAGGGCTTCCAGATTGGAGACAATGCAGGTCAGGCTGAGGGACACACACACCCCCAGCATGAATTTCGTGCTCCAGGCCTCTAGTTCTTTATAACTACCAAAGAATGCCCAGATATGACTCTATCAGTTTCCCAACCATTCATTCCCTCTGCTGATGGACACTTTTCAGGGAGGACACCTGGCTGAATGATCAAAATGAGGTTTCCTAACCAGACATCTTGTCAATTGCCCCAGGGCCTCTTCCTGCTCTAGATTTTTCTCTCCTGGAGGGTCTCCCACCTTTTGCAACCATGTTTTAGACTGGGGCTTTCTATTGAATGATCCCATTGGCTATCTATCTTTAAGAAATTCCTCAGTTTCTAGGACCATAATCCCACCTCCACTTTCCATCAGAATATTGGTTTGCTATTTTTTGTTGTTGTTGTTATAAATGTTTCTCTTCCTTGAAAATTTGGGACAGAAAGTGAAGTCCCACCAGCCTGAATTAGAAGTAAGGACTTTTTTAAAGTTTGCATTTCTTACCAGGAAAAGATAGCATGAGTATTTTATTTTAATTAAAAAAATCAAAAATTGTAAAGAAAAATAATATAGTTTTCTAAAACCAAACAGTTAGTTTAGGATGTCATGAAAGACATCAACAAATCCTAATTGAGAATCTAATCTGATTTACAAATGGGTATGTGAGCCCTGACTGGTGGGGCTCTGTGGTCAGAGCATCAGCCTGCACATCAGAGGGTCTTGGGTTCAATTCCCAGTCAAGGGCACTTACCTGGTTGCAGGTCCAATCCCTGCCCCAGGTGGGCACATGTGGGAGGCAACCAATCGATATTATCTCTGTCACCTATCTCTCTCTCTCCCCCTCCCTTCCACACTAAAATCAATGGGGGGAAAAAATATCTTCACTCCTGAGAGAAAAAAAAAAAAAAAAGGTGGTGGGGGTAATGTGAAAGTGAGAATACAATTCTTAACTTACTACAACCATAAATGCACATGTTACCATTACTCTAGTCATGCATTTCAATGCTGGGTATCTTTCTCGTAGTACCTCTTCTACCTATCAAGGCATTCAGAGGAACTCCAAAAGCTGGCTTTCTAATCCAGATTCTACTTCCCAAATTATCCAGTATTGCTCCTGGGTTCACAAAAGTCATAAAGAGCTCTGGGTAGAGGCTGCTGCTGGGCTTTGGCTTCTCACTGGAGGGCGAGAGCTGTGGACAGCGGCCCCGTACCCCACACCCCGGCACCTGCTGCCAGGTGTGCGCCCGCCCACTGCGCCCCGAGCCCACTGCTTCCCTCCTCAGTCCCCAGCTGCCGCTGTTGCCGCCCCCAGAGCAGCCCAGACACAGGCCATCAAGTGTGTTGTGGTGGGAGACGGAGCTATAGGAAAACTTAGCTACTGATCAGTTATACCACCAATGTATTTCCTGGAGAACATATCCCCACTGTCTTAGACAACTATTCTGCCAATGTTATGGGAGATGGAAAATAGATGAATCTGGGCTTATGGGATACTGCTGGACAAGAAGATTATGACAGATTACCTACCCTCTCCTATCCGCAGACAGTTGGAGAAACGGTAAGGATATAACCTCCAGGGGCAAAGACAAGCCGATTGCCAATGTATTCTTAATTTGCTGTTCTCTTGTGAGTCCTGAGTCATTTGAGAATGTTCGTGCAAAGTGGAACCCTGAAGTTCGAGACACCATTGTCCCAACACTCCAGTCATCCTGGTGGGCTCCAAGCTTATCTTAGGGATGATAAAGACAGGACTGAGAAACAGAAGGAGAAGCTGACACCCATAACCCTACCCACAGTGTTCAGCCATGGCCAAGATCGGTGCTGTAAAATACCTACAAGTGGTCAGCTCTCACACAGCGAGGCCTCAAGAGTGTTTGATGAAGCTATCAAGCCATCCTCTGTCAGCCTTCCTTAAGAAGAGGAAGAGAAAATGCCTGCTATTGTAAATGTCTGGGCCTCTCCCTGCCACCTTGGTGCCTGGGAACCTTTGTATGCTTTGTTCAAAAACAATGGAGCCTTCGCACTCAACACCAAGTTTTTGTTACAAATTAGCTTTTCCATAAAACCATATGGAAATCAGTAATTTTTAGGTTTTATTTAAACAAAAAGTGTAAGGATTCAAATTTTCACATTCTATTAAAATTTAGCCCTAAGTTTTCTTAAAGTCTTATTTTTCAAAAGCCCCTATTCTTGCTCAGATAGAGTTGCCAAAATTCCTTGTGAACTAAATTGCACTGGTGTGCTAAGAGCACTGAGCACTGAACTGTTTAAAGACCTTTGTCTTGGAGACTCGCTTCTGAAGTTAGCAAAGGCAGCCACTTGCCAATGAGTTTCACACACAGCCTCCTTTGCGAAATGTTGCCATTCATAATTTATCAACCCATGTTCCTTCCCTAACATTGTACTGTATATCAACTCAACTCTTTGGATTGATCTTCTTTATTTCCTAGTGAGATTTTTAAAAATTCTATATTAGCTTTTGCCCTAACTTGTTTGGCTCAGTGGATAGAGCGTCACTCTGTGGACTGAAGGGTCCCTTGTTCGATCCGGTCAAGGGCATGTACGTTGGTTGCTGGCACATCGCCGGTGGGGGGTGTGCAAGAGGCAGCTGACCAATGTTTCTCTCTCATTGATGTTTCTAACTCTCTACCCCTCTCCTTTCCTCTCTGTAAAAAAACCAATAAAATATTTAAAAATTTATTTTTTAAAAAATAAATAAAATAAAAATTCTATATTAGCTTTTGCTGAGATAGTGAACAGAACCCTTCTTCGAGTGTTCATCTGATGAAGTATTCTGCTCTCGAGGGCACACTGGGGTGGAGTCTGAGGAACACTTGATGTGACCAAAGGATGAAGACAGTATTTGATAAAATATGAAGTGGAGATTAATTTATACTACATTTTATGCATAACAAACAAAATAAAAGTGTTACGGGTAAGACAATGTTTCTGTCAAATGCAGTAGATGGTGAAAAGTTAATATTAATCAGTGTTTTCTTAATATTTTCCTTTTTCTTAAAATTGTAATCCCTCCCACAACTGGGCATTTAATTCATCTTGGAACTGGTCATTCCCATAGTTGCTAACTTAGTGCTTTTCTTATAGACTCCCTTGTCAATGAGCAATATGCCTCCTTGTATAAAATCTTTCTTGATAATGCATTAATTTTTTTTGTAGATTGTAAAAGTACATTCCTGTTTTCACGTTCTTTTATTCAAAGCTAATCAAGTGCTTTCCTTAGTTTTCTAGTAACTAGATATAAAAGTCACACGCTGCATCTCTACAGTTTTGTAAGTATTTTAGATATTCTTAAACTACGAACCTTCTTACCACTACCATCTTGCCAGACTACGATCCTTCTTACCACCACCATCTTGCCAGATCCCGGCACTGTACCTTGGCCGCAGCGGGCCCCTCCGTCTTCCTGTGTGGACACGCTTGCTGTTGCTCTGCCTAGCCATGTTCCTTTGGGTGGGAGGTTGTAACCTTGTGCTAACGACGTTCTGTACAGCTTACCCACTGGCAAGAATACAAAATTGGACCTTTCAACCACTAGAACAACATCTTTTAAATTACATTTGCAGACTTGTGGAGTGTTTTTACACTGATCTTTTGCTAATGCAGTTAGCAGTATGTTTTGCATGTATGACTTAATAAATCCTAGAATCATTAAAAAAAAAAAAGTCATAAAAATCCTTGATTTACAGTTTATGATTGGTTTGTTTCTCACTAAGAGCTTCAGATAAATATTAAAATCAACCACTCAAATGCTCCTCTCTCATGAAAACTCCTGGTACTCTATAGGGGGGAAAAAAGTTTAATGACGCTGTAACTATTTGTTTTTTATTTCAAAACCTAACCTTTCTCCAAATCCAATGTCTGGCTGGCTTGGGAAAGAAGACATTGGCATGTCTTTTATTTGTGGAAGAGTAAATAAATATATTTAACATCTGGTCAACAGAAGATAGACAAACCCTATTTTAATAGAAGTGGCAGCTGGCTCTATGGACAGAAAGAACTAGAAAGAAAAGCTGTCCAAGCAAAACAAAATTTGTATATAATAGAAAGACCAAGAAAATAAATATCTGAGTATTACTTACACACTCAAAGTAATCAAAACATTTTCCCTAAAAACATGAGTTCCTAATTCTGTTTATGCCATACTGGTCTCTGCTTTCCACTATCTTTTTCTAATTTAAATATTCTATGTGGTACCCACCATATCCCTTTACCATTAAATAAACCCTGAACATTTCCCATTCCCTTTTTTGACTCATTCTATTTATCACAAGCACTCTGCTATAGGGATATAAAGAGACTGACAAATCACAATCCCCTTCCCTCCATGAGTTTAGTCCACTACAAATAACGGTATTCTATACCAAATGCAAATAAAAGTAATAAAGAAGATTATATACAACTTGCAAATATAGAATATGGTTTCATAAAGAATCAGTTATTGAAATGTAAAACTGGATTTCTATTAAATGGGGAAAATGAGAAGGGAATTAGCAACAGAGAAAAAACACATTCAAAATGACGCCCTGGCCAGTGGAGCTCAGGTGGCTGGGCATCATCCCGTGCATCAAAAGGTAACTAGTTCAATTCCTGGCCAGGGCACATTCCTGGATTGCCAGATCCATCTCCAGTAGGAGGCCTGCAAGAGGCAGCTGATCAATGTTATATTCTCACGACAATGTTTCTCTTTCCCTGTCCATTCCTTTAAAAGTCAACGAATTTTTTTTAATGTAGAACTGTGAAAGGCCCTGGTCCATTCAAAAATCTGTGAAATGGCTTGAAATTAAGGTGGATAAGGAGACACTAATGAGAGAAAATGGTGAAAGGGAATGATAGAGTAGAAAGAATCAGGTTGAAAGAAATTTTGAATGCCATAGTAAAGAGTTGGGACTTTAACCAGGAAGTCAGTGGTTCTCAATGTTTATCTTCTATGAAAAGAAAATAACGTTCATAGGAGAAATGTTATATACTCCTTCATTACAGCAGGCTGCTGCAGTTGAGCCATTTCAAGCAATTAGCTGTAAACACTCAACTTTCTCTCCCACTAATCTCAGAGGAAGCTTAACAAGTAATTCTCTTAACAATGAAAACCTCTTTTCTTTTCCTCAAATGTTGCCTAACCAACTTTTCCCATGATTATAGGATATATAGCATAATACATACAGTACAAACACTCATTCAGCTGCATTAAATTCCTTTCCATAGTTGTTTTAAGAAACACACTGGCCATTTTAATTCCAGGTATGATGAAATAACCATATTTCATCCTGTGTGTCCACTGAATGCAACTATGAAAATCTGAACTGAGAATACATGAATGAACTATTTGCAAACTCTTAAGAAAAAGTAATAGGCAGATCAAGGGAGGACAGAATTCAATTTACTGTAAACCAGAAGTAAGTTTTAAGATTTTCCTTTCCTCCATGATCCCCTTGCCTAATCAACAAAGCGTAATATCCAGAGTACCAGGCATTGGGGTGCTGACAAGAGAACTCCAAGAGAAGCCCTGTATTTCTGACTCAAAAAGAAAAGGGAGCTCCTAACACAACACTACAGAATCCCCCAGGGTTGTTGGGTTTGGAAAGGGGGAGGAGTGTCCTATTTTGTATTTATTTTTCTTTGTTTGTTTTTATTGATTTCAGAGAGAGGAAGGGAAAGGGAGAGAGAGAGAAACACTGATCAACTACCTCCTGCATGTCCCTTATTGGGGTTCAACTCAGGCATGTGCCCTGACCAGTAATCAAACTGGTGATCTCCAGGTGCATGAGTCCACACTCAACCGCTGAGCCATGCCAGCCAGGCTGTTATGTTTTGTATTTAAGCTCAATTACTTTGTGCCCCAACCCTGAAGTAATTCTATGACTACAACAACTAGGTGGCAAAAATGGAAGCCAGTAGGACCCAAAACATTCAGAGGGAACATTCTTCTCCATTCATGAAACTGCAGTCCCAAGAGGGAGGGTAAATATCCCCATTGTTTTTGTTTGTGATATAAGAAGAAATATAGATTTGGTCTCTACCCCCAGTTTCTGACACAGAGCTACTAAAATCCTTGTTAATTTCCTAATAGATAGGTCTGCTGAGACCATCTTTTGTTCTAACATTTGATCTTTGACCCAGTTCCTGCCACAAGAACTGCTAAGACCTTGGAATCTCAGAAGTGATAAGAGTGTCTTTATGTCTCGCAGTAAAATGATTGGTGGGTGGGAATCCTTAGATAGCATCAGGATGGGGGGCTGGTCTCCAGAAAGAAGGCTTGATTAGAGAGTTGGAACTGATAAAACTAAGAAAGAAAAGAAATAGAATCTTATGATATGCTCAATCAAAACCACAAAAACCAATAAAAGAGTGGAAGACTAAAATAGGAACAAAGAACAAGGGCAACAAATAGAAAAGTTAGAAATACAGTTAATATTAGTCCAACCATATCAATAATCACTTTGAATGTCAATAGTCTAAATGCGCCAATTAAAAGGCAGAGATCGTCGCAGTCAGATCAAAAAACAAGACCTAACTACATGTTATCTATAAGACTCCCACTTTAAATATAAAGACACATATAGATTAAAAGTAAATAGATGGAGAAAAATATACATGATAACACTAATAAAAATACAGCAAAAGTAGCTATATTAATTTCTGACAGAGCAGACTGTAAAGCAAGGGAATTTATAGTTGATAGAGTATGGCATTACATGATGATAAAGGAGTCAATTCTTCCAGAAGACATAACAATCCATGTGTGTGTGCCTAACAACAGAGCATAACATGAGGCAAAAACTGATAAAATTGCAAAGAAACACACAGTGATCCACGATCATAGCTGGACCTCAACAGCTATCTATCAATGGATAGATCCAGCAGGCAGAAATCAGGAAGGACATAGTTAAATTCAACAATACCATCAATCAATTGGATATAATTGACATATAAACACTACTTCTTTACCCAACTGCAATATACACTTTCTTTTACACTGAACATTCACATTTTGGGCCATAAAATATACCTAAATAAATTTAAGAGAATAGAAATCATAGAATATCTGCACAGCAGAATTAAAGTAGAACTCAATAAGAAAGATAACTAGAAAACCAAAAGACAGATTAAAGATTAAACAACAAACTTCCAAGTAACACATGGGTCAAAGAAAAACTCTCAAGAGAAATTATAAAATATTTTTAACTAAATTCAAATGAAAACACAACAAATTTGTGGGATGTAGTGAAAATAATGCTTAGAGGAAATTTTATAGCACTGAATGAATATATTAGAAAAGAAGATCTAAAAATCTAAGTTTCTACCTTGAAAAACTAAAACAAAAAAAAAAGAGCACATTAAATCCTAAGTAAGCAAAGAAATCATAAGAATTAAAGCAGAAATCAATGACACTGAAAGTAGGAGATCAACAGAAAAAGTCAATAAAACCAAAAGCTGGTTCCTTGAAAAAAAAAAAAAAAAAAAAAAAAAAAAAAAAAAAATTATAAGCCTTCCACAAGGCTAACTAAGAAAAAGAGAGAGCGGGAAACAAATTACTAATATCAGAAATGCAAGATGGGATATCACTACAGATCCCATGGCATTAAAAGGAAAATAATGGAATACTAGAAACAACCCTATGCCCACAAATTTAATAAGCCAGGCAAAATTAACCAAGCCCTTGAAAACCCCAAGTTGTCAAAATTCACACCAAGAGAAATAGATCTATATCTACTTGAGAAATTAAATCAATAATAACCTTCCAACACAGCACCAGGCCCACATGGTTTCATTAGTGAATTCTACCAAACATTTAATTAAAAAATTATACCAATTCTCTACAATCTCTCTCAGAAGACAGAAGCAGAGGAATACTTTCTAATTCATTTTATAAAGCCACCATTTCCCTAATACCAAAACCAGACAAAGACTTTACAAGAAAACTACCAACCAATATCTCTTAGAAGCATACCTGCAAAAATCCTCAAAGATACCAGCAAGTTGACTACAACAATATATTAAAAGAATTACAGACCATAAACAAGTGGAATTTATCCCAGGCATTCAAGGCTGGTTTGATTTTTTCAAATATATCAATCAGGATATAAGACAATTTTGTTTGCAGATGACATGATTGTGTAGAAAATTTGAAACAAAAGACAAAAAAAAAAAAAAAAAAAAAAAAAAAAAAAATCCTGGATCTAATGGCAAAGTTTCAGGATACAAGATAATATTTCAAAATGTGAGTTGTTTTCCTATATACCAACAATAAACAAGTAAAATTTGAAATTTAAAACATAATATCATTTATATTAGCATACCTAAAAATAAGTATAACAGTATATATATAAGATCTATATGAGGAAAATTACAAAACTCTGATGAATAAAATCAAATATCAACTAAATAAGTGGATCGATATTCCATCTTCAAGAGATATCTTGAACATGGAATATATTCCCATCTTGATCTATAAATCAAAGTCCCACAAATTATTTTGTGAATATCAACAAACATATTCTAAAGTTTATATAGAGAGACAAAAGAGCTACAAATATTAAAGGAGAGCAAAGCTGGAGTATTGACACTGAATTGGGAAATTTCGACTGGAAGTTCGGATGTTCCCCAGGGCAGGACGGTTCCCGGGTTCTTGTCCCATGGAGCCGAAGAATGAAACCACAGGCAAAAGGTGGTATAGTAAAAGTGGAAATTTATTGAGAAACAAGCACAGACTCGCACATGGGAAGAGGGAAAGAGTCCCACAGCTCTGACTCCCAACTGGAGAGGGGAAAAGAGTTCCCAAGGCTGCAGTTTATAAAGGCTGCAGTTTTTATACGTGCCTCGTTATCCCCTCAGATTGGTCACTATTCCCCTTCGATTTGGTCCTATAGCAACTCCTGAGCTCAAGTCTCACATGAAGTATGTCAAGTTCCCTCCTTCTTTTCCCTTATTGTTCTCCTATTCCCTCTAGACTTTTCTTCCTCTTTCTTTGAATGAGGGGTTTCCTTCCCTTTATTCTGTAAGTATGTACCTTTTGCTACTCTCAGCTCCCTTGTCTTATGGAAATATACTCTTTTGCAACTCTATAGCCCTGTGTTTTTTCCATAAATCCCTTAATTTTTTAAAATTTCCTAAACTTGCCTATTTCACCCCTCAAAATTCCTTTCAACACTACTCAACATGGGAGGCAAGAGATTGATGTATCTCTCTCACATCTATCTTTCTCTTTCTCTCTCTCCCTCCCTCTTTCCCTCCCTCCCCCACCTCTTTCTCTTGCTCTCCTTCTCTCTCTAAATCAATAAATATACATAAATAAAAAACATACATACACACAAAAAACTATTAAACTACAGAAGATAACAGAAGAAAACCTAGATGGCCTTGGGTATGGAAAGGACTTTTTAGATACAACATCAAAGTCACAATCCATGACAGAAATCATTGATAAACTGAACGTTATTAAAATTTTAAACTTCTGCTTTGGGAAAGACAACATCAAGAAATTCAGAAAACAAACCACAGCCTAGGAGAAAATATATGCAAAGGCACATCTGATAAAGGACTATTTTCCAAAATATACAAAGAACTCTTAAAATTCACCAAATAAAAAAGAACTCGATAAGAAAAAATAGGCCAAAGACCTTAACAGATACATCACCAATGCAGACATACAAGTGGCAAAGAAGCATATGAAATGATGCCCCACATCATATGTGATCAGGGGCAATGCAAATTTAAATGAGATAACACTACACATCTATTAGTAGGGACAAAATCTAGAACAGTGACAGCACTAGCAAGGATGTGAAGCAACAGAAACTCTCATTCAGTGCTGGTAGGAGTACAAAATAGTATAGCCACTTTTGAAGACAGTTTGGTGGTTTCTTACAAAACTAAACATACTCTTACACTATGATCCAGCAAGAACACTCCTTGGTTTTTCCTGAAGTAGTTGAAAACACATGTCCACATAGAAGCCTGCACAATGATGTTTAAAACAGCCTTATTTATCATTGCTGAAACTTGGAAGCAACCAAGATGTCCTTCAATAGATGAATGGGATAACTGTGTCATTATATTTTTATCCAACCTACAGAATGTACAACACTAATGAAAACTATGGACTTTGAGTAATATGTGTCAATATAGTTCATCAATTGCAACAAATATACAATAATAGTGGATATTGATAATGGGAGACCATGCATGTGTGGAAGCAGAAGGTAAATAAAAAAGTCTCTGTAGCTTCCTCTCAATTTTGCTGTGAACCCAAAAATGTATTGAGGAAAAATAAAAATAAAAATTGTGGAGAAATTTTCTATTAAGAAAATTTACATGAAACTCTTCACAAATAGGATTCTGTAGTTTTTAAACAGCCCTCCCCTATGTAGAACATCCCAGCTGAGTTTCATCCATATAGCCTAGGGATCTATAACACTTAATTGGATAGTTCACGGAAATTACTTTGCTATATTTAATTATAAATTCTTTTGTACTAAGATATCTAATATCCATTTGGGGAATACATTATAGAGTTGGGAACTAAACTAATATATGATTAATTCACTGGAAGACTTGGAAGCCACTAAGCAGTTGTTTACAAAAACAAACATTTTAAAACTATTTATTTGCTATTTTATCTGGACTTAACAGTTTCTCACATAGAATGACAAGGGTCCTGCCCTTTTTTCCAAGCCTACATATTCTCCATTGAACAGACCCCACCCCCACTCTCGGACTGTGCTTTTTAATAAACATATTGAATGCATACATAGCTGAAGATTTCAATACTGGACTTATATCTGGTGTATTTATCTGAATTGGAGCCTCTCTTCCTTAGGATAGGCTCCAACTAAAATGAGTATATCAGATATAAATCCACTACTGCCATCTTCCTTCTTCAGAGAGCTTTTTATCTTCCTGAAGATGCTTACTGGATTCCTCCTTTTGCTAGTCCTTCTTAGTAGTTGCTACTATAACCACTGAGAACAGCAGCAAATGTTTTCCAGGTATGGTTGATGCACTGGCTAGAGCTAAAGATTGAGAGCTAGACAAGCTAAGCAGTGCTAATTCACAGATTAAGTAACAACCACTGGACTGGCTCAGGGCCTTTGCACATGCTGTCCCATCTGCCAAGCTGACTACCTAGCTAAGAGCTAATTCTCATCTATCAGGTCTCAGCTTACGTTTGAGCACCTTATTAATGGAGAGTCACCCATTATTCTTTCTCAGCAACTAGTTTATTTCCTACATAACACCACAACTATAATTACTTATTTATATGCTTTCTGATATCTGTCTCTACCACTGGACTGTAAATGCCATGAGAATAGGAATCATATCGCTCATTATCACTACTTTAATTCCATCAACTAACATAGAACCTGGCCCACAACAAAAACAAAATGATATATTCATAATATTTCATGATTTTGTTTTTAAATTAAATGTTCAGTATAAAAACACAGTTCTACCCTTGCTAGTTTGGCTCAGTGGATAGAGCATCGGCCTGTGGACTGAAGCGTCTCAGGTTCAATTCTGGTCAAGGGCACTTGCCCGGGTTGCGAGCTCTATCCCTAATGGGGGGCGTGCAGAAGGCAGTCGATTGATGATTCTCTCTCATCATTGATATTTCTATCTCTTTCTCCCTCTCCCTTCCTCTCTGAAATTAATAAAAATATTCTTTAAAAAACACACATACAAGTTATTATTATTTAAAAAATATTAAGAAGGTCTTGGGATTTTATGAAGGAAATCTTTCACAAGTCACTTTCCATAGATTGAAAGAGGTTGGAATGTTTTTATTAAAGTTAAATAAGAAGGTACATGAACACCTATGTGAACAAAGTAACTCATACATGAAGATACTATTATAAATCCTTTTTTTCCTATCCAAATGTAATTTTTGCCTTGCTGCTAAATAAAGTCAGAGTCCTTCCTGACAGGAATGACTGGTTTACCTTTAACTCCAGGGGGCTAAAACTATCAGTCTTTTAAGAAGCTTTAAGGGGTTTTGACAATTTAAACTGCTGAGCTCACAGCACCCAAGGGAAGGTCTTGGTTGCAAGTTTTATTTGTGATGTGGCTGACCACTAATACTGACTCCATAGATAATGGATTTCAGTAACAACCACCCACGGGTTAACACATTGAGTAGTACCCATAACATTGCTTTAATTAAGTTAATACATGAAGGTCACAGTTTGGTAAAAAGTTTTATTAAATTTGGCAGTGCTTACAATAATAAATAAAAAAGAAATTGTGTGTGTTCATCTGTACAGTAACTCTATAAATTTGCCTGTAGATATAATCCAGTTTGCTCATGGATTTATGCTGCATTTCAATTTATTTTCTAAAAAGGAATTCAATTTATTAGTTCCATTTCCCAAAAATATGTCCATTCCTAGCAATCCTAACTGATAGTTTCATGACATGTGGCTCTAACCATGCTGAGCACAGAATGGGTTTACCTGGCACAAAGAGACCACCCACTAGGGCAAAGATTTCCACCATCACCACACACACACACACACACACACACACACACACCCATTTTGGAGCATTTTGATGGTGAAAAAGAGTAATGTTTTGATTTGTTTGTAGCTTCATTTGTTAAATATTAATGTCTTTCTGAAATATTGTAATTATATTTTCAACAGGAAAAATAAATATATACATTTTGTCTTTTAACCCAAACTTTTTCACATAGTACAAAATAAGCCAAAGGAGTATTTCCAGCAAATATATAAAAGGGCAAAGCAAAATTTTTTAATGAATTGAAAAGTAAAGTTTCACTGTAAAGTGTTTAAAAAAAAGAAACTATACTTTAATACACACATCATAGCAGGGTTTATACATTTTTCTGTTTTTATATGTGTTAGTAATTTGAGGTTACTTTATTGAAAAGCGAAGAATAGTAACTGAATTTACACATAGTGAATTCAGCAATAATTGTATTTTTTTAAATACACAACCTGACAGGCACTATGGTAGATAATAATGAATCAGCATGGGAGCCATTTAATATACTTCTTGATTAACTCATTGCCTGTCCAGTTCACACACAGACATGCTTACATGTCATAATCGCCATAATTCCCATCATCCCCACTGCTAACACTCAAGTTCCTTGATTAGTGCACAACTCCCAGACGAGCCATTGCTAATGCTAAATAATTCTCTTCAGCCTCCTGCTACTATTCTGCAGGATCTCCAATTAAATATAATGTCCCTGATGAGCCATATTAATGTGAACAAATTCCTACCAGGAACCCTATCCTATTCCATTTTACCCAAAAATGTAGAGAGTAATTTAGCCAAGCCAAAGATAATCAAAACATTTTAAATTGATATAGCATAATGTTTCTGCAAAATGTTTTTCCAAAGGTAAAAACAAAAAAAGAATAGAAGAAAAAGAAATGTCTAAACATCTTAAATGCTTTCTTCTCTTTAACCGAAAATTTGATAGGTAGGTTCACAATCTTCTTAATCCAAAAAAGGTTACTAAAAGCTAAGTTTTATGAGAAAAGTAAGCAACAGCAAGCTTTAAAGCAAGTACACCATTTAAAACCTCTGTAATTACCTAATTACCAGAACTCGAAAGTCCAAAATCACATTAATGAAACCAATTCCTTCCTCTCCATTAAATGCAGTATTACAGTCACTATTAGAGGCTTTACCATGGAACTTTATGTTGCTGGTAAGGAAACTGCATATTGAACAATGACAGCTCTTAGTATTTTTTTCAAGAATGAATGAAGAATCCTATAGATTTCCTATTACAATCTAATGACTGAAAATGTTTCTGATGTAATTAAAAACAACTGGGGAATGTGGACCATGATGGCTATCTTAAAATATTCTGTACAAGTAAAAACCATTAAGAAAATGTTCCTTAAATATACACACACAGGTGCATAGGTCTGATTTTTCAGTTATTATCCCCAAAAAAAGTTTTACAAAGCCAACCCTACTTATTTATTCCCATTTGAGGAGCAATGAGTACATTAGCTGCAAACAAGTCCATTAATGGATTTTGTGGAATATTTTTTTAAAAATTAAGCCCTGACCGGTTTGGCTCAGTGGATAGAGCACCAGCCTGTGGACTCAGGGGTCCCAGGTTCGATTCCAGTCAAGGATATGTACCTTGGTTGCTGGCATATCCCCAATAGGGGGTGTTCAAGAGGCAGCTGGATCGATGTTTCTCTCCCATCAGTGTTTCTAGCTCTCTATCCCTCTCCCTTCCTCTCTGTAAAAAATCAATAAAATATATATTTTTTTTAAATTAAGAACTTGAAATTCTTTCCAAATCGAAAAATATCCTGAAAATCAAATCATGTAAATGAGAAAATAAATACAAAAAGTTTTACTTTTAAATTGTTTTAATCTCTACACATATCTAGAATAAAACTGAAGGTTCTAACGAAGACATAACTAAATAAATATATATAAAGATGTATATATAAATACAAAAAGATATAAAGACATTCTAACAACCCCATAAAATGTTGATAGGTTTTTCCCTAAGGTCTTTTATACCTCAGCCTACATTAATATATTCCATCTCCATTTACCTGATCATTACCCTCCAGTTTGTTCAGCTGGAACCAACATACACTAATTACGTAGACATTACCAAGTCCTATTTGTCCTCAGTATCTCCCCAGACAGCAGGGAAATATTATCAAGGGTAGGCATGCTAAGTGATGATTCCCCTCACCTTACTGTCAATCATCCCAGGGTGCTCACAGAAAACCCCACTAAATCTCATTACTGAATCCTAAAGCTAAGACTACAATACTCACTAAGAATCATACTTCAAACAGCAGGCTGCCTGGCTAAGATATGAATCACAATGACTATTTCCCTGATTTGGGGTTTTGGTTTTAATATAATAAATATCAGGTATTTCTCATTTAAATCCAATGTTATTGTATACCAACAAAGCAACAAAATACTGTAAGTTCAATTTAAGCAATAAAATATTATAACTTCAATAATCAAAAGTTAAAGTACAAAATGAATTTATTCCATTTAAAAAAAACCAAAACCCTGCCCAGCCAGTATGGCATAATGGTTAGCGTTAACATATGAACCTGGAGGTCACTGTTTGACTCCCCATCAAAGCACATGTCTGGGTTGCAGGCTTGACCAATGGGGTGTGCAGAAGGCAGCCAATCAATTATTCTCTCTCATCATTGATGTTTGTACCTCTCTCTACCTCTCCCTTTCTATCAAAAATGAATAAAATATATTTTAAAAATAATCAAAACCCTAACTTACAGGTCTGACACAAATATAACAATATTTTGCTATTTCTTATGGAAAGACATACTAGTCTTTTTATTTGAAAATGTAGATAAATATTGTAAAATTAAAGTTATTTAACATGCACTATGAGGAATACAGCAATCTAAATTCTCAAATTCTTTGTTTCTGCTATTCACTAAACTAATGAAGTAGAACTCACCTTTCCATTTAGGAAGTTCTAGTCACTAAAAGCAAACACTCTCATTCGTTTTATTTCTTAACTTTTCTGGAACTACCCCAATCACAGTAGATTAGTGGGATACAACCCTAGAATCCAATCCATTTCTTTTGCCTTCTAAGTCAATATTAACAAGACCCTCTTCAACAAATTAATAAATTCTCCCAAATTAGTCCCTAATATCTAATGAATTTATTCCATAGACCTGACTCTTCCTACTCCAAAATTTTATGGAGTGGTGCCAATTATATCTGCTTTTATAAGGTACTAAAGGCCCATTGCAGGAAGATTCCTGCAAGAACAGGGCTTCTAGCAGGCTTCCCTCCTGCCAAAACCATCCCTCTCGCCCCCTGCAATTTCCCTCCAGCAGCCATCCTGTGCTATCCCTTCCCTTCCACTGCTGCTGCCTTGTGCCTTCCCTCCCGCCACCACTGCCCCGCACTCTCCCCCCACTTTCCCACCCGCCACCTCACTTTTTGCTTTCCCTCCCTCTTCCTTCTATGCTGCCTTTAGTCTTCACTCCCCATCTGTGTATGCAAATTAACTTTCATATTTGTTTGGTAAATTTGCATACTCTCTCTCTGATTGGCTAGTGGGTGTAGCGGAGTGATGGTAAATTTGAAGGTTTTTCTTTTATTAGTATAGATCATGTTTTAATATCTGTTCAATTTTCCTCAGAATTTTCTAGGCTACCCTTGTACATTTAGTCCTTTATCAATTCCTCCCACAAAAATTACATAATATATTTATTAGAATTTAGTAAAAAATGTAGATTAATTTAGAAATAACTAGCACTTATAATGTTCAGTTTACCTATACCAATCAATAAGTCCTTAATTAAGTCCTACAAATTTCATTCTAAATTCATATCATAGAGAAGGATCGAAGATGGCAGCATAGCTAAACACCTAAACTGCTGCCTCGCACAATAATTTCAAAACTACAATTAAAAGGCAAAACATTCATCACCCAGAACCATAGGAAAGCTGGCTGAGGGGAAGTTATACAACTAGAAGGAAAGAGAAGAGAGCACTGAGACATGCACAAACACTGAAAAGCTGAGGTACGGAGACGCTCGATCTGGGCTGGCGGTGGGCATTGCTTTCTTCAACCTGAAAGGAGGCAAGCTCCCCATTACTCTGAAATCCAGTTTCTGGAGAGACACAGGGAACCCAAACTCCTACAAGGAGAAGCTGGACAGTCTGACATTGGGTCAGAAAGTGAGGGTGGCTTGCTTGCAGAGCTGCACACAGGAATAATTGTTTACTGTGCTGGGACACGGGGAGGCAGTCTGAGATGCAGAGATGGCAGACTGGCAGCCATTGCTGTTTGCCACACCCTATCCTAGTGATGCCCTGAAACCCCACCCCACACAACCTCCAAACCCACCCAAGCTCCAAGCAATGGCTTTTGCATATGAATGGCCTGCCCCATCCCAGCTTAACGTAGCAAACTTGCAGCCCAGGTCAGACAGCTCCAAAACCTCCAAACCCCAAGCAAAGAAAACTGTAGTTCTCGCTGTAGCTCCTGCAGGGTGGCCTCAGACAGTAGCTGACCTGCACCCCATTGGAGATCCAGAAGCCAGTGTACCTACTGGTCAGTGTGAGACATCAGATTTCAACTCCTCACATCCATAAATGACACATTCAAGAGGCAGACTCAGTGAACACCAAAGCCCTACTGAAACAAGTCTAGCACCATAAACGTGTCTGCAGTGCAGCAGTTCTTCCATTATAAACAAAACAGGTCCTCACAGCCAATTGGCCTGGAGGTCAATTCTTCCCAGTGTACCAACAGCAATCAAGGCTTAACTATACCAAGACTGTGCCCACAAAGGGGAGTACGAAGAGTGTCCACTTCAGGTGATTGGGGAAGCTGAGCTTCTGGCCCCCATAGGTCAGCTACCACACAAAGCTACTCCATCAATACAGGGAAGCAGCCAAAATGCGGAGACAAAGAAACATGTCACAAATGAAAGAAATGGAGGGAAGCAAATTACTGGACGACATAGAATTCAAAACCACATTTTTTTAAATATATATTTTATTGACTTTTTACAGAGAGGAAGGGAGAGAGATAGAGAGCTAGAAATGTCAATGAGAGAAACATCAACCAGCTGCCTCTTGCACACCCCCTACCTGGGATGTGCCTGCAACCAAGGTACATGCCCTTGACCAGAATCGAACCCGGGACCTTTCAGTCCGCAGACCGACACTCTACCACTGACCCAAACCGGTTTCGGCTCAAAACCACATTTATAAGGTTACTCAAGAATCTTCTAAAAATTGCTGAGAAACTTGATGAGACCTCCAAGGAACTTAGTGAGACCTTCAAGGACCTTAATCAGAATGCCAAAAAAAATGTAAAAGGACCAGCCAGAAATTAAGCATACACTGGCTGAAATAAAGAATATACAGAAACTCAAATGTAGATCAATGTACCCCAAGAATCAAACCAAACATCTGAAATATGAGGGGGAAAAAACACCCAACCAGAAAAACGAAAAAAAAAAAAGAATCAAAAAATATGAAGATAGTGTAAGGAGCCTCTGGGACAACTTTAAGCATACCAACATCCCAATTTTGGGGGTGCCAAAAGAAGAGAGCAAAATACTTGACAAAAAATTTTCCCTACCTGGTGAGAGAAATAGACTTACAAGTTCAGGAAACGCACAGAACCCCAAACAAAAGGAATCCAAAGAGGACCACACCAAGACACATCATAATTGAAATGCCAAGAGCAAAAGACAAAGAGAGAATCTTGAAAGCAGCAAGAGAAAAACAGTTAGTTACCTACAAGAGAGTACCCATACAGCTGATTTCTCAATAGAAACTATGCCGGCCAGAAGGGAGTGGCAAGAAATATTCAAAGTAGTGAATAGCAAGAACCTACAACCAAGATTACTCTACCCAGCAAAGCTATCATTCAGAATTGAAGGTCAGATAAAGAGCTTCACAGATGAGAGAAAGCTAAAGGAGTTCATCACCACCAAATCAGGATTACATGAAATGCTGAAAGGTATTCTTTAAAAAGAGGAGGAAGAAGAAAAAGGTAAAGATAAAAATTATGAACAATAAAATGATATCAAATACATACCTACCAACAAGTGAATCTAAAAATCAAGTGAATAAAAAATCTGATGAACAGAATAAACTAGTGAATATAATAGAATCAGGGGCATAGAAATAGAGTAGACTGACAATTCTCGAGGGAAGGGGGTGTAAGGGGTGCAGGAAGAGATTGGACAAAAATCTTACACCTATGGATGAAGACAGTGGCAGGGGGTAAGGGCATGGGGTGGGGTGGGGAATCAGATGGAGGGGAGCTATGGAGGGAAAAAAAAGAGGAACACCTGCCGAAGCTGGTTTGGCTCAGTGATAGAGCATCGGTCTGCAGACTGAAGGGTCCCAGGTTCGATTCCGGAGAAGGGCATGTACCTTGGTTGCGGGCACATCCCCGGTAGGGGGTGTGCAGGAGGCAGCTGGTCGATGTTTCTCTCTCATCGACGTTTCTAGCTCTCTATCTCTTTCCCTTTCTCTCTGTTAAAAATCAATAAAAAAAAAATTTTTTTAAAAAGGAGGAACACCTGTAATAATCTGATCAATAAAGATGTATTTTTTTAAAAAAGAAATATGCATCAATAAATAAATGAATAAATTCGTATCATATAGTATTTTGTTTTCTTTTCCATTCATTCTACAAATTACATTTTTTTAAAGTTGCATTTTCTACTATGTTAACATATACAAGAAAGCTATAAATTTTTTTATATTTAACTACCACAGAGATATTTCTTACTATTTCTAAAGAGTTATTCCATTGACTACATAATTAGAAATCAATACATCCTTAATATTTATGCATTTCCAGTCCACCACTTTGTAACTGCACTGCCTAACTGCATTACTGAACACTTCCAGAATGCTGGTAAATAACAGTGATAGTACGTGTATCAGTCTTCATCCTGACTTTCATGAGAATGCTTCCTATGAGATATAACCTCTTTGTTATGATAAGGCAGTATTAATCTAATTCTGTCTTACAAAGGATTTTAAAAGGAGACGTGAATTTCTTTTAAATGATATTTTATATATCTATCAAGATGATCATACAGTTTTCTCCACTAACCCATTAGAATATTCAATTTATAGTCTCTAATATTGAACCATATTGAAATGTCATGAATATATTCTGTATGGCTGCAGCATATTTAAGTAAATTATTTTTTTCTACTCCATATTAATTAATATTCTTCTGTCAATATATAATAGTCATTGTAATTTTATTTTTTACTTACTTTCTTTGCCCAGATTTTTAATTCTGAATTATTATACTGGCTTCATAAAAAAGAATGAAAATCTTGTTTTTCTTTCTATAAGTCTAGAACAATTTAAACAGTATCAAAATGTCCTCCTTCCTGAAAATTGCAAAGAATTCTTATGAGAATCTCTTGGCCTGGACATTCTACTCCATTCCTTCTATAATAACTTAAGAGTCTCTTAATTAATGATTTCTTATTGTAGGCTCCTTTATGCACAGTTACAGGCCTATATGTAATTACTTGGCACCAATGTTGTAAACTGAGTCAAACAAAATAACTGCTTACCATTTTTAAAGGAATAAAAGCATGTTAAACTCCACTTTAAGATTGGATAGAACCACCAAAGATCAGTAAGGAAATAGAAGACTTCAATATCCTAATTTAACAATCAGACCTAAAAGATATCTATAGAACACTCACCCAACAAAGGTAGAATAGAATATACATTCTCATTCACCTGGTGCATTCTCCAGGATAAATCATAAAACATAAAAACAGGCCATAAAGCAAACATCAAAAAACTTCAAAGGACAGAAATAATAGAAAACATGTTCTCCAACCAAAGCAGAAGAAAACTAGAAATCAGTAACAGAAAGAAACTTGGGAAACTAGGAACACCCAGGAAAACAGACTATTGCCTAAGGAAGGGGCAGTGACTTAATTATAGGCTAAGAAGAATGTGCACTAGGACACTGATCACTGGCACAGATTCAGATTGTACACACACACCCCCACAAGGTTGTCCCCTATATTTCTCAATAGAATTGGTAATTTTCTTAGGTATGATAGGTATTATATGATAGATATGTAAGAGAATGTCCTTAATTCGGGGAAATAAATACTGAAATATTTGGAGATGAAATGCCACAATGTCTGTAATTTACTTAGCATATAAGTTATAGACAATGTTATTTAGAAAAATCTTTAGGGAAAAAAAGGGGCGGGGGGAGAGAAACTCTCTTACCTTTTGAGACAGCATACAGGACCTGAAGAGTATTATACTAAATGACATAAGCCAATCAGAGAAAGACAATTATCATATGATCTCACTTATATGTGGATCTAATGAACAAAACAAACTTACAAACAAAACAGACCCAGAGACATTGAAGCATGCAACTGACTGACATACTTCAGAGGGAAGGGTGAGCAGGGGTGGGGGAGGAGATGGGACGTTGGAAGAGATGAACCAAAGAACTTGTATGTATAAATTGCATAACCTATGGACATGACAACAGTGCAGTGAAAGCCTGGGGAGGCTGCGGAGTGGAGTGGAGTTTGAGTGGAGTGGAGTGGAGTGGAGGGGGTCAATGGGAGGGAAAAAAGGGGTTATCTTTAATACTTGCAACAATAAAGGTACTTTTTTTAAAAAAGAAGAAAAGAAAATGTTTCAAAATGTTAACAATTGGTGAATCCACATTAAGGATATATGGGTGTCCATTGTAGTACTCTTCAAGTTTCATTATATTTAAACACTTAAGAATATAAATAAATGGCCAACCTTATGAAAAGATAATCAATAGTGATGATGATTGTGAATAAGATGATTGGGGGGAAGGGAACCAAAAGAAAAAACTTCATAATCATCTTTAAAATCCAGCTTTTGCCTATTACACATTGTGTGCAAGTTACTTTTCTCTCCTTCATGTGACTTACCATTTAATATTGTAACTGTCAGGCTTTTTCCCTACTTAACTGCTTAAAAATTAGTTGTTTTTAACATAAAAGTAATAGCATTTAAAATAAACTGTTGCAGCATTTTACCATCACAATAATATTTACATTTTAATTTGTGAAATTAATATATAAAAGAATGTAAGATTTTTTACTCCAAGTTACATTTAAAATTCTCACCTCTGGAAAATAAACATTGAAATATTAGCAATGCATCTGTTCCTATTACTGATACTGATTAGATATAATGGTAACATTTTTTATCAGGAAACAAAATATACTGTTAGAGGAATTCACCTTTTCTACTTTCTTGAAACTGAAGCAAAAACCAAATAGCCCATTTGGCCTATGGCTGAGGCTTAGATTAAACTTTGACCATCCCAACCATCATTATTCTTCTTCTTTTCCTTATGGTATCATTCCAGAAACTAACGTAAAGTAGGTCATATTAGGAGGAACTTTTGATGGAGCATGAATTGCTTCCGTTGTGGGTCTTGGCCAATCTTATTCTAAATTATGGAATTTAGAATGGCTAAATTTTTTAGTGGCTAAAGTTTTTAAAATATATAACTACCACATGAATGACAAAGACTTAGACCAATTGTTTTGCAGCTAGTTTTTTCAAAAGTTTGGAAAATAACCGTCTACCTCTACATCAAAATACGAAGCCACAAATGTAAGAATCAGGAAAGGCAGTCATGCTATTTGAGATAAGAACTTACAGAAATTGATTATTCTACAATGCCAACTTTGAAATGTAAATATATATGGAAAAAATCAAAATATAAATAATGTTGCCCTAGTTGGTTTGGCTCAGTGGCTAGATAATCAGCCTGCAAACTGAAGGGTCCCAAGGTCCTAGGGCACATGACCAGATTGTAAACTTGATCCCCAGTAGGGGAGTGCAAGAAGCAGGCTATCAATGATTATCTCTCATCATTGATGTTTCTATCTCTTTCCTCCTCTCCCTTCCTCTCTGAAATCAATAAAAATATTTTTAAATACACACACACACACACACACACACACACACACACACACACATATATATATTTCCAATATATATGTTATCCATCCCAGCAGTAACCTCCATGAGAATACAACCTAGAGAATTAGCTATATTGTGGTATAAAAAAATAAGGAAAAGGTTACTGTTAGACTTGAAATAAAAACAGAACTTGTGGCCCTAGCCAGTTTGGCTCAGTGGATAGAGCATCAGCCTGCAGACTGAAGGGCACATGCCTGGGTTTTGGGCTTGATCCCCAGTGGGGGCTGTGCAGGAAGCAGCCAATCAGTGATTCTCTCTCATCATTCATGTTTCTATCTCTCGCTCCTTCTCCCTTCCTCTCTGAAATCAATGAAGAAATACATTTTTTTAAAAAGTAGTGTACAAAAATGAAAAACAATAACCTACATTAAAGTACAATTACTTATATTTCACTTCTAATAATTTACATTCATTTCCCATGGGATTTTTTTCTACTCATAGTTCATCACTGCTTTAAAAAAAAAAAAAAATGCCTGCTTGCTAAAAATCCTCAATAAAAGTATCTATCATTTACTGCTTTATGCTATACTTTCTTTTGTTCACATCCAGTGAGGATTAGCCTTCCTTTCCTTTATCAAAATTTCAGCTGAACACAGTAAAGCACTCAGGAAGGTTAAACAATGATAGGAGTCCCTTAGTGATACTGGAGTCAGGCTGTGGGGAAATGTGGTCTTGTAAGGCAGCACGGCATAGACAGTTCATTAATCGTTGAATCTAACTTCCTCATGCTTTACTTAAACCTATTAGGTGACCAGCAATCAGTCTAGCTATTTCATTCTAGTAGGTTTTTAAAGCCTTGAAAAAACCAGTTAAGACAGGTTTTGCTTAAAAGAAGAGTACTTAAACAGAGGTGTGTGTGTGTGTGTGTGTGTGTGTGTGTGTGTGTGTATACACACTACCTTTTTCAGGTCACAGGGGGGAAAGCTACATCTTTCACCTTTTTTCTATTTGACCCAAAATAAGGTTCTGATTCAAATAAAGCATAAATATACTTACAGAGCTAGTATCAACATCACTGTGGATGGCGACCGTCTTAATGCCCATCTTCTTGCAAGTTTTAATAACCTATTTTAAAATATATCAATGTTATCTATTAACAAGTGATTCACATTTAAAGGGATTTAGTAATAATAAAATTCACCGAGTAAAATTAAACTTCTACTCACCCTACATGCAATTTCTCCTCTATTAGCAACAAGAATTTTATCAAACGTCTGAAGAGAGAAAACACACATAAGAAGATATTGTTACTCTCACTTTGGGACCAGAAAACAAGTTTTTTCACAACTGGATATGATCTTAATAAACATTACTTCATAGAGTAGTACTAAATACTATATACATGTTCATTTACAACCAGGTTGCCACTGAACTCATCTGGTAGAATCTGGTTGTATAATTATTCTGTTAAAGAATCAGTTGACTAGGGACCAAGGGGACATTTATAAATTCTCTTGTCAAAAGATAACCTTTAAATGATATTACAAAATATGAAAAACCTTTAGACAAAATTATTTGACAACTTCATTTATTTTCTAAATCCAGGGCAATTCTAAGTGTCATGAATTGTTTATCAAGGGAAAGTCAGATATTCATATACCATCTCTATTTATTTGGGGTGGAGAATTAAACAGTATTTTTAATAACTCGGAATAGATACAAATTATGCTTATATCCAAAGATTCCAAGCAGGTTATGCTATTTGAATACAATGTTAAGTTTGAATAGCCATCAAATTTTGAAGCAGCTGAGGCCACATAACATAAAGAGCTCAGCCAGCATGGCTCAGTGGTTGAGTATCGACCTATGAACCAGGAAGTCACGATTCAATTCCCAGTCAGGGCACATGCCGGGGTTGCAAGCTCCTTCCCCAGAATGGGGCATGCAGGAGGCAGCCAACCAATGATTCTCTCTCATCGTTGATGTTTCTATCTCTCCCTCTCCCTTCCTCAATGAAATCAATAAAAATATATTTTTCTAAAAAAGGAAAAAAATAGATTGATTTTGTACTTCCATTTCTAAATTCTAAATCCAGTTTTGCCACTAATTACCTATTTGACTTCAAGAAAGTATCTGCAGGTCTTGATTTCCACATATGTAAAATGATAGCATTCTAATAGGACACCATTTAATAAAGTTCTCTTCCTACTCTAAAGTTGTACAAGCTAATCCTTTTAAAGAATTGCAAACACAATCACAAGTAATTTGAATGCAATACATTTTATCACACAATCATTTCTGATTATTGTAAATTAAATGGAACTATACAAAAGTTTTAGTTATATTTCTAAAAGAAAATATAAAGTTATATATAATCTTAAAAGTACTCTTACGCAACTTAAAGCACTATTTTAACTCAATAGGGAGTGACAATTTCAAAATTGGAAAAGGTCTTCTAAGTCTTGGTTTAACATTATGTCACATGTAACTCATTCCACCAAACTGAGACAAGCTTCTCCTTAAAGATAGATAAGTAAACTCCCAACCTGATAGAAGCCTGAGTCTTTGAGAGCCTTGAGTAGATAGGCTCTTCAAATATCTTATCTCACCTCAGGCTTGAGGCTGTAAAATCACCTACTTTTCTATACCCAAATGGTGATGAATAAATCCCTATAAACAGTAAACATATACTAAGAAAAAATTGTTTATATTCCTTGAATTGCATTTTAAATAATGTTAATTTTTACTACGTATTAAATATACTACGGCTGATAAAAACAGCACAAACACTGGAAGTTACACAGTAAGCAACTGTTAAAGTAAACATAACAAATTATTATAACATTATTATTAAGGTGTATCCAAGAAGCAGAGTAATGGTTAAGAGCCAGTCTGGAGGTTAACTGCCCAGCACATGATCTTCCTGTGTGTATTTTTCTGTGTGAATTCTTGAGCCCTATTTCCTGGCATGTAAAACAAACAACAGCATCTAGAGGTTTTAAAATGTAAGTCAGTCGGAGAATAACAAGTATTACACGATCACATTCATATGTAGAATATAAGTAACAAAATAAACTGATGAATGGAGTGGAACCAGAGACTCGAAGCATGAACAGAGTGTGGAATCTCAGAGAGAAGGCAGGGGAGTGGGTGGGAGGTAATCAACCAAAGACCTTGTATTCATATATGCATAACCCATAGACACAGACAATAGGGTGGTGAAGGCCTGGGGGAAAAGAGGGAGAGGAGGACCTGGAGAGGGTCAATGGGAAGGAAAAGGGCACATATATAATACTCTCAACAATAAATAAATAATTTTTTTAAAAGAATATGAATTGACACCCTCAAAGTGTTTGGAATAGTGCCTAGCACAATATATACTCAAAAGGTGTTAGCTATAATTATTGTTATTACCCCTTTGAGCCACACACCAGACTCTTATGAATCTTTAAGTGTGAACCTATCTAACAGTAAAAAATCAGTATCAAAACAAATATTTGGGCCGAAACTGGTTTGGATCAGTGGATAGAGCATCAGCCTGCAGACTGAAAGGTCCCGGGTTCGATTCCGGTCAAGGGCATGTACCTTGGTTGCGGGCACATCCCCGGTGGGGAGTGTGCAGAAGGCAACTGGTCGATGATTCTTTCTCATCGATGTTTCTAACACTCTATCCCTCTCCCTTCCTCTCTGTAAAAAATCAATAAAACATATTTTTTAAAAAGGATATGAACAATATGTTTTAAATATATATATATGTATATTTGCACCTGACATCTTTTTTAGGGCTACGTGCAACTTAACTGGGCCACAGGGTGCCCAGAGTAAACATTATTTCTGGTTGTGTCTGTGAGGGTGAAGATGTTTCCAGATGAGACTAACATGTGAACCAGTGGACTCAGTAAATTACATGCCTTCTCCAATATGTGTGGTCATTATCCAATCTGCTGAGGGCCCGATAGAATACAAAGCAGAAAGGAAAATTCATTCTGCCTGCCTGATTGAGCTAGAACATCGGTCTTCTCCTACCATTGGCTACGACTTACTGTACACCATCGGCTCCCCTGGTTCTCAGGCCTTTGAGCATCAACTAGAATTACACTGCCAGCTGTCCCGGATCTCCAGCCTTCCTAATAGTATGAGCCAATAAATCTCCATCCATATCTCCTGCTGGTTCTGTTTCTCTGAGGAGACTTTATCAATCCAGGACTGCTGTTTTACCAATTAGTACACAAATTCAATAAAGATAATTATATCAATTAATCTTTTAAATAAATAACAGATGTATATGGTTCAGAATTTCAAAATAAAAAAAAAAGAAGATATACTGTAGAAAGCCTAAGGTAACACTGAAAAATTACAAGTAATTTTTGGGTATTGCTCAAGCTCAAAATATAGAGCTAGGGTAAAAAGGTCAGAACATGAAGAAACTTAGTAGTATTTGCCACTTAAGGAACTGGGACTCTATTTGTGGAGAGCCACATAAAAGGCACTCAGGATACTCCAAGGGGTTGGGAGAGGAGGGAAGCCATTTAAATCAGGAACCTGAATACTTGAAGATGAAAGGGCTTTCATATGTCATGAGCAACAGAGAAGGCTATTCCATAACTGTGCTAATTAATGTCATCTGGGAAAGAAATACTTTTGAAATTTCCTGAGGACTTTTTTAAAGTTATTTTCTATTAATTTGTTCTCTCTCTCTGCCTCCTTCCTTCTTTCCCTTCTCTATGTTTAGATCGCCATTGCTGGGGTCTAAAACTACAAAGGATACTCACTGCATTCAGACACCAAGAGATGGGCTGACCCAACCCCTTCCACTGGGTACTTTTTGGAGGAATTATGGCAGAACTCCAGACATGGAGGTGCTCACCAAACACTGCTGAAAAGGGGTATAGCACAGAGGGTAAATTCACCAGCTCAGGAAAAGGACAGGATTGAGTTTACACCAAGCTTACACTTACTATTTGTGAATTTTGAGCCTCAGTTTCCAAATGTACAAAATTAAGTTAAGAATAATATTAAGCAGCTGACATTGAGGGCACATGCATTCTATATGCCAGGTACTATGACATATCCCTTTTGTGCACTATCTCAATTAAATCCTCATAATAGTCCTAGGAGGTCAGTTCTGATAAAATCCCCATTTTACAAATGAAAAGAAAAAAAACAAAAAGAAACAAAAAAACTGAGACTTGATTTGGCCAAAGCACTTGCCTAAGTCACAGTTTAACTAGTAGTAAAGCCAGAGTTCATCTCCAGATATTCATGTCAAAAACACACTGTGATGTGATATGATCAGAGTATTAGGCACAAGCTTTAAACACTATATTATTAATGCCAAAGATTGCATTTGTTATGGCAGGCACACCATAGTGCATACTGGCTCCACTAATTTAAGGCCTACTGAAACCTCCTGATCTTTTTCTAGTGAACTGTTATTAAGTTAAATCTTCCCTATCCTCATGAACATACATGTAACAAACTGACTTGTTAAACTCAAGTCAAAAATTAATCTTTTTAGTAATGATTAAATTTCACCTATTTTAATTTTGACTTGATGTGAGTCTCTGATAAAATGCAGAGTAAGAAAATAGTCAATGGCAAGTTCAAATGAATGAGAATCAGTTTATGTATTACCAGCCCGGCTGCAGTGGCTCAGTTGGTTGGACATCAAAGGTTTGTCAGTTCAATCCCCAGTTGGGGCATGTACAAAAAGCAACAGATTAAAATTTCTCTCTCATATCAATGTTTCCCTCTCATTGGCACAGCAAAGGAGAAGGAAGGCAAAGATAGCAGACAGCAGATCTGATTTCAGACATTCAGAACAACATAGGGACCTGCTTAGTGGATCTCAAAAGAAGGGGGCGATTCCCTCTTTAAATGTTCTAAACCAAGATCCTGATACAAAAGTATTCATTTATTCTCAGTAATTATCAATGGCCACAAATATGGTAGGCATTTTAGCTATTCTTGTAACCCTCACTATGAGGTTGTAGCAAAACTACTAGTAAGTATCAAACCAAAGTCTGCCACACATATAGACACTTACTAACAGACATAAACAATCTTAAAATGTGCTCAGGGAATGAGCACATTTCCTGGATAAGCTCTGGGAATGTGGATAAGCTCAGAGAAGTCTCAAGTTCCTGCACTTTATAATGCTCCAACAGCCTGCATGAAAACTTCACATGAGGCAAATGCATCAATATTCTTATTTGGCTAACCATATTGTCAGACTCAGAGCCATCAAGAATTCTCCAACCCAGTGACTGTACACAGAACCATTTCATCAAGCACAGGTTCTATCCTTAAAGGTCAAGAATGAAAGGCCAACTAGGTGGTTACTTTTCCAATTCAAGGGCTCAGAATTTCTATAATATATTAGCTAATTATATTATACCACTAACTTCATCAATGTGGGCCCCTTTCTAACATGATTACCTAATGAGGAAGGCTATGAGTGTTTATAGAGAGAAAGGTGGCTGAACTACTTGTATTTCCCTCCCTCTGGAATGTGGCCTCTTGAATAAATACGAGCTAAGCACTCCTACAGTGTTCCTAATTAGGACAGCCATTACCTTTAAATGGGAATGCAACAGGTGTGCAGAAATGTACATACATACATACATGCACCCAAGGCATACTGTCTATGCTGAAGCGTTTTTTTTTCTTTCTACTAATCTATAGATTTCATAATAGGGAGCTTATCAAAGATAATTCATCTGGACCTATGCCATTCAATAAAGTAACCACTAACTACATGAGGTTACCTACTAAGGACTTCAAATCTGGCTAATCAAATTGAGATTTGTGCCAGAAGTGTAGATTATACATTGGCTTTAGAAGTCTTGGTACACACACGTACACACACACACACACACAAAATGCAAAGAATCACATTGATACTATTTTTATCGATTATATGTCAAATAACATTTTAGACACTAAGTGAAAATACATTAATCTCATCTGTTTACATTTATTTTCTTAATGTGGCTATTAGAAAATTTAAAACTACATATGCCCTGCAACTTTGTCCACATTATATTTCTATTGAACTGTAATAATGTGGACCCTTCCTCTTCCCAAGCCTCTAGATCTCCTCAGTAGTTTTCCATGCTTCAACAGATGATTTAGAAGACATCAAAGCTATTTGTCAAATAACCATTCATATCAGTTCTACTTTCATGACCTTCAACTTGAACCATCTCTTCTTAACCAAAACTCTTCTTCTGCCCTCTTTGATTTCTCTATAGTCACACTAAATCATGTTTTATCTCAATCACCACTTCCAGTCCCTTTATCTCTCCTATTACCCACCTCAAACATTATATCAGGATTTTAACTAGAATTACCTTGTCTAAAAATGTATAATATATATATAATTGCCTACAATCAAAACAAATCTTTAATATAAAGTAAATTTTTAAGAATCAATAGTTTAAAATACCCAGTCTTTAAGAGGAAAAAGAAAAAATACAATCACCTCATATTATGATAGTTATTCTGCTTAAAACAAGGGAAACACATTGTAAATTTATTCAGTTGTTGGCATAAATACAAAATTAAAGACTCAGACTGACTCACAATGTAAAAAGGAACAAAGATTGAACGCCCATAAAACCTATGATATTAGAGCAAGAAATCATTACACAGCATTAATAAAATGTAATCAGTCCACTGAACACTGTGTGGAAACAAGAAAGTAAAATCATTACAACTTACCTGTTGAAATATTTTTTGAATACTTACTTTTTCATTAGAATCATATGCTGCTGAACTGAGACTACGGGTCAAAATTAAGTGCTGTCTTGAATGGTGTGAAACATTCTACAAAAAACAAAAAAAAAAAAAAAACAAAAAGTGAAATTTGAATGAGCTACAAAAAATATTTATTTT
Source organism: Pipistrellus hanaki (assembly GCF_964339955.1). NCBI lineage: Eukaryota > Metazoa > Chordata > Mammalia > Chiroptera > Vespertilionidae > Pipistrellus > Pipistrellus hanaki. The sequence goes on from NC_140505.1 coordinate 35,607,164, forward strand.
TTAGAGGGGGATAGGAGGAGAGGAAAGGGAAGGAGAAGAGGACAGGGGATGGGGGAGGCAAATTTTAATTTTTCCAAAGTCATAAGGCTAGGCTATAATGGTTACAAGATTTAAGCATAGGCCTGTTAGAAGCACCTCCCATCATAACACTAATGTTTATGCAAATACATGATTTGGGGTGAAAAAAAAAAAAAGAAACAATTTGCAAGAGGGTCTCACCACTCCCTGTGTTCAAATAAAAATTCAGCTCCCAATGCCTTCAGCAGAAGAGCTATGACATAGTAACTTTTCTCTTACATTAAATTTAATAGGATAAAGGATATTCCTTCTCCTAAAAATCATGTCCTATGCTTATCACCTCAGCCAATGCAAAAAACAAATTGAGGAATGAGAAACAAAAACTACCTGGGAATTTCCCATATTTACTCTGCTGCAAGGTAGCACTAGGATATTTACACAAGAATGTAAATAGCATACCAGTTTTCTATCAATTTTATAAAGTGGAACTCCCTAATAATGAAAGGTCTATAATGGTCTGTTGTAGGAACATGCTCTATATCCTTTTACAAAAGGCAAAAATCATATGTGTCTTTAATCTCTACCAAATAAAGGATGTAACTGATTCCCTGTGGCAAAAATCAAATGTGAGTTTTCCAGAGACAAAATGCAGTCTGGGATAGAAAATTTAGGTGTTTTAATTAGCTTTGGAGAGTGAAAATAAACAGTAATGTTTTTACTTCTGGGAAGAGAACACCTGGAAAAGCAGCATACCACCTGGGAAAGAACTCTAGGAGAGGAAGTGAAGGAACCTCGGTTCTCATCCTAGCTCTACAATTTGAGCAAACCACTTTTTTAACCCCTCTGCTCTCTTAAGAAATGCAAGATTAGGTTACTTTTCTCTAAGGTCACTTACTAACCTAAGCCACTATTACTCAAAAAAAACGAAAGCTTAGTATGGAGGTATCTAACATATACAAGCTTTTGACAATTGAAGGATATGCAGTTAATCCAAATTCAACATTTGATCCAAGAATGTCTTAATGCATATCTCACTTACTGCTCAACTATCCTGAGAATAACCAACAAGCAAACATGCAGAGCTACTTGGTAGAAATAATGCTAATTATGGGTGACCCTTGAACAAATGGGGGCAAGGGTTAAGATGCCCACAACTTGTGCAGTTGAAATATGCATTTAACTTTTCATTCTACAGTCTGTGCTTCACATCGATGCATTCAACCAACCTCAGATGTTTTCCATCTGTAGTTGAGAATGCAAAAATAATTAATCAAAGCCCTAGCCTGTTTGGCTCAGTAGATAGAGCATTGGCCTTCAGACCAAAGGGTCCCAGGTTCAATTCTGGTCAAGGGCACATACCTTGGTTGCAGCCTCCTCCCTGCCCTGGGTGCAGGCCCTGGTCTGGTGTGTGCAAGAGTCAACCAATTGATGTGTTTCTCTCACATCAATGTTTCTCTCTGTCTTTCCCTCTCTCCCACTCTCCCTAAAAATCAATGGAAAAATATCCTTCGGTGAGAATTATAAATTTTAAAAAAGCCCTAACCGGTTTGGCTCAGTGGATAGAGTTTCAGCATACGAAATGAAGGGTCCCAGGTTCAATTCCAATCAAGAGCATGTAACTTGGTGGTAGGCACATCCCCAGTAGAGGGCTTGCAAGAGGCAGCTGATCGATGTTTCTCTCTCATTGATGTTTCTAACTCTCTATTCCTCTCCCTTACTCTCTAAAAAAATAAAAATATATTTAAAAAAAACAAAAAACAAAAACTGAAGCCCTGACCAGTTTGGCTCAGTGGAAAGTGTTGCCCTGCAGACTGAAGGGTCTCAGCTTCAATTCTGGTCAAGGGCATGTACCTTGATTGTGGGCACATCCCCAGTGGAGGAGGTGCAGGAGGCAGCTGATTGATGTTTCTCTCTCATCGATGTTTCTAACTCTCCCCTCCTCTCTGTAAAAAAAAAAATCAATAAAATATATATTTTTTAAAAATACTGAATCTAGCCGAAACCAGTTTGGCTCAATGGATAGAGCGTCGGCTTGGGGACTGAAAGGTCTCAGGTTCTATTCCGGTCAGGGGCATGTACCTTGGTTGCGGGCATATCCCCAGTAGGGGGTGTGCAAGAGGCAGCTGATCGATGACTCTCTCTCATCGATGTTTCTAATCTCTATCTCTCTCCCTTCCTCTCTGTACAAAATCAATAAAAAAAATAAAATTAAAAAAAAAAATACTGAATCTAATATGCATTTGGTTGAATCTGAGGATATGAAACCCCCATACAAAGGGATGAGTGTGTTTATTGAAAATAATCTGCACAATCATATTGAAAACCAAGATGGTGACATAGGGTAGACACCTAAATGCAGCCTACCACAACAATTTTAAATTTACAACTGAAAAACAGAGGAAACATTGCCCTGAAACACCAAACAGCTGGCTGAGTGGAATCTCTACCATCTAGGAAGGAAAGAGAAGGGACGCTGAGCCTCGGAAGCTGTGGAGGTGTGGAGATCTGTGTGCACGGAAAAGGTGGCCGCCAAGTTCGCTGCTAGCTTACTCGAGGCAAGCGGAGAGGGTGGGCCGAGTTCACTGCTAGCTTACTCCTGGCGCACGGAGAGGGCAGGCAGCTAACTCGCGCAGCTGGCTTTCTTGTTCAGGAGGAAAACAGAACCACTCTATTACTCTGATAGACAGCCCCAGTCAGGGAGAGATCGCACTGTCAGGCAGTGGGCAAAGCTCTCTAGGAAGTGCGTGTACCCAGCAGCCATTACTGCAGGACTCAGGAACTGGACCTCTGAGGGAGGGACTGACGAGAAACCAAAGCTTGTCTGCACCACCTCAAGACTCCACCCCATCCAAGTGGAGCACAGAAACCCTCCCGGAGGTTGGCTTTCTCGTTTGGGAGAAAAAGAAACTCCCAACTGCACTGAGAGACAACTCTGAGCCGAGAAAAAGCTGACTGTCAGGGAGCAGGCAAAACTTGAGAACAGCCTTTCCCCAAGTGGTGTCGTGCCTGCAACCAATCTTGCAGGACTCACCGCTAACAGGACTTTCTTAAGGCAGGACTGATGGGGTACCAAAGCTTGTCTGCTCCACCGTGAAACTCTGCCCCTTCCAAGTGGAGCACAGAAGCCCTCCTAGCTGAGACACTGCTGATCCTCACAGCCAATTGGCTTGGAGATCAACGCTTCCCAGTGATACCAACAACAAGCAAGGCTTAACAATAAGACTGCACACATAGACCACAAAGGGCTGCACCAAGACTGTCCACCTCAGGTAACTGGGAAGGCTGTGCTACTGGGCTCTACCAGGACACCTAGCACACAAAACTATTCCATCAAATCAGGGAAGCACCTAAAATGCAGAGAAGAGGCAGGACACAAAGGAAGGAAATGGAGGAAAGTAAAGGAATGGACATTGAGTTCAAAACCACAGTTATAAAGTTTTTCAAGAATTTCCTAGAAAAGGCCAATAAAATAAATTAGACCTATGAGGATATGAAAAGGGATCAACTAGAAATAAAGAAAACATTGTCTAAATTAAAAAATATTATACAGAGTCCTAAAAAACACAATGGAAGATCACAAGAATCAAGTCAAAGATTTGGAACACAAAGAGCCAGAGGACACTCCTCTGCAAAAGCAAGAAGAGAGAGAATCCAGAAAGTTGAAGAGAGTGTAAGAAGCCTCTAGGACAACTTCAAGCGAACCAACATCAGAATTATGGAGGTCCCAGAGAAGAGAAAAAGCAAGATACCAAAAGCCTATTGGAAGAAATAGTGACAGAAAACTTCCCCCACCTGGTGAAAGAAATAGACTTACATGTCCAGGAAGCGCACAGAACCCCAAACAAAAGGAATCCAAAGAGGACGACACCAACACACATCATAATTAAAATTCCAAAAGCAAAAGACAAAGAGAAAATACTAAAAGCAGCAAGAGGAAAGCAGGTCGTTACCTATAAAGGAGCACCCATACAATTGTCAGCTGATTTCTCAACAGAAACTATGCAGGCCAGAAGGGAGTGGCAAGAAATATTCAAAATGATGAACAACAAGAACCTATCGGGTCTAGTAATAATTAATGTCGTTTTTAACATTCGTTTAAAATCTTGCTTGGCGTTGACTTGTATTGACATAACCTTCAAACACGTGGTATCTACAGAACGTGTGAAGTGCAATTAACAAGTTTTGCTTGAAAAAGTTTGTGTTTGGTTTGGTTTTTGTTGCAAAACTAGGGCTAAGAAGATGGCGGATGAAGAGCATATTCGGCACTGCATGCTTTACGAGTTCCAATTAGGAAGAAAAGCATGTGAGGCTGCAAAAAACATCTGTAGTGCTCTTGGTCAAGATGCAGTTAGCGCCAGAAAATGCCAGCGTTGGTTTGAGAAATTTCGCGAGGGAAATTTTTCGTTAGATGAAAAGAGTGGTCGAGGCCCTGTGTCCAATTTTGATCAAGAAGCTCTTCAAGCTCTTTTGGTGCAAAATCCTCAAATTACCCAACAAGAGCTTGCGACAACTTTAAATTGTTCACAAAAAACAATTTCCAATCAATTGCGTGCACTTGGCAAAGTCCAAAAGTTTGGAAAATGGGTTCCTCATGAGTTGACCAACAACAACCGTAATCAAAGAGTCACAATTTGCAGTTCGCTCCTCTCTCGTCAAAACCGTTTGCCGTTTTTAGAGCAAATTGTTACCGAAGACGAACAATGGGTGCTGTATGTTAATTTGAAAAGGCGGCCTCAATGGTTGGACAAAAATGAGGCTCCGCAGCCCACGCCAAAACCTGACTTGCATGCGAAAAAAGTGATGTTGTGTGTTTGGTGGAATTTTAAAGGAATTCTTCATTATGAACTTTTACCATCTAACCAAACCATTACAAGTGCAGTGTATAGTGCCCAATTGGAAAGGTTAGCCCAAGCTTTAAGAGAAAAAGAACCCGCGCTGATTAATCGGAAGGGCGTAATTCTTCACCACGATAACACACGACCGCATACTGCAAGAATCACTGCTGAAAAACTGCGCCAGTTGGAATGGGAAGTTCTCCCTCAACCTGCATATTCTCCTGATATTGCCCCTTCCGATTACCATTTGTTTCGTTCTTTGCAAAACTTTCTTCTTGGAAAAAAATTTAATAATGAAGAATGCCTCAAAAATGCATTGACCGAATTTTTTGCATCAAAATCACAAGAATTTTACAACAGAGGGATTAAAATGCTTCCTGAGCGTTGGGCACAAGTAGTAGAAAACAACGGCAACTATATTGTTGATTAAATTTTGTTGTATTGTTTAAATAAATTCGATTTTAAAAAGTATTAGAAAACGACATTAATTATTACTAGACCTAAATACAACCAAGATTACTCTACCCAGCAAAGCTATCATTCAGAATTGCAGGGCAGATAAAGAGCTTCACAGATAAGAAAAGCTAAAGGAGAGAGAGAAACCAAGATGGCAGCATAGGTGAGCAATTGGTCTGTCACTCCCACAACAATTTAAAAATTAAAACTAATATAAAGGACATCTACCATCCAAAACCATGGGAAGGTTGGCTGAAAGAGAAGGGAGCGCAAGCGCTGAAAAGCTGAGGAGCCTAGCTATGGAGGCACACGAATCAGGCTGGTGGCGGGCGACTGGGCCCACGGCTTTTCTTTTCAACCCAATAGGGAAACAAGCTCCTGATCACTTTGAAATCAAGTTTCTGGGATCACATGGGGGACCCAGACACCTACGGGGAGAAGCTGGTCTGTCAGCCATCGGTCCAAAGTGAGGGTGACTCTTGCAGAGGTGCGCACAGCAATCATTGTTTACTGCGCTGGATAGCAGGGAAGCAGGGACTTGGAACACGAAGGGGGGGCTGGGACGGCTGACAGCAGCCATTGCTGTTAGCCACGCCCCAACCTAGTTACATCCTGAGACCCCCACCCCACCCTGAGGCCCCACCTCGCCCTGAGACCCTGCCCTGAGGCCCCGCCCACAGATTCTACAGACCCACCCAGGCACCACACAGCTGCTTCTGCATATAAATGGCTGGTATTTTTGCAGCTTAAGGAAATAAACTGCAGCTCCAGCAACAAAGCTCCAGCAACAAAACCGCCAAGTCCCAAGCAAATGAACTGTATCCCATTGGTGATCCAGAAGCCAGTGTTCCTAGTGGTCAGTTTCAACCCTTCACATCCATTTGGGAGACAGACTCAGTGAGCACCAAAGCCCCACTGAAACAAACCGTGTCTCCAGCGCAGCAGTTCTTCCTTTACAGACAGAGCAGGTCCTCACAGACAATTGACCTGAAGGTCAATTCCTCCCAGTGTACCAACAGCAATCAAGGCTTAATTACACCAAGACTTTGCACTCAGCCCACAAAGGGATATACCAAAAGCCACTACCTCAGGTAATTGGGGAAGCTGAACTACTGGACCCTATAGGTCACCTACCTCACAAAGCCACTCCATCAGCCAAAATGAGGAGGCACAGAAACATGTCATGAATGGGAAAGATGGAGGAACGTAAACTACTGGACAACACACAGTTCAGAATGACATTTATAAGTTTACTCAAGAATCTTCTAAAAACCTTTGAGAAACTTGATGAGACCTCCAAGAAGCTTGGTGAGACCTTCAAGGACCTTAAAGAGAATACCAAAAAAATGGAAAGGGGCCAGTCAGAAATGAAGCGTACAATGTCTGAAATAAAGAATATACAGAAAGTCAACTATAGTTCAACGTACCCCAAGAATCAAACCAAAGATCTGGAATATAAGGGAGAAAAAAATCACCCAACCAGAGAGGCAGAAAGAAAGAAGAATCCAAAAGTGTGAGGATAGTGTAAGGAGCCTCCGGGACGGCTTAAAGCGTACCAACATCTGGATTTTTGGGGTGCCAGAGGAGAGCGAGCAAGATATTGAAGACTTAATGGAAAAAATAATGACAGAAAACTTTCCCTACCTGGTAAAAGAAATAGACTTACAAGTTCAGGAAGCATACAGAACCCCAAACAAGAGAAATCCAAGGAGGGACACACCAAGAAACATCATAATTAAAATGCCAAGGGCAAAAGACAAAGAGAGAATCTTACAAGCAGCAAGAGAAAAACAGCTAATTACCTATAAGGTAATTACCCATACGACTGTCAGCTGATTTCTTTTCTTTTTTTTTAATATATTTTATTGATTTTATACAGAGAGGAAGGGAGAGAGATAGAGATTAGAAACATCGATGAGAGAGAGTCATCGATCAGCTGCCTCTTGCACACCCCCTACTGGGGATATGCCCGCAACCAAGGTACATGCCCTTGACCGGAATTGAACCCGGGACCCTTCAGTCCCCAAGCCGACGCTCTATCCATTGAGCCAAACCGGTCCCGGCAACTGTCAGCTGATTTCTCAACAGAAACTATGCAGGCCAGAAGGGAGAGACAAGAAATATTCAAAACGATGAACAACAAGAACCTCCAACCAAGATTACTCTACCCAGCAAAGCTATCATTCAGAATTGAAGGTCAGATAAAGAGCTTCACAGACAAGAAAAAGTTAAAGGAGTTCATCAACACCAAACCAGAATTACATGAAATGGTGAAGGGTATTATTTTAGGAGAGGAAGAAGAAGAAAAAAGTAAAGGTAAAAATTATGAACAACAAAAAGGCATAAAATACATACCTACCAACAAGCGAACCTAAAAATCAAGCGAATAAAAAAATCAGAAGAACAAAATAGACTAGTGAATATAATAGAATCAGGGACATAGAAAGGGATTGGACTAACAATTCTCAGGGGGTGAGGGAAGAGATTGGACAAGAATCTTACACCTATGGGTGAAGACGGGTGGGGGATAAGGCCATGGGGTGAAGTTGGGGATCAGGTGGAGGGGAGCTATGAGGAAAGTGGGGGGAAAGAGGAACACCTGTAATAATCTGAACAATAAAGATTTATTATAAAAAATAAAAATAAAAATAAAAATAAAACACACACACAAAAATGAAAAAAAGAAGAAAAGAAAAAAAAACTAAAGGAGTTTATCACCACAAAACCAGTATTATATGAAATGCTGAAAGGTATTCTTTAAGAAGAGGAAGAAGAAGAAAAGGTAAAGCTAAAAATTATGAACAATAAATACGTATCTATCAACAAGTAAAACTAAAAATCAAGTGAATAAAAAATCTGATGAACAGAATAAACTGGTGAATATAATAGAATCAAGGACATAGAAAGGGAGTGGACACAATTCTCAGGGGTAAAAGTAGTGTAGGGGGTGCAGAAGAGAGTGAACAAAAATCTTACACCTATGGATGAAGACAGTGTGGGGAGATGTAAGGGCAGATGGTGGGGTAGGAAACGGGTGGAGGGGAGCTATGGTGGGGGGGAGGAAAGAGGAACAATTTTAATAATCTGAACAATAAAGGTTTATTGAAATAAAAAAATAAAAAAGAAAATAATCTGTGCATAAGTGAACCCACACAGTTCGTGTTTTTCCAGGGCCAACTGTACACAGACTCTAATAAATATGCATTACACATTAAATCTCTAGGATAAAAACCTCAGGACTCTGTCCCATTAGACAAACTCACGAAGAATGGAGTAAGCTAAATTTGGCCTAACTGGAGACAGTTTCTATCCCAGAACAACCAAGAAATGTCTAAGTGGCCAAGCTCTAAGAAATGTTTGGGTTGGCTGACTCAATGTATATTATCTTTACTTTCAGGAAACTACGAATAACATAAATAAAACATCTGTACCAAAAACACTTAAAACTAAATCAACTCTATTATACACTACACCTGTCCAAAATGTAGAAGACATAGCATTATACTTAAGTGCTCAAAATGGGATTTTTTTTCCATCTTTTTATTAGTATTTAAAAATACTCAGCCCTGAAAATGTAACAGATTATATTTTACCACCATTATAAAAAAAGAAGACATATAACTGCACACATGTGAATTTGTAATAAAGTAGCCCCAATTTTTAAAAAACATGAATGCCCCTCATTAGCCAAGTAACTAGAAGTAGGAATAATACAAGCAGACAAAACTATAACAGCAGACCAACTACTTTGGAGAAAAAAGTGTTTGGGCCTTTCCCAAATTGAGTCTGAACTGGTTTGTAGAGGGCCCCATAAAAGTTCTCTTTGTTCCTGTTTACTCCTGGTGGCATTTCATGGAAATTCAAGGTTTTAAAGGACATAGGTAAAAAATCAGACAACTTTGTAGAACTACAATTTTTTAATACATGGAACAAGTTAGCAGAAATCTGCTAATTTGGGCTTATACATAGAATTTTAATGTTTATTGTTTCTGTTAAGCATAGAATAAACTGGCTACAAGCCCAGTTCAAAATTCTTTTAAAATACTTCCTAGCAACAGGAGTTCGAGGAAAAACTTTAATGAACTCCATTTATTTATAAAGACTATTTAGCTTATCACAGCCAAAAGGAGAAAGGTCAGCATGTGCGAAATTACTTCCCCATAGCATAATGCATTGGTTCTCTTCTTTGAGAATAAAGATTTCCTGTATTTTCCACACTTAGAAAGGAAATGCCTGCTCTCACATGGGAAGTTAGCATGACCTTCAAAGTCACAAGACCTGGGTCAACTCTTTGCTGCTTTATAGCTCTGCAGCATGGAGCTAATCATTTCTCTAGTCTCCGCCTATAAAACGTAGGTGATGCCCTGACCGGTTTGGCTCAGTGGATAGAGCACTGGCCTGTGAACGCAAGAGTCCCGGGTTCAATTCCGGTCAAGGGCATGTACCTTGGCTGTGGGCACATACCCAGTAGGGAGTGTGCAGGAGGCAGCTGATTGATGTTTCTCTCTCATCAATATTTCTAACTCTCTATATCCCTCTCCCTTCCTCTATGTTAAAAAAAAAAAAAAATCAATAAAATGTATATTTTTTAAATAAAAATAAATAAAACATAGGTGATGACACCTCTCCTGCTTATCTATGGAGTTGTTAAAAGGATCAAAGGAGCCTTTATAAACTGTAAAGCACCAAGGGAAATATAAAATATTACACAAAAACTAAATCTGATTATGCAGGAAAAATGTCTTTCCTTCTTAAATTATACCAGACCATTTGGGAGTTAGCATTAAAATAATAATATAGTAATTAAGAGTCTCTGACAGATTCTGACCTGGGTTTGAATGTTGGCTCTGGCATTTGTTAAATATAAAGAAAATGTCCTCATCTATAAACTGGGCAAAATAACAGGACTTATGTAGGATATAGGCTACTTTAAGAATTAAATGAGAATGTGTAAACTGTCTAGCAGTTTTGCATATATTACAGTAAGCATACAATAACTGTTAACCAAAAAGGGGGAGGGAGAATGTACAGCTTTTAGACAAACTGGATGCATGCCTTCCAGCCCTTACAAACAGGGAATTGAAAATATCCTTTTCTAAACTAAGACAGCACCTGCTTTCACATTGTAGACATGACCTCAAGTGACAGTTCAAACTGGCAAATTCAGTAGCAATTATCTTAAAGAGCAATGTAAACACTAGTTCTGTACAAAACCACTGTTGTTCTTAACATACCTACAGGGTATTCAAGTCAATACTAAAACAATTCTGTGACTTCTTTACCAGGATGCATTCTGCTTCAAAAAAGAAACTATTATCAAATATGTAATCAGCAGATCTTACCAAGGTAAAAGTACACATTTGCTTGTATACCTTTCAACACTTCCAGAAGAAGGTCCTCTCTGCCATGTTTCATAGCAAGAGCTTGGCAAGCTGTGTATTTCAGCATTAACAGTTCTGGAATGACCTTCAAAGGAACTCCCTCTGAAAACGCTAATGGAGGTCAGGCTTTTTCACTTAAGCACAGCTTTTTCTTTCAAACAGACATTGATTACATATTTAGTGGTAATATTTGGGACCTCACTGGCCATTCCAGTCTTCAACTATCTGCCAAAGACCTGTTAAAAGCAAGGCTGAACACCTGATATTTGAGAAAGAGGATCTAATTTCAGGATTCTTGGGCTGTGCCTCCATAGTAAGCTAAAGCACCAAGTAACTATAAAACTTCATGGCTCCCCGCCAGTCCCTTCCTCCCACCCCACCCTCCTACGGTGGATATCATTGGTGCCCATCCAGAGCCTCTTCACCACTCAGCACAGGGGCCCCATCGGGTGGGTAATGAATTACTCATGGCTCACACCTACTCCCAAGTCTGGCCTATTTGCCTAATCCAAACAGAAGTTCTCATCAAGCCCCATTTTCACAGCCAATGACTGATTAACACTAAATTCCAAAGGCCGACCACCCTCACCTCAACATAGGACCAATTGGGGAATGCAATCTGTGCTTCACAGCTGGCTGGCCTATGTGGCAGACACTAGGCACTTGTGGCTACAGAGCACTTGAAATGCGCCAGTCCCAAATTGAGGTGCTCCAAGAGCAAGGTGACCAGACGTCCCGCTTTTGGAATCGGGACTTTTTTAAAACGCCGAGGGATACGGGACAAATTGTTAAGAATCGGGACTGTCCCACCAAAAGCGGGATGTCTGGTCACCTTATCCAAGAGTAATATACTTATCAGATTTGAAAACTTAATACCAAAAAAGTAAAAGACCTACTCAGTTTTTTATATTTCCATATTGAAATATTTTTAATACATTGGGTTAACTAGTCTATATATATAATTTATATATATAAAAGACTAAGATACCATTACGATCTAACAACCAGAACAACCTGCCAGTACCTATGACACATACTGACCCAGACCTTGCTGCTGGGGCCCTGTCAGTCCCAAATCTGGTTCCCCTGCATCCGGGACCCAGCCAGGAGGGAGGAAGGAGCTCGATTCCTCGAGGAACCACCCGTTGGTTAGCTTGCTGCTGGGGCCAACCTCCCACGGTCCCTTTCCCCAGCCTGCCGTCTCCTCCTCACTCCCTGCCTCCCCATGGGCCCCAATTGCTGGCGAGGCTGAGGGACTCCACCCATGCACGAATTCTGTTAGACATGCTGAGCTAGAACAGTGCTTCTCAAACTTTACTGGTCATGAGCATCACCTGGAGGGCTTATAAAACAGATTGCTGGGGTCCACCTGGCAAGCTTGGTCTAACTGGCAAGCTTGGGGTCCTGCTGGAAAATCAGCATTTCTGAGAAGTTTCCAGGTAATGCTGCTGCAGCTGGCAGAAGTCCTGTGCTTGGAGAACTACTGCTCCAGAGTTCCCCTGCGGATGAGACATGAGAGGAAGCTAGTCTCCAGCTGGGCCCCTTCCTTGCTTAGCATATTTTCCCCTGCTCTGTCCTGCTCTATTCTCTCTTCTCTCGAACACCACCTGCACAAAATCCCTTTTTAGGCTCTGCTTCTAGAAAATTTACCCATCCCACATCCATATATAACTACAGCTTCACAAAGTTCCAAATTAGTAGCAACTAATGAGATGGGAAATATCACTGCATTTTTGTAGAGTAACAGAGAAATTATTTATTGGATTGATAGGACAAGGTTTGTTTATCCTGATGAACAAATGTTCTTAACTATAAGTCTGGGATAGCTTTATAGGCTACTGCTTCACTCTTTTCCATTACTAATATCAAACTAGTTTTTGTACCCAAAATATGTAAATTTATACTTTCTCTTTTTTCTAAGTTTGCTAACATGGTATAATGAAGGTGTTGAAGTCAGATCTGATTTTAAATCCTGCATTACCACTTAAGTTGTGGTGTGACCATGGGCAAGTTACTTAAACTCATTCAGCTGGAAAAATGAGAAGCATCTGAAGGTGATTTGATGATTAAATGTGAACTCAGCTTCCCTTCTCCTTTACCATTTTGAGAAGGTTTCTGGCTCCTTCTCTTTTCCCACATTCCTCAAATGGCAAATAAGGTGAACCCACCCCTCTGTATTTTGTAAATTCAATCAAAGTACTGTAATGTAACTGTTATCTTGACCTTCCCTCCTAAGTTTCGACTTAATAGTCATCACAAATGCTGGCATCATGGGAAACTGTCTTCCAATTATTTTAAATGGGAGGCCAGTGTCAGACAAGGACAAATATCGCACATGTGTGAGTCATTTCTTTTTAAATTGCCAGTGCGTGTCATGTACCAGCCAGTCAGTCAGATAGTCACTTAGCCTTTTAAAGATAGATAGATAGATAGATAGATAGATAGATAGATACCCTGTTTCCCCGAAAATAAGACAGTGACTTATTTTAATTTTTTCTCCCAAAGTTGTGCTAGGTCTTATTTTCAGGGGATGTCTTATCTTTCCATGCGCTAGGTCTTATTTTCGGAGGATGTCTTATTTTCAGGAAAACACAGTAGATAGATAAAGATAAATAGATACCAAACGTAGTTCCACCTCAGAGCTTTTGCCTTGGCCTTTCCCTTGGAATGTTAGTTCCCCAGATAATCACACAGCAAATTAGGTCAGTTTTCTGTCCATATGCTCAGAATGTCTCTCCTATTTCCTTAAGTAACCACCTCCAACACCCACACCACTCTTTATTCCATTATCCTTTTATTTTTTTCCTTTCAGAGTACTTACCACTCCTTGAATTTTTCTATCTATGTTAATATTGTCAGTCTTCTCTACTCAAATATAACCACAATGAAGGCAAAAAAAAAAACATTCACTGTTATATTCCCAGCACTAAACAGTGTCTGGCACATAGTAGGTGCAGGGATTGAATGATGGCCCCCCAGAATAATGTGTCCTATGAACTTTTAAATAATGTCCTAGAACTTGTAAATTTGACTTTTTTTGGGGGGGGGGGGGCGGTCTTTGCAAATATATTTAAGTTAAGGATCATGAGATGAGAGCATCCTGGATCCTGTCCTGGCCCTAAATCCAATGCTAAGTGCCCTTATAAAAGAAAGAAGAGATGGCACAGAGGGAAAAGGAAGAGAAGGTCATGTGAGGACAGGAACACAGATTACAGTGATATGGTCTCCAGCCAAGGAATGTCTAGCGTCAACAGAAGCTCAATGAGGCAAAGCAGGATTCCTCACTAGAGCCTTCAGAGAGAGCATGGCCTGTGGACACCTTGAGCTCAGACATTTAGCCTCCACAACTGTGAAAGAATAAGTTTGTGTTGTTTTAAGCTATCACAAGTATTCTGTCCCATGTATTCTGTATTCCTTTTCCTGACTAAAATGATAAATCTGTATCTTCCAACATTTTGAAATCCACTTTTATCTTCATTTTATATTGAACCATTTATGGTCTCTTTTTTTTTTTCCAAATTAAAAAAAAAAAAATCAATAGACATTCAAAACAAACTACTTTTTAAAAAATCATACAATACCCTAATTTTCTCAAAAAGTATATATTTGCTTCAACTATTGGAGTATCTTCAAAGTATTTTCAAAGTAAAACAACATTTCTGCATATGACATTCCTCCATGTTACTGAGATCACTTTCTTTTTTTTTTTCTTTTTTTTTTTTTTTTAATATATTTTATTGATTTTTGTACAGAGAGGAAGGGAGAGAGATAGAGAGTTAGAAACACCGATGAGAGAGAGTCATCGATCAGCTGCCTCTTGCACACCCCCTACTGGGGATATGCCCGCAACCAAGGTACATGCCCTTGACCAGAATTGAACCCGGGACCCTTCAGTCCCCAAGCCGACGCTCTATCTATTGAGCCAAACCAGTCCCGGCCTGAGATCACTTTCATTAAAAACTAAAGACCTTATCAAATTCTTCCTTCAATCTTTATGTTAATTCCTTGACCGCTTTACACCAGGAACATAGTGAAGCATTATGTTTTAGTTTCTCCTGACCTTCTCAGTGTGTATCTTAGTGCCAGGCACTTAGTAGATGCTCCAAAAATACTTTTTGAATGGATAGAAAACTGCATATCTAGATAGATAAGTGAATGAATGAATACTATACTGCTTCTCTCAAACCATTCCTCTAAATCCAATTGTCTCTTCTACCTTCTTTCAAATCCTGACTTAGAGTAACACAGTTATTTAGTCTATAAAATAGTCACCCCTTGGAATCCATGGGATATTGGATCCAGGATTTCTTGCTGATACCAAAAGCCACGGATGCTCAAGACCCTTATATAAAATGGCAGAGTGTGTGTATATAATTTACTTTTGCAAGTAGGCTACAACAGAGGTTACCTATGAATCACTTCATTCATGTGGATGGAGCATATAATAGTGCTCAGAGGTGTCAAATTCAAATCTTGCTTTTGAAACTTTCTGGAATTTTTCCCCCAAAATATTTTCAATCCGTAGTCGGTTGATTCTGTGGCAGAATGTGTGGCAAAACCCGCAGATAGAGAAGTGCTGACTCTATTACTTACCCACTATATTCTTCAAAGTTCACTTACTCCAACTCTAACTTTTACCTCATATCACTGACCCAAAAGCCAGCCACTGGTTTCCATTTTACTTCCTAGCAACTCAATACGATTTTGCAGTTATCTAACTCCTGGTACCAAAGATGAAATACTATGTTTCTACCAAAATAGATTCTTCCCGAATTACCTTTTCCATCCCTGTTTTCTCTCATTTAGCCACTTTTTAATTGGAATAATTTAAACAACTTATTTTCCTTCATTCTCTTTATTAATAACATCCTCATCTTTCCTCCTTATTTAGAAAAAATATTTAAAAGTCACTCCTGGGACCAAAGCCGGTTTGGCTCAGTGGACAGAGCATCGGCCTGCAGACTGAAAGGTCCTGGGTTCGATTCCGGTCAAGGGCACGTACCTTGGTTGCGGACACATCCCCAGTGGGGGGGGGATGCATGAGGCAGCTGGTCAATGTATCTCTCTCATTTACGTTTCTAACTCTCTATCCCTCTCAATTCCTCTCTGTGTAAAAGTCAATAAAATATATAAATAAATAAATAAATGTCACTCCTCGGGAAGGCAGAGAGTGGGGGAGGAAGGAAGGGAACATTAACCCAGAAATTTATGAGCATAGTATATGCATGGCCCATGGACACAGACACTAGTGTGGTGAAGGCCTGGGAGGGGTGGGTGCCGGGTGGAAGGGACAATGGGGTGGGGTGGGGACAAAGAGGACATCTGTAACACTATCAGCAATAAAGATACATTATTATTTTTTTATTTCTTAAAAATATATCTTTTATTGATTTCAGAGAGGAAGGGAGAGGAAAAGAGAGATAAAAATATCAATGATGAGCCCTCCCTGGTTTGGCTCAGTGGATAGAATGGTGGACTGAAGGATCGTGGGTTTGATTCCTGCCAAGGGCCCATGCCTAGGTTGTGAGTTCGATCCCCAGTGTGGGGTGTGCAGGAGGCAGTAAATAAATGATTCTCTCTCATCATTGATTTTATATATTCTAGTATATTTATTGATTTCAAAGAGGAAAGGAGAGATAGAAACATCAATGATGAGAAAGAATCATTCATTGGTTGGCTGCTTCCTGCACACCCCACAATGGGGATCGAACCCGCAACCCAGGCATGTGCCCTGATGAGAATCAAACTATGCATGACTTCCTGGTTCAATCACTAAGCCACACCAGTCAGGCTAAAGGTAATTTTTTTTTTAAAGTCACTCCTCTATTCTGAACAGAATAAAATCCAAAAGCTGATATATAAATACACAAATGTCCAAAAGAATTTTATCGTGACAGAAACTAGTTTCTATAATAGTCTTTGGCAGAAATCTATAAGCATGTTGGACAGATTTGCCTCCAGGCAATTCTAAAACATTCAGATATGCTTAAACATTCCTTTTCATGACTGGGGTGGGGAGGGGTGGTCATCGATTTTAAGGAAACATAAAGCCTAAGCATTCAAGCTTTGAGAATTCACCATATAATGAGATCATCATTCATATGAAACAAAAGCCAGGTTTTGGAATTACACCATCCAAGGTTCAAATTCTACCTCAGCCAACTACCCTGTTTCCCCGAAAATAAGATAGTGTCTTATATTAATTTTTTCTCCCAAAGTTGCGCTAGGTCTTATTTTCAGGGGATGTCTTATCTTTCCATGTGCTAGGTCTTATTTTCGGAGGATGTCTTATTTTCGGGAAAACACGGTATGTCCATGAGCAAGTTACTTAACTGCTGAGTTTTATTTCCCCTTTTGTAAAATTGGGATGTTTTACCTAGTGTTATATGGATAAGGGGTAATATATAAGGCATATAAAAGTTCAATAGACTGTAGCAATTAACAAAATCCAACATCCTGGAGCTACTGGAGGGGGGCGGGGGATGGGGGGAGAATGTAGATAAAACGAAACATTGGGTACTTAAATAGAATGTGTTTAAAAAGCTGATACACAAAACAAATAAGACTAAAAGGTGAACTCTACATGTACCCTAGAAGCAAGCAAATCCTACCAACTGGCCAAAAGAATGGTAGAGGGAGAAATGGGAGAATAAAATCTTCAAAAGTTCTGCTTCAAATATAGATTCAGTGGAGCACATTTCAAGTTCACCTAAGAGAAACATGGAGCAAAACTAAGTAGCAGCTCAACTACCCCTAAAGCAGGGGTGGGAACCGTTTTCTGCCAAGGGCCATTTGGACATTTACAACATCTGCAGGCCACACAAAATTATCAACTTAAAAATTAGCCTGCTATGGATGGAACTGAAGAGCATTATGCTTATCGAAATAAGCCAGTCAGAGAAAGATAAATATCACATAATCTTACTCGTTTGTGGAATATAATGAACAACATAAACTGATGAACAAAAACAGATCCAGAGACAGAGAAGCAGCAATCAGACTGTCAAACCTCAGAGGGAAGGTAGGGGAGGGTGGGGGTAAGGGGGAGAGATCAACCAAAGGACTTGTACGCATGCATATAAGCCTAACCAATGGCACAGATACCAGGGAGGTGAGGGCATGAGTAGCAGAGGGGGAGATGGGGGAGTGGGCAATGGGGAGATAAGGACATATTTGTAATACCTTAATCAATAAAGAAAAAAATAAAATAAAATAGTCTGCTATATTTGGTTAAATATTTAATTAACTCAGCCCTAATGCCGTGGCAGGGCCTACAGGGCCCTCGGACATTCCTCACCCCTGCCTTAAAGGGATAGTGAACCTCAGAGTTCTTCCCACCTCCAGGAGGAATTCTTTACTAGCAAAAGTAACTCTCTCTTCCTGTCAGTATTGTCACACACTCAGCAGCACCTATTTTGTCAAGCACTGTGCTAAGAACACACAACAAACAGACAAGGTGCAGTCTCTGCCAAAACACTGAAAGGAAGAAACAAGATAAGAAAAATCAAAGCTTAGATATTATACAGTTAATATATAACAAGTACATAACAGTAAACACAGTAACAACTTTCCTCTCAGCCTCTCCAATCTAAAATATGGCAGTGTAATCCCTCCCACCTCCTACATGAATGGCTCCCCATTGCTATAAAATAAAGATCAAACCTAACAGCATGGTCTCTAAGGCCCAACATGGTCTGGGTCTTTCCTACCTCTCCAGCACCAACCACTCTCTGTGCCTGAGCTCAGAGTTTTTTCCCCAGTTCTACCTTGTCATTCCCTCTGGCCACAGGATCTTTGCACATGCTGTTCTCGCACATATAACACTCATATCTTCTATTGTATGTTTACCTAGAAAATCCACTTTGTCCTTCAAAATTTGTTTCACTTTTCACTTCCAAAGGAAAACACTCCCTTACCTTAGGCAGTATAGTATGACTAAGAGCACAGGCTCTGGAGTTCTAGCTCTGACACGAGTGCTATAGTTTTGAGCAAGTTGCATAACACTGTGTGCCTCAATTTCTTCAACTGTGTATGGGATTATATGGCGGTTGTGAGGACTGAATACATTAATTCAAGTAAAACATCATAACAGTATCTAGGATATACACTTCAATATCTCGACTTGGTCAAATCCCTCTGTTCTATTTTCTTATATTACCCTGACCTCTCCCCTACCTTTTTATACTTGTCTCTCCATAACAGACTAAAATTTCTATTAAAGCAGAAACTGCATGTTTTATCCTAGAGATAGAACAAAATAGTATTCAATAAAGATTTATTGGGGAGGGGGTAGCTAAAAGGAAGAAGCTAAGGCCAACGAAGGGACTTGTCTCATTAATACCATTCAAAACTTGATCTCCGTGACACCAATGCCCAGACTTTTCCACTGCACCATACTGCCTCCTATGTAAATACATAACAGTCTTGTAGCTGCTGGATGGGGCCAAGAAAGATTAAAAAAGATTAAAAAACAAAATTACAAAACAATAAATTGTGTGCCAATACAAAGAACATTGTGTTCTTTGAGATTCTGAATTTGAAACAAAGCTGATACAGGTGCAGGCTTACTTCCACTGTCAAGAACAGCTCCAGCTGGCACACTGCTCATCAGGATTTCCTCGCAGGTTGAGCAATGAGAGACTAGGATGGACCAGA
This sequence comes from Pipistrellus hanaki, assembly GCF_964339955.1. NCBI lineage: Eukaryota > Metazoa > Chordata > Mammalia > Chiroptera > Vespertilionidae > Pipistrellus > Pipistrellus hanaki. The sequence goes on from NC_140505.1 coordinate 35,626,509, forward strand.
TGATCCCCAAAGTTTCTTCAATGACAACCAAGTTATATGTCAGCTTTTAAAATACCGTTTAAAAGAAGTTTAACAAGCAGGCTGAACCAGGTGGCAGGTGGTTTTCAGGAAAACCTTCACGTTAAAGGATTTGTTCAAGTGACTTAATAAGCCCCATTAACAAAGTAAGTCGGGAAGTCTTTGCTTAGAAATGATGAGACTCCATGTCGAGAAAAGTGTTGACAGCCACACACGAAAACACTCCGACATAAGAGTCAAGGCTGCCACCATGAAACCCTAGGATATACAGCACAGTGACCAAAAAAAACAAACAATTTCACAGGATGCATATATGCTGTATACTGGGATGTCATACAACTAAAACAGGCTTTCAATCTCAAACGTAAAAGGTAGTAAGTAAGTAATCCTGACATCGTATGGCACTTCAAAAGTTGAGATAAACTTCCAACGCTAACTCTACTTCCGCAGCAATCCACAGTGTCCCCTTCCAGCGGGGAAGAGGCAAGAGAACATGGAAACTGTAAGGACCATTAAAAATGCACCCTAGAAAGCTCAACAACAACAACAAAAAAAAGCCAAAACCTTAGGGCCAAGGATCGGATGCACAGGAAACGCAGGTGCGCTCAGCCAGAGACCTGTCAGCCGCCCGGGAAAGCGAGCAGAAAGCACGCCTGCCGGCTGCCAGCCCCTCTGCCCTCCACGACCCTGGGGGACCCGCTGCAGCAGGGACGCCGGCTCTGCCCGGGCCCCACGCGGAACCTGAAGGGGGAGGGAATTAGCACCCCGACCGGCCAGAAATCGGGGCCCCAGGGGTCGCGGGGGCCACCGGGGCGCTTTCGGCCGCCCTGACCACGGCCGGGCGGAGCGGGCTGGGAGCCCAGGGGAAGCCCAGACCCGCGGGAAGCCCCGCCACCGCTCCTCACCTGCAGGGTCCACAGCGCCGCGCTCCGCATCAGCTGCTGCGGCGACCGCTTCCCGCGCTGTCCCGCCGCGACCCGCGAGCCCACGCTCACCCAGAGCCCCGCCATTGTCGCGCCCCTGCCGACCGGCGCCCGGCTGACCTCTCACCTCGCCGAAGGAGGCGGAAAAGGGGAGCGCCTAGGATGCGGCCAATCACCGGCCGCGGATCCGAGGCCCCGCCCCCGCCGCGCGGGAGGGGCGGGAGCAGCGCTGGACCAACCACGGGAGCCCGGAGCGGGACTCCGGGAGGATGCACGCTGGGACGTGGAGGAGTGGCAGGGCCGGGGCGTGCGGGGCTAGGGCACCGGGCGACTGTCTGCCCGGCCTCCTGAGCCCCGGGAGGGAGGGAGGAAGGGAGGGAGCGAGGCGGGGGAGACCCAGGAGTTCAGTCCACTCTTGTTGGGGTCACCCCGTACCGTACCCCAGCATCTACTCAGCAACCCACGTGCAGCCAGGCCGCTTCCTATCAGGTCGCCTCCGCCCGTGGCCACCCTGCAGTCCTGAGGGTTCTAAATGGCAGACCTGAGCTCCAACTATGTTCCTGTTTGTGTGGAAGCATAAAGGAAGGCTGTGGACTTGTGCGGTAATGGGGAGAACGCTCTAGGTCCAGAAATAGATCTGAGCTCTCCTCCCTCTGCCTCGTAATACTTGCAAAATCGGGGGAATTAGTCATTAACTATTCGTGTATGTTGCTTGCAAGCGGGCACCGTTATTAGTTCAACTGCTAAGGGCCAGACCTATGCTAGATGTCTCAAATTCTGTCTCATTTAATCTTTACAAGAACCCTAATGGCCAAAAACAAAAGCCAAAAAAAAAAACTTCACCCTAATGGGTGAAACATCATTCCCATTCTGAGAAACTGAACTTAAAAGTCACTCATCTGGTAGATGGTGAAACTGGGATTCGAACCCCTGTATGCTTTTATTCATTTTATTTTAGAAGTTTTGTAACACACACTAAAGAGAGAGAAACCATATTATCATCACCCAGGCACACAGATTCAAAAAATCAATATTTTGTCAATCTTGTTTCATCTATTCCCCCTTTTTTTGTTGTTGTATTTTAAAGCAAATCTCAAACATCATGTCATCTCACCTATTAATGGGGCAGAATTAGGAGCTCTGCTCTTAACTACTTTACTACAATTACAGAGTCACCTTGAATGAGTTACAAAAGTGGGAATGACCTTGAATGTGATACCGTATGGCAAATGCCAAAGGAGATATAAACAAAATGTTGGAGATATCAAAGCAGTGACATTTAGTGGGATTTAAAAGGGTAAGTATGGTAGGGACTTTCCTGACAGGCAAAATAAGAAGAAATATCCATTCCACAAGATTTCTCACTTTGGGATCTATGCTGGACTCATTTCCTACCCAGAAAACCTGCTTTTCTTTTCTCTTTCTTTGTCTCCCTCCCATTTTTACCCTTTGGAAGTTACTGTAGTTTGTTTTGTTTTGTCTTTGTTACAGTATCCAAATCTGTGTCCTAACTAATAGGACATTCCTATGTATCTTTGTCCTCTCCATTTAAAGTTATAAGTTGTAAAGGAAAATAGCTAAGATACTTGAGGACGTGAAGGATTCAAACTCTCCAAACATCTTAACTCTTCCTTCTGAGCACGCTGCTAAGCAACATTTCCTAGCTTCCTGTATGGTTGGATGTGGCAATATACCTCCATTCTTAGAAGGAGCCTTAGAAGCTCAATGACTCAGGAATACAGATTCTTCTTGCCTTCCCACACTGAACTGTGACATGAGCAAGAAGTAAACTTTTTATTTTCTTAGGCCATCGTGATTTGGGGATTGCTAGAGTAGTCTACCCAGCCTAATACAGTATCAGTAGAGGAAAATTAAGTGGAGTAAAAAGGACTTTTGTATGTATCAGATGACAAACGGTAGTATTTAAGAGTAAAAGAGCCCGAATCGGTTTGGCTCAGTGGATACAGTGTCGGCCTAAGCAGCTGATCGATGTTATCTCTCATCGATGTTTCTAACTCTCTATTCCTCTCCCTTCCTGTAAAAAATCAATAAAATATAATTTTTTTCAAAAGAGAGTTCATTTTATTTTAGAAGTGGACTTGTGTGGTAATGGGGAGAACGCTCTTTTACCATTGTGGCTCGGTTGGTTGAGCATTATCCTATGCATCAAAAGGTTGCATTTTCAATTCCTGGTCAGGGTGCATGCAGGAAGAGGCATGCAGGAGGCAGCCAGTAAATGTTTCTCTCACACATCAATGTTTCTCTCCCTTCCTCTTGCTCTAAAATCAGTAAAAATATATTTTTTAAAAGATTAAAATAGATACTTTTTATGAAAAATAGAATAAAAAAATATTTAACACTAAATTACATAATTCATAAATTTTGACAATGAAGACCTACCTCTTCAAAAATCAAAGTGTTAAAATACTTTTCATGCCGGTTTGGTTCAGTGAATAGAGTGTAGGCCTGAGGACCAAAGGGTCCTGGATTTGATTCCGGTCAAGGGCACCCGTACCTTGATTGTAGGCTCCTCCCTGGCCTGGGCCCTGGTTGGGGCCCATGCAGAAGGCAACCAATCGATGTGTTTCTCTCACATTGATGTTTCTTTCTGTCTTTCCCTCTCTCTTCCACTCTCCCTAAAAATCAATGGAAAAATATCCTCAGGTAAGGATTAACAATCTATATATATATATATATATATATATATATATATATATATATATATATATATATATATATATATATAGATTTTTTTTTCCCCATTATTACTATGAGTAAATTAGACTACTGCTTTAAAAAAATTTGTCAGAACATCAACTCACACCTGTCAAAATGGCTATCATCAGTAAATCCACAAACAAGTGTAGGTGAGCAAAGGGAAGAAGGAAACCCTTGTGCACTGTTGGTGGGATTATAAATTGGTGCAGCCATTAGAGGAAACAGTACGGAGGTTCCTCAAAAAAATAAAACATTGCCTTATGACCCAGCAATTCCACTTCTGGGTACATATCTGAAGAAACCCAAGACACCAATTCTACAAGACACATGCACCTCTGTGTGCATTGCATGGTTATTTACAATAGCCAAAGTACAGAAGCAACCTAAGTGTCTATTAATAGACAAGTGGATAAAAAAGTGCTGGTACAGCCCTAACCGGTTTGGCTCAGTGGATAGAGCGTTGGCCTGTGGACTGAAAAATTCCAGGTTTGCCGAAACTGGTTTGGCTCAGTGGTAGAGCGTCAGTCTGCGGACTGAAAGGTCCCAGGTTCGATTCCGGTCAGGGGCATGTACATTGGTTGCGGGCCCATCGTTTCTCTCTCATCGACATTTCTAGTTCTCTATCTCTCTCCCTTCTTCTTTGTAAAAAAATCGATAAAATATATATTTTTTTAAATCCCAGGTTTGATTCCAGTCAAGGGCATATACCTTGGTTGGGGGCATATCCTCAGTAAGAGATAGGAAGCAGCTGATGAATGTGTCTCTCTCATCGGTGTTTCCAATGTTTCTCTCTCTTCCTCTCTGAAAAAAAAATCAATAAAATATATTTTATAAACAGTGGTGGTACATATAATGCAATATTAGTCAGCCATAAAAAAGAATGGATATATCTAGACAGAATAAAACAAATAGACAGAAAAAGACAAATGCCATAAGATTTCCCTTATATGCAGAATCTAAAGACTAAAATAAATGAACAAACACAACAGAAACAGACTCAGATACAGAGAACAAACTGATGGTTGCCAGAGGGGAGGGCAATTGAGGGCCTGGGTGAAAAAGGTAAAAGGATTAAGAAGTACAATATTCACAGGGATGAAGGTACAACATAGGGAATGTGATAAGTAGTACTGTAAAAACTATGTGTGGTGCCAGGTGGGTACTTTAAATGTCACTGTAAATTATATGGTTGGCTAACCGCTATGATGTACACCAGACACTAATATAATACTAAATGTCAATCAAAATTGAAAAATAAAATTTTTTAAAATGATAGCTTTCACATAAAATTCCCAATTTTCTACTTCTCTTGAGCTATCAAAAGATTTATCAGTTCAGGGGTTCCCACCCCAAAACATTCAAAATCATCTTCCTTTGTCATACCTCATCCTTTAGTATTATCTTTAGATGCTTGTGCTTTTTATCCCTATTTAATTATTTTGTTGTTGTTATTAATCCTCAGTTGAGGACATTTTTCTTTTTTCTTTTTTCCTTTTAAATATATTTTATTGATTTCAGAGAGGAAGGGAAAGAGAGCTAGAAACATCAATGGTGAGAGAGAATCATTGACCAGCTGCCTCCTGCAGGCCCTTCTCTAGGGACAGGGCCCACAACCTGGGCATGTGCCCCTGACATGGAATCAAACCTGGGACCTTTCAGTCTGCAGGCTGGCACTCCATCCACTGAGCCAAACCACCTAGGGCTGAGGACATCTTTCCATTAATGTTTAGAGAGGGAGAGACAGAGAACCATGGATGTGAGAAAGAGACACATCAATTGGTTATCTCCTGCACACACCCTGACCAGGGCCGGGGAACCTGCAACCAAGGTATGTGGCCTTAACTAGAATCGGACACAAGACCCTTCAGTCTGCACACCAACACTCTATCCACTGAGCCAAACCAGCTAGGACTTTGATCCCTATTCTTTAGGTGGGAAACCTGAAGCATCTCAATCCAGGAAGTGATATTGTATTTGCATTTTAGAAAGTATTTTACATCATTCTAAAACTAGAATTATAAATACAAGCTGCTGAAGAATATGGGAAACTTTAAAATATGGGAAACCTCATATTATTGAAGAACACATACATAAGTAATAAAGGGATGTAATAATGTATAGGGATGCTAATCTACAAATTTGAGAGACGTGTTGTCCCTCCTAAAGGAAGCTGTATTGCTTCTCTTGGGCTGCCTTAACAAGACACCATAGACTGAGTAGCTTAAACAAAAGATGTTTTTCCCCTCGCAGTCCTGGAGGTTAAAAATCAAAGATCAATGTCATGGCCAATTCAACTTTTGGCAAGAGCTAGTCTTCTGCCTTCTCATATCTTCAAGTAACCTTCCCTCCATGCATGTGTGTGCAAAGAGAGGTAGGGAGAGAGCTATTATCTCTTCTTATAAAGTGACTAAGCCTACTGGTTCAGTGTCCCACTTGTATAACCTTAGTCAACATTTAATAACTTCCATAAAGGCCCTATCTCATAATATAGTTTCAGTCAGGGTTAAGGTTTCAGCATATGAATTTTGGAAGATTCAGCCCATAACACCTTCCTTCCCATGAGGGGTCACACAGATCCTACCCTTCCCCCAGCAATGAAAATGCAACTGTGCAAAGTTTCTGCCCAGGGAGGGCTATTATTAGAGACCCAGACCAAGGTTTTTCCTGGGGGCTGGTCATGTAGGCAGCCTCTGCCTAGTATGTAAGATTCCCAGAAAAAAAAAAAGCCAGTGTTCAGCATAAACCACATTATTTGCACAGCCTGAGCACAGTGGGGCACCCTTATTAGTGAGGAATCATGGGAACACTCCCGAAATCCAGCCAAGGGTGGACTATGCAAGCAGGCCCTTCTAAAGATAGTCACTTCAGACTTTCTTCTGCATACTTACTAGTAACAATGACCTCCTCAGCTCTGCTTTATTGCTCCATCTCCTGGATAAAGATTACTGAGATCCCAATTGCTAAACACTAAAACTGAGACAATTATTGTCTACACATTATTTTGTTTCCGGGTTTCCATATTATTGTCCATCAAGGACAATCAGAGCACATTTATGACTTAAAAGGATCTGGAGATTCGTCAACACTCTTATTGGTCATCTTATGTTCTTTCCCAAGGTAATCAGTGATAATGTCTTTCTAAATTAATTGTCTATCAAACTTCAAGAGAGAACCCCACTTCCCTCCCTCCCCAAAGTGCTGATTAACATAGTAGGCAAGCTCTTCAATCTTATTAGCAAAACAAATATAGCTTGGTGATGATTTTAATCCAGCAATGGGGGTGAAGACACTAAAGTATAGACAAGGATGTTTCTAGTGCATATCCCATATGCCTGGCAACTAAATCCTGGCAAAACTGTATAAATAGAAAGAGAATAGGACCAAAGCTCCTTTGAGCACTTCCAAATAGATTGTATAAAATTTCCCCAATAATGGAATATGAATGTGTTTTGGTAATTTGGTTTGTTATTAGAATGAGCTGGAATAATGCACTGTCACATTTTATTTTATTTTTTATTTTTTATATATTTTATTGATTTTTTACAGAGAGGAAGGGAGACGGATAGAGTTAGAAACATTGATGAGAGAGAAACATCAATCAGCTGCCTCCTGCACACCCCCCACTGGAATCTTGTCAGACGGTTGTTAAATCCTAGCTCGAAGTCAGCCTATGGAAATATTTACACGATGGAAAACAGAAAACATTCTCAATTAGGGACTCCTCAACTCCCATTCTCCCACAGAAACTCTTGTTCATTTGTCAGCACACCATTGCCTAGAAGGTACCTATCCTTAATATTGCCCTGAGTCACATCTAGGCATAGGTCCAGCACTACATCTTGCTTATGACATGGCTACCATGTACAACTAAGCCAACGGTTGAGTTTGTATTCACTGTCTTTTGGGGTCCACCAGTTTCACTTGGTACCAGTGAGTTTCTAGGTATCAATTGGTTCTCTACATAATTGGACTCAACCACTAAGTGACTTTTTAGATAGCAAGCACCTCAATACGCCAGACAACCAGAAATTTGAAACGTATCCCACTGTACTAGTAAGAGAGATTCCTATCTCCACCTGTGGACTCTTCATGGGTGCTAGTCTTTGTAACTAAAACTTCACAGTATCAAAGCTTTACCAAGAAATCAGAAACAGATGGCATATATTTAGAGGTTAGCTCACCTTTACAGACCTTGCAAAACTGGCATCTACTTACGCTCAACCCCCAGCTCTTTTGCTTTAGATTCAGCTCATACGTTCTCTACTATGAATTCAGTCACTGGCACTGGACTGATCTCAATAAGTGACACCATCACTCAAGGTCCCACTGGGCTAACTTCCAGTTCCTTTCATAGCCTTGTTTGGCTCCAAAGCAGGATGTTTCTCGTTAGAGGGAGATGGGAAAACAAAGAACATTTCTCAACTTGCCTGGGAAAGGCAGGCAGGCAGTACAAGCCTGGGCAATTTGGCAACAGCCTGTCCATTTAATTACTATCCTCAGAAAGTGAACACTCCCACACACCTGGAGTGATCCCAGTGGTTTGTTGCTCGGCACAAGTTGCCCTCACTCTGCCCAGCTGGCACGGCTCAGTGGTTGAGCGTCGACCTATGAATTAGGAGGTCATGGTTCAATTTGCTGCCAGGGCACATGCTCAGGTTGCAAGCTCAGTCCTGTGTGGAGCCTGCGGGAGGCAGTCGATGATGATTCTCTCTCATGATTAATGTTTCTCCTTTTTTTTTTTTTTAAATTTAAGATCTTTTTTTAAAAAAATATATTTTATTGATTTTTAACAGAGAGGAAGGGAGAGAGAGAGAGAGAGCTAGAAACGTCGATGAGAGAGAAACATTGGCCAGCTGCCTCTTGCACACCCCCTACCGGGGATGAGCCCACAACCAATGTACATGCCCTTGACCGGAATCGAACCTGGGACCTTTCAGTCGGCAGACAGACGCTCTACCACTGAGCCAAACCGGCTTCAGTTCATCATTAATGTTTCTATGTCTCTCTCCTCCTCTTCCTTTCTTCTCTGAAATCAATAAAAGAAATATTTTTTAAAACAAAACAAAACAAAACAAAAAAACACAAGTTGCCCTCACCCTGAGCACTTATTCTTTCTTGAAGTGGGCACTAAGTATTTTGGCTGAACAATAGGCTGAATTTTAGGCTACGCTGTTTTTCAGGGTGGGGAACTTCAAATGTTGAATGATAATGGTATAAACTCTTTGCAAAATGGTAGACTTCATTCCATTGTAATTATTTGTACAATTTTTTTATTAATATATGTCTAATATAAATATCAGAGTAGAGACTCTTCCTTTCTTATTCACTACTATATCTCCTGTGGCTGTCACATAATAAGATTTTATTGAATTAAAAAAATATATATATTTCATGAGTTCAATTCAAAGTTTGCAATTACAGTTCTTTTCTTCTGATCTTTTTCACTTGGAAATCTTGGTTTCTAGTAACATTCATACTTACTTATTTGTTTTACCTTTAATATATAAAAACTAGAGGCCCGATGCATGAAATTCATGCAATGGGCTCGGCCTTCCCAGCCATGGTGGCTTGCCTCAGCCTTCACAACCCTGGCTTCGTCCAGAAGGTAGTCCAGCAGTTATGCCCAGAAGGTCATTCAGCTCTCGAGTCTAATTAGCATATTACGCTTTTATTATTCTAGACTAGAGGCCTGATGCACAAAACTGGTGCAAGAGCAGACCTTCCTTCCTCCAGCTGCTGGCACCGGCTTCCCTCTGGCACCAAGGACCTGTGCTTCCTTCACAGACCCAGCTTTGTCCGGAAGGTCTAATTAGCATATCATACTTTTATTATTATAGATATATTAGAGGCCTGGTGCATGAAATTTGTGCATGGGGGTGTGTGTACCTCAGCCCAGACTGTACCCTCTCCAATCTGGGACCCCTCGAGGGATGTTCGACATCCCTTTCACAATCCAGGACTGCTGGCTCCCAACTGCTCGCCTGCCTGCCTGCCTGATTGCCCCTAGCCACTTCTGCCTGATCACCCCCTAACCACTCCTCTGCCAGCCTGATTGGTGCCTAACTGCTCCCCTGCCAGCCTGTTTGCCCCTAAATACCCTCCCTGCAGGCCTGGTCACCCCTAACTACCCTCCCCTGAAGGCCTGGTCAGCCTTAACTGCCCTCCCCTGCAGGCCTGGTCCCCACAATTGCTCTTCCTTGCAGGCCTGGGTCCCCCCAAACTGCCCTTCCCTGCATGCCCAGTTTCCTCCAACTTCCCTCCTTTGTTGCCCTGGTCACCCCTAAATGCCCTCCCCTGCAGGCTTGATCGCTCCCAACTGCCTACCCTTTCAGACCTGGTCCCTCCCAACTGCCCTCTCCTGCTGGCCATCTGTGGTGGCCATCTTGTGTCCACATGGGGGCAGTCATCTTTGACCACATGGGGGGAGCCATTTAGTGTTTTGGAGTGACAGTCAATTTGCATATTATTCTTTTATTAGATAGGATTAGATAGGATAGAGGCCTGGTGCATGAGTGGGGGCTGGCTGGTTTGCCCTGAAGGGTATCCCAGATCAGGATGGAGGTTCCCTTGGGGCTCTGGGCAGCCTGGGCGAGGGGCCTATGGTGGTTTGCAGGCTGGCCATGACCCTGGGTGACCTAAGTAGAGGCCTGGTATCTGTGATTTATTTATCTTCTGTAATTGAAACTTTGTAGCCTTAAGCAGAGGCCAAGGCAGGCCAGGGCAGGCAGATAGCTTGGCTTCCTCCATTGCCGGGGAAACCCAAGCTTCCTGCTCTCTCTGTGGCCACAGACATCTGAGTTGGATTAATTTGCATATTTGCTCCTGATTGGCTGGTGGGTGTGGTTTGTGGGTGTAGCAAATGTATGGTCAATTTGCATATTACTCTTTTATTAGATAGGATTTATTTTGTAATGTTTTATGATATAAAAAAGTATAAGATCAACAATATTACTAATAAATTTATTGAATGCAGTTCAAAATATGTTTGAGGTTTGTTTGTTTTTAAATATATTTTATTGATTTTTACAGAGAAGAAGGAAGAGGAATAGAGAGTTAGAAACATTAATCAACTGCCTCCTGCACACCCCCTATTGGGTATATGCTTACAACCAAGGTACATGCCCTTGACTGGAATTGAACCCGGGATCCTTCAGTCAACACTCTATCCACTGAGCCAAACCAGTTAGGGCCATTTCATTTTTTAAATATATAAATCATGACTCAGAAATCAAAACTATAAAAAAGGATACTAAGGGAATTCTTGCTCCCTCCCCTGTTCCCTCTACCCATTCTACTCATCCTCTGTAAGTAAACATTTCCATTTTTTAAAAATTTGTTTACTCTTTCCTTTTACTTTCACAGAATAAGTATATAAACATATGAATATATATGTGTGTGGGTAGGTTTTTATATACTCTAGTTTATTCAACCAGCCTTTCTATTGATGAATACTTGAATTTGCCTTCCAGCTTTTCTCTTTACAAATAATTTTGCCATGCAGCTCTGGCTGGTGTTCTCAATGGTCAGAGTGCCAGCCTGCACTCCAAAGGGTCACAGCTTCAGTTCCTGATCTGAACTGTACCTACCAGTGTTGCGGGTTCAACCCTGAGGCCTGTTCGGGACACTTGTGAGAGACAACCAATAGAAATGTCTCTCTCACATCTATGTTTCTCTCTCTCTCCCTCTCTTTTTTTCTCTCTCTCTGCCCCTCCCTCCCTCCCTTAAAAAGGTGTATATAGACTTACTATATGATCCAGCAATTCCACTGCTAGCTATATACCTCAAAGACATGAAAATAGGGACTAGAACAGATACTTGTTCGTGGTAGTATTATTCACAACAGACAAAAGGCAGAAGACCCAAATGTCCATCAATAATGGACAAAGAGTAATATATACATGCTAAAACATGTATGACCTTGTTATTATTATTATTAGAAGCCCGATGCACAAAATGTGTGCAAGGGGCACAGCCCTTGCAGCAACCCTGGTTACATCTCGACCCCACTCCCCACCCACTGGTCCTTCCACCATCAGTCTAATTAGCACATTATCTCTTTATTATATAGGATTATAGAGGATGCTAAGTGAAATAAGCCAGTCACAAAAGAACAAATATAGTATGAGTCCTCCTATAGGTGGTTAAATTCATAGAAACAGAGAGTAGAATGATGGTTGCCAGGAACCAGGGAGGAGGGAATAGGGAGTTACTGTTTCACGGGTAGGAAACATCCGGCTCACAGGCTCTATAAGGCCTGAGAAATCATTTGAACTGGACTTGCCAAGGCATTAGGGTGAGTTAATTAAATGTTTTATCAGATACAGGTTAATTTTTAATTTTTTTTTAAATCAATCTTTATTGTTCATATTATTACAAAGGTTTCTCATTTCTTCCCCCCTCCAACAGGTTCCCACCCCACCCTCCGCCCCCTCCGCATCCCCCATTGTCCTCATCCATAGGTGCACAGTTTATGTTCAGTCTCTTCACGCATCCACCACTCCCCCTTTCCCGAGAATTGTCAGTCCACTCCCCTCCCGTATCTCCGACTCTACTACAATCAGCAGCTAATATTGTTCATCAGGTTTTTCAATCTCCTGTTGTTGTTGTTGTTGTTGTTGTTGTTTTATTTTTTTATTTTTATTTTTTTTTATTGATTTTTTTTTTGCCCCCCTCCCTCCCTCCCGTAAATACCCTCCCTCCCCAGAGTTTTATGTCCATTGGTTGTACTTATATGCATGTACACAAGTCCTTCGGTTGATCTATTATCTCCCCCAGATCTTCCTCCCCTCTCCACTGTAATTTGACAGTCTGCCTGTTGTTTTACTGTTTCTATATCTGTCTCTTGGTTCATCAATTTATAATGTTCTTTATCATCCACAAATGAGTGAGGTCATGTGGTGTTTCTCTTTCATTGACTGGCTTATTTCACTCAGCATGATGTTCTCCAATTCCATCCAGGTTGCTGCAAATGATGAGAATTTCTTCTTTTTTATGGCAGCATAGTATTCCATTGTGTAGATGTACCATGGTTTTTGGATCCAATCATCTGCTGACGGGCACCTAGGCTGTTTCCAAATTCTGGCTATTGTAGATTGTGCTGCTATGAACATAGGGGTGCATATATCCTCTCTGAATGGTGTTTCTAGTTTCTTGGGATATATTCCTAGAAGTGGGATTACTGGGTCAAATGGGAGTTCCATTTTCAGTTTTTTGAGGAAACTCCACACTGTTCTCCACAGTGGTTGCACCAGTCTGCATTCCCACCAGCAGTGCACGAGGGTTCCTTTTTCTCCACAACCTCGCCAACACTTGTCGTTTGTTGATTTGTTGATGTTGGCCATTCTGACAGGTGTGAGATGGTACCGCATTGTTGTTTTGATTTGCACCTCTCGGACAATTAGTGACTTTGAGCAAGTTTTCCTATGCCTTTTGGCCTTCCTTCTGTCTTCTTTTGAAAATATTCTATTTAGGTCCATTGCCCATTTTTTAATTGTATCATCCATCTTCCTTTTATTTAGTTGTATAAGCTGTCTGTAAATGTTGGAGATTAAACCTTTATCAGTGGTATTATTTGCAAATATATTCTCCCACACCGTAGGCCTTCTTGTTGTTTTGTTGATGGTTTCTTTTGCCGTAAAAAAGCTTTTTATTTTGATGTAGTCCCATTTGTTTATTTTCTCTTTAGCTTCCATTGCTCTAGGGGCAGTATCAGTGAAGAAGTTCTTTTGGCATACGTCTGAGATTTTGCTGCCTGTGGATGCTTCTAGTATTTTTATGGTTTCCCGTCTGATGTTTAAGTCCTGTATCCATTTTGAGTTTATTTTTGTGAATGGTGTAAGTTGGTGATCTAGTTTCATTCTTTTGCATGTGTCTGTCCAATTTTCCCAACACCATTTATTGAAGAGACTGTCTTGACTCCATTGTATATTCGTGCCTCCTTTGTCAAATATTAATTGAGCATATTGATTTGGGTTGATATCTGGGTTCTCAATTCTATTCCATTGATCTATATGTCTGTTCTTGTGCCAGTACCAGGCTGTTTTGAGAACAGTGGCTTTTTAATACAGCTTGAAGTCTGGTATTGAGATCCCTCCTACTTTACTCTTCTTTCTCAGGATTGCTATGGCTATTCGAGGTCTTTTATTGTTCCAAATGAACTTTTGGAGAGTTCTTTCTAGGTCAGTGAAGTATGCTGTTGGTATTTTATTGGGGAGTGCATTGAACCTATAGATTGCTTTAGGAAGTATGGACATTTTGATGATGTTGATTCTACCAATCCATGAACATGGTATGTTCTTCCATCTCCTTCCATCTTCCTCTATCTCTTTTTTCTGTTGTTTTAATTAATAAACTTTTACACTTCTAAGATAAATTTTAAAATCTAATAATTTTAAACCTTGTTTTTTCTGCCCTGGGAATTGAGAAGCAAACTTATATACATGTAAACTTGCCCTTAGGCTATCAAAAGGTGTAGCCATTCAAATGTAAATGAACACATTGTTTAAAGATAGCAGCTGGTTGGAATTGGATTACCTGTTCTGGGTGGGAAGGGCTTGTCCTCCCCTTTCTCCATTAAAATTAAGGTGTTAGCTTTAAAACCTCTTTTTGGCAAGAAACCTTAAACTTTCAGAACTTTAAATTTTTCAGATAGTAAATCAGTTACTTAGCATTTTCTCAAATCAATAATACCTCCACATGCCTAAGGATACACTTCACACAAAAGACATTTCCAAATAGATCAGCCAACCTCATCTAGACCCCACACAAGGCACTCACAGATCAACACCCCAGCGCTATACTAACTCAACACATCCAGATCTAAGCCTTCATCACTTGATTCAGCAGACCCTCAAGTTCCAGAAAAAGTTTCCAGCCATGTCTGAGAGGCAGCCCTGGGGCGTGGGCAGGCGAGGAGCCAGCTGTTCTGGGCCTGGCTGCTCCGGGCTTGGCCTCTGTTGCTCTGGTCCGCTCCACAACCAGTTGCTCCGGGTCTGGCCACTGCCACTCCCTGCCTGGCTGCTGCTGCTCTGGGCCTGCCTGCTCCGACCCGGCTGCTCCCGACCCGGCTGCTCTGGGCCCAGCCGCTTTCCGACCTGGCTGCTCCTAGCTTGGTTGCTGTTGCTCTGGGCTGGCTGCTCCCCACCTGGCTGCTCTGGGCCCAGCCGCTCTGGGCCTGGCTGTTCCCGGCCTGGATGCTTCGGGCTTGGCTGCTGCTGCTCTGGGCCTGGCTGCTCCTGACCCTGCTGCTCTGGGCCCGGCTTCTCCAGGCCTGGCTGCTCCGGGCCTGGCTGCTGCTGCTCCCAGCCTGGATGCTCCGGGCTTGGCTGCTGCTGCTCTGGGCCTGGCTGCGCCCAACCCGGCTGCTCTGGGCCCGGCTGCTCCAGGCCCAGCCACTCTGGTCCTGGGTGCTCCTGGCCTGGCCACCCTGGACTTGGCCACCTCCTCCTCAGGCCTGGCTGCCACTGCCCCAGGTCTGGCTGCTCCGGCCTGGCTGCTGCTGCTCTGGTTCTGGCTGCTGCTACTCTGGGGCCTGGCTGCTGCTGCTCCGGGCCCGGCTGCCACTGCCTTGGGCCTGGCCACTCTGGGCCTGGCCGCCGCCGTTCCAACATTCTGTCCTTTTTTTTTTTTTTTCTTTTTAAAAAACGCATTTATGTTGCAATGTTGGCTGTTGAGTTGAGTTCTGTCTTAGTCTTTGATTTTTCAAGATCTTCTTTGTGTTCTTTCTTAAGTAATTTTACTATCTTTTGCTATAACTTGATTTCTTCACATTGAAAACTTCTTCGGTTTCTTCCTCCTTGTCCTGGAAGCTCAGCAGTTTGGCCTGTGGCACCCCTTTGTTCTCCGTGGGCTTCTGTGCAGCTTCAGTCTGTTGCCGGGGTCAGTGCTGCCCAGGAAGCAGTCCCCGGTCTCGGCTCCGTGGCCCACTATTAGCAGTCGAGGGCCCAGCGGCACCCCCTGCCCCCGGGGCCCCCATTGCCCGGCTCCTTGCTGGCACCCGGCTGGCCAGTATCCGGCAGCGGCTCCTGCTCCTCATCGCATTCCTCCCAGTCTGGAGCTTTTTTCTCCTTCCCACTAGGGTAGTCTAACATCAGAGTCAACAGACTGTCTGTCCTTTGCATGCAATGTGCGTGACTCCGGGGACTCTGCCCCTCGCCACTCCCCTGGGACTCCGCCTCACAGCCCTGTCTCCCTCTGTTTGAGCCTGGGTCCCCAGGGATTGGCCTAGAACTGGGGTTCAGAGCAGTCGGAACTGGGGCTCAGCACAGCCGGAGGTTTTGTCTCCTTCCCACCAGGGCAATCTAGCATCAGAGTCAACATTCCGTCTAGCATCAGAGTCAACATTCCATCCTCTGCGCACAATGTGCGTGACTCCGGGGGCTCCGCTTTTCGCTGCTCCCCCGGGATTCTGCCTCACAGCCCCGTCTCCCCATGCCTGAGCCTGGGTCCCCAGGGTCTGGCCCAGAACTGGGGCTCAGCACTGCCGGTTCTGGGGTTCAGCCCAGTCCGGGGCTTTTATTACCTTCCTGCTAGGGAACGCCGGGCAGGCACCCAGCCTTCTCCTTCTCTCCGGCTGCGTCCTCTCCCTGCTCGTGCGCGCAAGCGCGCAGCATGTCTCCATACCTTACGTTTTTTCAGCTCCTCTGATTTTCCTTCTGGTTTTCTCTTTTCTTCTTGTTGTAGAATTTTCAGTCAGTCGACTACCTGTAGCTCTGGGCAATGTCCATTTTATATTTTAGTTGTATTCCATTGAAATTGTTGTGTGCGGCTGCGGTTAGGTGTTTACCTGTGCAGCCATCTTGGATTCTCCTAATTTTTAATTTTTAAAAAAATATATTTTATTGATTTTGTACAGAGTGGAAGGGAGAGAGATAGTTTGAAACATAGATGAGAGAGAGTCATCGATCAACTGCCTCTTGCACACCCCCCACTGGGGATATGCCCACAACCAAGGTACATGCCCCAGACCGTAATCAAACCCAGGACCCTTCAGTCCCCAAGCCGACGCTCTATCCATTGAGCCAAACCGGTCTCGGCTAATTTTTAACTTTTAAGTTGATAATTTTGTGTGGCCGTCGAATAATGTTATAAATATCTAAATTGCCCTTGGAAGAAAAAAAAAGGTCCCCCCCTCTCCTTTCAATGGATAGAGAGTTTCAATTTTGAAGGTTGAAAAGAGTATACACTATTCATATTTTTATTTTAAATCATGCAATGTGTTACCTATTCAAAAATGAATAGATTTTGCAGACAGGTAAATAAATCAAATTTATTCAGACATGTTCTTCCCTATTCTTCAATAAAAAAAAAAAAACTAAAAATAAAAAATACAATTGAGAAAATTGTATTAACATTTTATTATTAAAAACTATTTTAAAAGTTTTTAATAATAAAAGTGTTTAATTATCCTTAGGTAATTGAAAGTCATATAGTTCATTTAAATCACAAACATAGTTTCGATTCCATTTTAAATAAATATGTCTGATCCCGTAAAATAATGAGAGCTTCGAAGTTAATTTAATGTTAATCATGTCCTATCCTACAGATGGGCTCAGCAGTGGGTAACCCCTTCCCGTGGCAGAGGCAAGCAAGGCCCTCTGTCCCCTCTGCAAGCTTCTCCCTTCCTCCCTGGAACTTTTCTCATCTACTCCACTCCACCCCGAGGAGGAGAGAGGAAATGGTCTTATTGACAGGGAAGGTCATCAAATGGTTTCATGCTTCCTATGCTTGCAGATACTTAAGGCTGACTCTTTCTCCTCGGGGGCTCTTCATGGGTTCTTAGAAACTACCCCCCCACAAGTCACTGTTGGAATTTCATCTGTGGTTTCTACTCTATTCCTAGTATTTTATTCACCCCTACCCAGGAGGAACTCAATGGGACTCTGCCAGCTTCCACTCTATGAGGCTGCTCCCGTTATTGAACCTTTGAGTCAGGTCCTGCGATGACCTCAGACAAGTTCTCTTTCACCTAGGGCTCAGCACTGATTGCCTAACAAACTCCGGTAGAACAGGCTGATTCCAACCCACGAGGAAGTCTCCATTGCTTCACCTCCAAGCAGCAAGCCAGCCTTCCTCTTGATCTCTAGATTTCCTGACAAGGACTCAGACATCAGTGACCTGTGACATAGAAAGTTCAAAGCCCAACAGCTCTCGCCAAAGAAACCTTTAAAAAAATAAATAAATAAATAAATAAATAAATAAAAAACTCTCCCTTATAGTGGAGAAATTGCAACTCCTTGGCTGAATTATCCAATTTAATACAACCAATGAAAGGCAGACAGGCATTATGCACCTGAAGATGTGATACACTCTGAGAAAAAGACATCATTTATTGTGACTAAGGATCATAAACTGAATATGATCATGAAAAAACAGCAAACTCAAGAATTTTTCTTTTAATTTTTTTTTTTTTCAGAATTCTTCAAAACTATCATTGTTATGAAAAACAAAGGAAGTTCTCAGGAACTGTTGCACATGAAAGAGATGAAAGGAACAACTAAATAAGATACGTATACTGCAACCTCTAGTGGAGGAAAACACAAATGCTATAAAGGGCATTATTCAGTTGGCAAATTGGAATGTGGATGGTAAATAATTTAAAAGTGTTGTTTCGATGTTAAACTTTCTTGAAGTTAATAAATGTACGGTCATTATATAATAGAAAGTCCTTTTTCTTTTTTTAAGCATATTTTTATTGATTTCAGAGAGGAAGGGAGAGGGAAAAAGAGAGAGAAATATCAATGATGAGAGAGAATCATTGATCAACTGCCTCCTGCATGCCCCCTACTGGGGTCAAGTCTGCAACTGGGCATGTGCCCTTGACAGGAATTGAACCCGGGACCCTTCAGTCCACAGGCTGATGCTTTATCCATTGTGCCAAACCGGCTAAAGCCAGAATGTCCTTTTTCTGAGGAAACATACAGTGAAGTATCTGAAAAGAGAAGGGGCATGATGCATATAGCTTATTCTCAAATAATTTAGAAAAAATATGTAGAAAAGCATGCTAAGTCTCTAACAAAAAAGCAAGTAAGATAAAATGCTAACAATAAGTGAATTTGGATAACAGATAAGCAGATGTTTTTGTTGTTGTTTTTTTAAGTGATTTTTTTTTTATTGCTTTCATAGAGGAAGGAAGGAGAGATAGAAACATCAGTGATGAGAAAGAACCATTGACCAGCTGCCTTCTGCACATCCACGCAACCCAGGCATGTGCCCTTGACCAGAATTGAACCTGAGACCCTTCAGTCCGAAGGCCAATGCTCTATCCGCTGAGCCAAATTGGCTAGGGCGATAAACAGGTACTTTTAACCAATCTTACAACTTTTCTGTAAGTTTGAAATTATTTCCAAATACTAGTACAAAGGTTTTTATTTGGGGGGGGGGGGATCTCCCTCTTAAAAATCTCCAAGATCGCCCTAACTGGTTTGGCTCAGTGGATAGAGCGTCGGCCTTTGGACTCAAGGGTCCCAGGTTTGATTCTGGTCAAGGGCATGTACCTTGGTTGTGGACACCTACCCTGGAGTGTGCAGGAGGCAGCTGATCGATGTTTGTCTCTCATCGATGTTTCTAACTCTCTATCCCTCTCCCTTCCTCCCTGTAAAAAATCAATAAAATATATATCTTTAAAAAAAAAAAAATCTCCAAGATCATGATTCATTTGTATCTTTATTAAAGGAAAAGGGACCAAGAGTCATATATTTGTTTGTTTGTTTGTTTGATGTTATTTAACAAATCCTTCATCTTTTTTATCGCTTTAATATAAAAATAGCACACAAATAGAAAAATGTATACTATGAACACACAGTTTGAAAAACAGTAACATGAGTGAACATCTGTGTAACTAGGCTGAGGCTTATAAAACAGAACACTGAAAATTTTAGAAGCCCCCTTAACCACACTGTGCCCAATCACACACACCCTCATTTCACCCCAGGTAATCACTGTCCTGAATTTTGTGATAATCATTCAATCCTTTTCTTCATGTTTTTATTACATATATATATATATATATATATATATATATATATATATATATATGTAGAGTTTAACAAGGTATAATTTAAAGGTACCTCTTTTACATTTTAAACAAATAGAATGTGCTATGGTCTGAAAGTTTGTGTTCCCCCAGAATTCGTAAGTTGAAACCTTACACCAAAGGTGATGGTATTAGAAGGTGAGGACTTGGGGAGGTGATTAGGTCCAGGAGAGTGGAGCTCCCATAAATCGGAATAAGTGTTCTTATAAGAAGACTCAGAGCGCTCAAGCCCTTTCTGCCTTGTGAGGACACAAAGCAAAGTCTGCAACCCAGGAGGGGGCTCTCAGTGGACCATGCAGGCACCCTGACCTTGAAGTTCCAGCCTCTAGGACTGTGAGCAACAAATTTCTGCTGTTTATAAACCACCCCAGTCTAGGGTATTTTGTTACAGCAGCCTGAACTAACTAAGGCTGAATGATATAATATTCACTTTTTTTCACTCAATACTATGTTTTTGAGATTCATCCACACTAATAAATATAGGTAAAGTTTAAATATTTTCATTGCTATAAAATAGATCAGTTTATCCAACTTAGTATTGGTGAACGATTTGTGTTGCTTCTATTGATATATTTCTGTCATTAAATAATGTTGCTGTTAACATTCTTGCATTTGTCTTTCAATATGCATGAGCTTTCTCGAGGATACACTCCTAGGAGTGCCAATGCTGGTATACACCAGTATTCAACTTGACTGTAGACTAGTACTGCCCTGATAAATCTCACAGCCATCTGACATCATACCAGGTTATTAGAATATTATTGACCATATGCCCTATGATGTTATTTATATTCCTGTGACTACTCTGTAACAACCAATTTGTACTTCCTAATCCCTACACCTTTTTCACCTATTCTCCCCCCAACACCCCTCCCACGAGGCAACTATCAAAACGTTTTCTGTATCTGAGTCTATGTTTTGTTTGTTTGTTTGTTTGTTTTGTTTTTTAGATTCAATTGTTGGTAGATAGGTATTTACTGCCATTTTATTGTTCAAATTTTTTATCTTCTCCTTCTTCTTCTAAAAGACCCTTTAACATTTCATATAATACTGGTTTGGTGCTTTTAGGATTATTTCTTTGTCTTGAACCTTTTACATTTTAATTATGATGTGTCTTGGTGTAGTCCGCTTTGGGTTCATCTTGTTTGGGACTGTCTGCTCTTCCTGGACTTGTATGTCTATTTTCTTCACCAGGTAAGGGAAGTTTTCTGTCATTATTTTGTCAAATAGGTTCTTAATTTCTTACTCCCTGTCTTCTCTTCCAGCACCCCCATGATGTGATTGTATTCTTGAAGTTGTCCCAGAGGTTCCTTACATTTGCCTCATTTAAAATTTTTTTTTCTTTTTGCTATTCTGATTGTGTGCTTTAGCTTCCTTATATTCCAAATCACTGATTTGATTATAGGCTTCATCTTCTCTACTACTGATTCCCTGCAAATTATTTTATTTTTTTATTTAGTTAGTTGTTTTTTTTTTGTTGTTGTTGTTGTTGTTGTTTTTTTGAGAGAGAGAGAGAGGAACATTGATTGGTTGTCTCCTGTATGCACCCTAACAGGTACTGAACCCATAACTTGGGTACATGCCCTGAGCGGGAATTGAACCCACCACTTTTTGATGTACAGGATGATGCTCCAACCAACTGAACAACACTGGCCAGGGTTCTAAATTTTTCTTCATTTCACTTAGTGCATTCTTCATTTCCAACTGGTTCTCTTTTTTTATGTTTCCATGTCCTTTTTTATGCTGTTAAAAAGGTCTCACTAATTTCAATGAGCATACTTATTACCAATGTTTTGAACTCTGCATCTAATAGATTGCTTGTCTCCATTTTTTTAGTTATTTTTCTTGCATTTTGTTCTACTTTTTCTTTGAGGACCTGTTTCTTTGCCCCCTCATTTTGGCAGCCTTCCTGTGTTTGTTATTATGTATTGAGTAGAGCTGCCATGTCCCCAGGCTTGGTAGGATAGCCTAATGTAGTAGGTGTTCTATGGAGTCCAATGGCATAGCCTCCCCAATCACCCAAGCTTGGCACTAGAGGTGCACCCCTTGTGTGGACTGTGTGCATCCTCCTCTTGTAGTTGAGTCTTGACTGCTATTGGCACATCAATAGGAGGGGTTTACTCCCAGGATGCTCAGCTACAATAATTGGTTGTGACCACTGACCAACATCCACCAACCAACCACTGTCCACTATGGATGATCAGCTGTGCAGGGCCTCACCCCAGAGAGCAAGTCTTACTTCAGCAGGGCTTTGGTGCCTGTTGAATCCACCCCTTGAGTGTGTCACTTATGGTAGTGCTTCCATGTGGTCAGAAACTGTCTACTGGATGTGCTGGCTCTGACGACTACCAGAAGATGGAGGCCAAGGTCAGCCATCGCTCATAGTCTGCCCAAGACTACCCAGAATGAGCTACAAAGTGATCTGGAGATGGATGCTACTTTTGCTGGGCTTGAAGGTGCTCAGGTGAGGCCAACCTGGATTCTGGATGCTGCTAGTGCCAGGCCTTGGGCCACTTAATGCTGTGGCCAGATGCTGACTATTTGAGAGGTTTCAGGAAAATCTGAAGCATTCATTATGATAGGCCATTCGAATGGAAAAGCCACTCTGAACAGCTTGGGTGGGGCTGGGCTTCAGGATGGGCCAAACAGTGAGCCAGGCTGATGGAGTCTCGGAGACGGTGCCTCTCTGCTGGCTCTGTGTGGAGTGCTCATCAAAGGCACAATGGTTTTTAGCAACACTTGTCTTGGAGAAAACTGCCCCTGCCCAGCTCTCCCCCTGATGCCAGATAATTCAGTTCCTCCATGTATGCCTGTGGCACCTTGCAAGCTGCTGCCCCTGTGCTGGATGTCAGTGGGAGTGAGTCCAAGTAAGTCTGTGTGTGAGCCAGTTTAAGAGCAACTGCCTGGGGCCAGTAGCTCTCTGTCTCCCTAAGTCTTAATCTCCGCTGGTTTTTATAGCTAGAAATTATGGTGATTTCTCTTCCTGGCACTGCAACCCTAGGTTTGGGAGCCTGGTGTGAGGCTGTGACCCCTCACTCCTCAGGGGGTACTTCTGCAGCCAAGATAACCCTCCTGATTTTTATCCACCACATGAGGGAGTGGGACCAGCTGGTTCTGTGTCTCCACCTCTCCTACCAGTCTCAGTGTAGCTTCTTCTTTAATTTCTTAGTTGTAGGACTTCTAGTCAGCTAATTCTGAGTGATGGTTGTTCTATAGTTTAGTTGTAATTTTGATGTGGTTGTAGGAGGAGACAAGTATCATGTTTACTTATGCTGCCATCTTTTGTTTTTTAATATATATATTGATTGATTTCAGAGAAGGGGAGAAGGAGAGAGAAATAAAAACATCAATGATGAAAGAGAATCACCTATCGGCTGCCTCGAGCCACTACCTGGGCATGTGCCCCTGACTGGGAATCAAACCGTGACCTTCTGGTTCATAGGTCAATGGCTCAACCACTGAGCCACGCCGGCCAGTCTGCCTATACTGCTATTTTGACCAAAAGTCCTGGTAAATGTTTTCCTAAGCGATTGTAGCAATTTAAATTCCCACCAGCTGTGTATGAGAGATTATTTTGTTCCATAACCTTTATCAACTTTTTATTCTATCCAACCCTAAAATTTTTTCATTCTGGTTAATATAAATTATATCTTTATGTTTTAATTTGCATTTTCCTCACTTCAAATATACTTATGACTTGTGAGTATATTTGAAGTTTCTCTTCTATGAAATGCCTATTCATATCTTTTTCTCTTTTTTCTATTGGGTTTTCTTTTTCTTATAGACATATAAGGTTTTTTATACATTCTGGATATTAATATTTTTCATTTACAAATTACGATTATATTCTCCCAATTTTTTGTTTATATTTTCATCTCATTTTTAAACAAAACATTTTCATTTTGAATGTAATCAAGTGTATTAACCTTTCATTTCTGGTTTGAATTCTTTGTGTTTTATTAACAGAATCCTTCCTTATCCTGTGGGCATAAAGTTACTGTCATTTAAAAGTTTTATAGCATTGCCTTTCATATTAAACTCTTCAACTTAATGGGAATTTGTCTTTGTATATGTTTTTAGGTAGGGATCTGACTCTTTCTTCCAATTTAGTTATACCAGGACCATACCATAAAATAAAAGTCTAATACGCTAAGTATCTGGTTGTTGATAGTTCAACCAATCAAAGCATAATATGCTAATGATATGTTAAGGCTGCTCAACTGCTGGCTTTGACATGCACTGACCACCAGGGTGCAGACACTCTGACTGGTAGGTTAGCTTGCTGCTGGGATCTGGCTGATTGGGATTGAGCTAGATGAGTGGAACACACCTTGGAGCCCTCCCATGACCCTCCCTGGCTGGCCAACCTTCCTCGGTCCCTCCCCAGTCCTAATTGTGCACTGGTGGGGTCCCTCGGCCTGCCCTGCACCCTCTTGCAATCCGGGACCCTTCAGGGGATGTCAGAGAGCCAGTTTTGGCCCAATCCTGCAGGCCAGGCCTAGGGACCCTACTGGTGCATGAATTTGTGCACCAGGTCTCTAGTATTTTTTAATAACCATCTTTCCCACCAACTGATCTGCAGTGCCCTTATTGTCCATATATGTGTGGAGGATCTAATTCTGCATTCCATTCAACTGGTCTATCCCTACTCATGTCAATTCAACACTGTATCAATTACTATACATGTAGAAATATTTTTAAGATCTTATAACAAGTTTAATTTCTTCAGAAGTGTCTTGGATATTTTTGGACCTTTGAACCTTCATATCAATTATAGATTTACTTGTTAAATTCAAAGAAAAACTCTGTTGGGGACAATGGAATTTCAATGATCCTTTGGGCAGAATTGGCATTCTTACAATACTGATTCTTGGCAATAAACACAAAAAAGATCTATTTGGATCTTTTGTATAAATTATTTTTATTACATTTTTCTAAAATACTTCATAGCCAAAACCAGTTTGGCTCAATGGATAGAGCGTCAGTCTGTTGACTGAAGGATCCCAGGTTCGATTCCAGTGAAGTGCATGTACATGGGTTGTGGCACATCCCTGGTGGGGGGTGTGCAGGAGGCAGCTGGTCGATGTTTCTCTCTCATCGATGTTTTTAGCTCTCTATCCCTCTCCCTTCCTCTCTGTAAAAAATCAATAAAATATATTTTTTAAAAATAAATAAATATAGTAATTCATAACTTGGGGTGCTATAATAAAAAAATTTTTAATTATATTTCTAACATAGTTTTTCTGTTGTTTAAATATAATTGAGTTTTTAATAGTGTTTTTGCTAAACATTCTTATTTATCCTAATAACTCATATGGTTAGTATTAGTTTTCTACATTTACAATCATCATTTATAAAAATGTTGGATTTTTTTTTTCTTTGTAAATGTTATACCTTTTTTTCTTCTAGCATTACTTAAGCATAACACTCAATAATTTAAATAGAAATGATGATTTGGGGCATTTTTATATTGTTCCTAATATAAAATAAATGTTATTAATATTTCAAAATTAAGTATATTTGCTGTGGGTTTTTTATTTCATTGCATTTGGTTTGGTTTGGTTTGGTTTTGGAGATGGGCTTTATCAGGTTATGGGAGTTCCTTTGTATTCCCAGCTTGTTTCGAATAATATGTTTTTATTTTTCTGCATTTATTTACACTATCATGTTTTTATCCTTTTTTTTCTTAATATAGTAAGTTATATATATTAATTGTAATAAATTTGAATTTTAAATGTTAAACCAACTTGCATTTCTTGGATAAATACAATTTGGTCATGCTTTATTTGTCATTTTTATTCATTGTTGAATTCAGTTTACTTAGATTTTACTTAGGATGTATGAAAGAAGGGGGCCTATAAATTTCTTTTCTTGTACTATCCTTTTTAGCTTTTGGTATTGCTCTAAGTTATTATCTCTTTCATAAATAATAATGAAGATGTCAAGGATAAAGAAAAGTTACAGTAACGTCCCAGATATTAGAATAATGACTTTCACCATCTTCCTATTTCTCCTTTCTTATTATCTCTTATCATTTTAGAGAATAAGATAAAAGAATGATGATATGTCACATCTTTTTTTTTCAATTTTTCTTCAACTTTTCTATTTTATAGAAATTGAGCAAATACAGGGAAAATGTAAATCATGATCAATACAATTAAGTTATTAAGTTCTGCCGAAACCGGTTTGGCTCAGTGGTAGAGTGTCGGTCTGCGGACTGAAAGGTTCCAGGTTCGATTCCGGTCAAGGGCATGTACATTGGTTGTGGGCACATCCCCAGTAGGGGGTGTGCAAGAGGCAGCTGGCCGATGTTTCTCTCTCATCGACGTTTCTAGCTCTCTATCTCTCTCTCCCTTCCTCTCTGTAAAAAATCAATAAAATATATATATATTTTAAAGTTATTAAGTTCTAACTCCTAATTTTTAATCAAACTACTCACCTGAAACACTTGCCTACTAATAAGAAGTCAAGAAATATACTTTGGAAATAAATAATTATTCTATTGTTTTCCAATGAATTTTTTAGGATTGGCTCTTAATATCATGTCATGCCAACAAGTTGCTATTATCCTAGTTAGAAAGATACATTGGTGATAAGGCATGAAAAATAACTTTAATAAATATTGACAAGGAAATTTTTAAAATAAAGTTACAGACCTGGGTATTTTGCTGCTCTCTCCAAAAACTGTAACTGTAACTGCTGAATGCATTCAGGTACTAGCTCCATAGTACAGGAGAAAAAGTTAGATTTCAACTAATTCTGTGTTTGTTAAGTGCAAACAAAATTGTTGACTTCGTTCTCAACAAGGAAAGGCAATGTCCTTGTCCTAAGAGTTCAAAATCTAAAACAAGCAAATGTTGTACAAGCTATCTAAGGACAACTGGAATGAAAAGAGGATAATTACGTTCTAACCTTTTAAGAACAGGAACCCAAAATAAGTGTATAAATAACTTACCTCTTATTACCTTATTTTAAAACGGTGGGACATGATTTTCTGAGATAGCTATTTTAAAAGTTATGAAAGCCATGCTAATTCTCTCAGAGTTAAAAATATACAGTGTAGTTATTGAGGTGTCGGTTCTCATACACTGGATCCTTCCACATGTCACATGGCTACGTGATATTCCCAAGCCATGGATTTTGCCGTTTGATCTCTGATGCAGTCTGAAGACATTTCAGTGCTCCAGAAGCTAGGCAGTCCTCTGAATACACTAAGTATACATATGAAGCAGCTCAAATGTACAAGTGCTTCCATCAACAATCACTTCAAAGGTCATTAATAACTTACAGGTGTTAGAGTGGAAATGCCCTCTGCTCTCCCCTGCCCCTTCTTGAACTCTGCTTACTCTCTCTGGGCCATGTTTGTAACCGTGAATTCTTAGCTTGATATTTCTCTTTTTCCATTGTTTCCTACGCTGGCTATAGAGCTTTTAAGATGTCATTCCAAAACCTTCTAGGAAACCCGAAAACAGAAAATGAAAATGCTTCCGTGTGTTAATTCTAGGGAGTCTTTTTCTTTTCTTTTTTGTCCTTATGTTACTATAGAGCAGTGTTTTTTAACCTTTTTTGGGCAAAGGCACACTTGTTTCATGAAAAAAATCACGAGGCACACCACCATTAGAAAATGTTAAAAAATTTAACTCTGTGCCTATATTGACTATATATAAAGTAATTCTCTTGAATAGGAATCAAATAAACACAAAGAAAGTATTTTATAATTACTTTATTATGAAATATTCAGTAAACAAAATAGTGAAAAATTATAAAATTCTTGTCTTGTCTGCACCTACGGCACACCAGGCAACATCTCGCGGCACACTAGTGTGCCGCGGAACAGCGGTTGAAAAACGCTGCTATAGAGGACAGCAATTTAAATCATTCTTGAGAATATACCTATAAAGAAATGAAAAGACAGAACAGGTGAGTGGTAAAAGTCTGCCTGGTTTGAAACATGAGGGAAAAATCTGATGGACTCCTAACATTTGCTTGGTTTCTACTGTTGCTGAAGATAGGCTACAAAATGTTACTAGTTTCTCCAAAAAGGCCAATGAGCTATGTGTGAGAGAGAAGGTTAATTATACATCTACAATAGATCAAAGTTTCTCAACAGTGGAGCTATTTATATTCTGGCCTGGATAATGCTTTACCTGTGAAGGATTTTCCTGTGCTTAACAGGATACATAGCAGCATTCTTGGCCTCTACCTGCTACATGCAGGTAACACGCACACACACGTAACACCCCAGTTGTGACAACCAAAAATGTCTCCAGACATCGCCAAATATCCTCTGAGGAGCAAAATCACCCCTAGTTGAGAACCACTGAACAGATAAAGGTGTTTTCTGATTCTGAGCCTATGAATATGAATACAGGTCACATCAGGCAAGCCAAATAAGACAGCTACATGTGTGTTTACTCATTGGGTAAAGGGATATTGGCACAGTGCTAAAGTATCACTGCATAGATTCTAACTACAAAGGAGAAAAAATATAGAACTGGCAGTCACCACCTTAACCAAGTGACTCCATGTAACATCACTAATAGTGGGACAAACTGACTTTACATACCAGTATTTAACATGAGTCTAATCAAGCCTCTGGACCAGCGATTTTCAACTGTTATGCCACCGCACACTGGTGTGCTGCAAGAATATTTAAAACATGCAATACGTGACTATTTAGTTAGAGTACTGACCTCTTTTCTCTTAGGTTGTCAAGTAAAAAATGACAATAGCCAACACAATAGCCATCTGGTATGAATGAATCAAATTATACCCATTTTTTGTCGGATCAGCAAAAAATATGTTTTTTGGTGTGCCACAGAATTTTAGTAATTAGTTTATGTGTGCCATGAGATGAAAAAATTTGAATACCACTGCTCTAGACTTACATCAATTTTATAGGAAAAAAAGGGAGGGTATAGAGCAGGTGAAGTGACATTATTAGGAAATAATCAAACACAGAATACTATAAGAAAAGTAGCCTGTACCTTTCAAAATTTAATATAATAAAAAGAAAATAAAAGTAAGATACTATTCTAGTTTTAAAAAACTAAAAAAATTTAACAATGTAGAAACTTTGACTATATCTTTTTTATTATTATTATTATTATTATTATTATTATTATTATTATTGATTTCAGAGAGGAAAGGAGAGGGAGAGAGAAACATTAAGGATGAGAGAGAATCATTG
Organism: Pipistrellus hanaki; assembly: GCF_964339955.1. Classification (NCBI taxonomy): domain Eukaryota; kingdom Metazoa; phylum Chordata; class Mammalia; order Chiroptera; family Vespertilionidae; genus Pipistrellus; species Pipistrellus hanaki. The sequence continues at coordinate 35,655,391 of NC_140505.1, forward strand.
ATTGGCTGCCCCCTGCATTTCATCCTAAAACTTGAGTCTTATTCTATAACAATGCCTCACCCTATTTGCAAATTTGGTACTCATCTCTGCTTTGTTTTTGCTTCAGTTTCACTTTATCTTGGTTTACCCGCTCCTATGATCTCCGATCTTCCATTTCACCTCCAGGTTCATGATTGCTCTCTTCTCTCCAAAACTGTTTAGAATGACTCAAGCCTCCATTGTGAAACTTCCTTGTGAACTGCTTAGGACAGTGGTCTGCAAACTGCGGCTCGCAAGCCGCCATGGTTTGCTGCTCTTTTGACTAAAGAGTTTGCCAACCACTGGCCTAGGAAATCAGGAAAATTGGGCCCAAGGTTTCCAGGGCCTACCTGCCTTTTGTTCATCTCTTCAGAAAGACAGTAACAATTTTTACTATCCAAGGCTCAGCTCATATTGTCATGTGTTTCATTTTAATTTGGGCACTCACAATTACCCTTGTATTGTATTTTTAGCCCCATTTCATAGATGAGAAAACTGAGGCAAATAGAGATTTAGTAACAGTGTCCAATTTCACCTTACTGGTAAACATCAGGGCTAGGACATAAACCCAAGTCTTCTTTAGTTTTATTGAACTACCTAAGAAGGAGAAATGAAAGATACGTGGCATGGGGCAGAAATCATGGTTTTCCAGACAAAGGCTAAACTAAAAACTAAGTTAAAGTAAAACTATCTTTTAGACGAAGTTTGCATTTGAGATCCTTCCCCCAAAACTTAGCCCCAGGCCCTCAGGTACCTTCACGTGGCTCATTAGTTGCTCAGGGGCTGACCCTACAACATATTGTGGCCCATGATTATATTTTCCAACCCCCTGACTGCCATCAGTACTTTCCTGAATATTCCTTGAAACTAAATCATATGAAAGTATTACCACATAAGTACATTTTTTTTTTTGCCCCAAGTGCATTTTGTTTTGTTTTTTTAAAAATATGTTTTTGTTGATTTTAGAGACAGATGAAGGGATAAGGATAGAGAGATGGAAATATCCATTGGCTGCCTCCTGCACACCCCCTATTGGGTATTGAGCCCATAACCTGAACATGTACTCTGACTGGAATCGAACCAGTGACCTCTTGGTTCATGAGTCAATGCTCAACCACTGAGTCACACCAGCCAGGCATCCAAGTGTATTCTTTTGAATTTTATTTTTAAGAAACCCGTCCCTGTGTCTATAGAAAGACATTATTTCTCTCAATTAAAATCAATTAAGAAACAATTTCTGGATCACAGTGAAGCAATAACAATTAACTGAGTTACAACTAATTAGGATAGAAATTTAAGCAACTCAAAAATGAAAGCTGGGTAACTACATAATTTTTTACAAAAACTATTTTAAGTTTGTTTACAATTTAAACATTGTTAGCACAGCTGGTGTGGCTCAGTGGTTGAGCGTCAACCTATGAACCAGGAGGTCACAGTTCGATTCCCAGTCAGGGCACATGCTAAGGTTTCGGGCTCAGTCCCCAGTGTGCTGTGTGCAGGAGGCAGCCAATCAATGATTCTCTCTCATCATTGATGTTACTATGTCTCTCTCCCTCCCTTCTTCTCTGAAATCAATAAAAATATTTTATATATATATAAAATTTATATATATATATATATATATATATATATATATATATATATTATATAAAATAAACAGAAGCAGGAAAATATTGCATTTATTTCTTATACTATGCTTAACTTTTCCAAAGAATGTTTATAGTTGTTGGGATTTTTAAATTAAAAAAAAAAAAATTCTACAAGAAAACCAATAAACTGTACCTAAGCTATCAAGAAAAAAAAAAAAAAAAAAAAGCCAAAACTGGTTTGGCTCAGTGCGGACTGAAAGGTCCTGGGTTCAATTCCGGTCAAGGGCATGTACCGCAACCAAAGTACATGCCCTGACTGGAATCGAACCTGGGACCCTTGAGTTCCCAGGATGATTCTCTATCCATTGAGCCAAACCAGTTTCGGCATGAGCACAGAGGCTTTTGCAATTTGGCAAGTCTGATCCTATAAGACTGTATCCAACACAGAAGGTACCCTGGAGTAGACACAGTTGATACTCACATCCAATTGTCCTGGAGGTCAATTCCTCCCAGTGATACCAACAACAATTAAGACTTAACTACAACAAAGCTGAACAGGCAGTCCACAAAGGGGAGCACCAAGAGTGTCTACCTCAGGTAACTGAGGAGGCTAATCCACTAGGCCATATAGGACACCAAACACACAAAGCCATCCTACCAACTCTGGGAAGCAGCGAAAATGCCAAGACAAGGAAATAGATATCAAATGAAAGAGATGGAGGATATAGAGTTCAAAACCACGGTTTTAAGGTTATGCAAGAATATCCTAGAAAAGGCCGATAAATTTAACGAGACCCTCGAGGATATGAAAAGGACCAACTAGAAATTAAACATACACTGATTGAAATTAAAAAAAAAATATTATAGAGGCCCAACAGCAGACTAAAGGAACATAGAATCAAGTCAAAGATTTGGAATACAAAGAAGCAAAGAACACTCCTCTGGAGAAGCAAGAAGAGAAGAGAATCCAGAAAGTTGAAGATAGTGTAAGGAGCCTCTGGGAAAACTTCAAGCATACCAACATCAGAATTATGGGGGTGCCAGAAAAAGAGAGTGCAAAATACTGAAAATCTTTTGAAGAAATAATGTCAGAAAACTTCTCCCACCTGGTGAAAGAAATAGACTTACAAGTATAGGAAGTGCACAGAACCCCAAACAAATGGAATCCAAAGAAGACCACACCAAGACACATAATTAAAATGACAAGGGCAAAAGACAAAGAGATAATCTTACAAGCAGCAAGAGAAAAACAGTTGGTTACCTATAAGGGAGCATCCATATGATTGTCAGCTGATTTCTCAACAGAAACTATGCAGGCCAGATGGGAATGGCAAGAAATATTCAAAGTGATGAATAGCAAGCACCTACAATCAAAATTACTCTACCCAGCAAAGTTATCATTCAGAATGGAAGGACAGATAAAGAGCTTCACATATAAGAAAAAGTTAAAGGAGTTCATCACCACCAAACCAGTATTATATGAAATGCTGAAAGGTAATCTTTAAAAAGAGGAAGAAGAAGAAAAAAGATAAAAATTTATGATCAACAATACATATATATCAACAAGTGAATCTAAAAATCAAGTGAATTAAAAAGCTGAGGAACAAAATAAATTGGTGAATATAATAGAATCAGGGGCAAAGAAAGGGAGTGGATTGATAATTATCAGGGGGAAAGGGATGTGGGGGATTCGGGAAGAGACTGGATTAAAATCATACACCTATGGCCGAAACTGGTTTGGCTCAGTGGATAGAGCGTCGGCCTGCGGACTGAAGGGTCCCAGGTTCGATTCCGGTCAAGTGCATGTACCTTGGTTGCGGGCACATCCCTAGTAGAGGATGTGCAAGAGGCAGCTGATCGATGTTTCTCTCTCATCGTTGTTTCTAACTCTCTATCCCCCTCTCTTCCTCTCTGTGAAAAATCAATAAAATATATTTTAAAAAATAAAATAAAATCATACACCTATGGATGAGGACAATGGGGGCAGAGGGTGGGGTAGGAACTGGGTGGAAGGGAGTTATGTCGGGAAAAAGGAGAAACAATTATAATAATCTGAGCGATAAAGATTTCTTAAATTTGGAAAAACAATTTAATAATTTTCTCCAGCCCTAACTGGTTTGGCTCAGTGGATAGAGTCAGCCTGCAGACTCAAGGTTCCAGGTGTGATTCCAGTCAAGGGCATGTACCTTGGTTGCAGACACATACCCAATGGAGAGTGTGCAGGCGGCAGCTGATCGATGTTTGTCTTTCATCAATGTTTCTAACTCTATCCTTCTCCCTTCCTCTGTGTAAAAAATCAATAAAATATGTATATTTTTAAAAATAAATTTTCCATAAAGATCTTTAACATCTATGATACTTTTCAAAAATTGCATTTCAAAATTGTTTATGTTAGCATATAGGAATGTTATTAGTCTTTTGTATACTAATCCTATAATCTATAATTTTACTGAATTCTCTTATTAAGTTTTATCTTTTGGAATTCTTACATTTTCCATATAAGCAATCAATAAAGTTTGATTTCCTTTCTAGTCATCAGGTTTTTCATTCTTTTTCTTTTCCTTCTGGCCTGGATAGAATCTTCAATAAAATGTGGAACATTATTTATGAGGTTGGCATAGTGGTCTTGTTTCTGACTTAAAGGGGAACATTTTCCTCTATTTTAAAAATATGTTTTTATTGATTTCAGAGAGGAAGAAAGAGAGAGAGAGAACCATCAATGATGAGAGAGAATCATTTATTGGCTGCCTCCTGTATACTCCACACTGGGGATCGAGCCCTCAACCCAGGCATCTGCCTTGATCAGGATTGAACCGTGACCTCCTGGTTCATAGTTTGATGCTCAACCACTGAGCCACATTGGCTGTGCAGGGGGACATTTTCTTAAGTTTATTCTGAGGTTTATAGGATACTCTTTATATATATTATTTTTAATATATATTACTTTTAATATATATATTATTTTTACAAAGAGAAAGGGAGAGGGATAGAGAGTTAGAAACATTGATGAGAGAGAAACATTGATCAGCTGCCTCCTGCACACCCCCTACTGGGGATGTGCCTGCAACTAAGGTACATGCCCTTGACAGGAATTATACCTGGGACCCTTCAGTCCCCAGTCCAAAGTTCTATCCACTGAGCCAAACCAGTTAGTGCTATTGGATACTCTTTATGATGTTAACAGAATTCTTTTATCATTTCTACTTAGATAAGTTTGTATTAGAAATGTTTTGAATCTTACCAAAACATTTTTCTGAGTCTTTAAGATGATCATATCACTTTCTTCCTTTAATTTGTAAATGTGTTAGATTCTATTAGTAAGTTTTCTACTATTAGGCCATCCTTGAATCCATAAAAGAATCCTCCATATCTAAGATGTGTTTTTATACACATGCCACATATGATCTACTCATGTTTTACTTAAGATTTTGCATTACATACATAAAGTTTGTAAGTGAGATTGGCCTATACTTTTCTTTCTCTTATTATCCTTATTAAACTTTATCACCTTCATAGTTGGGAAGTTTTCCTTCTTTTTCTAAAAATTTTATTAAACTGTTCCTATAAAATAGAGGTGATATGTTCATTGAATGATAATAGTCATGAGCCTTAAATGTTTAAAAACATCATGGAGCCAAAACTGGTTTGGCTCAGTGGATAGAGCGTCGGTCTGCGGGCTGAGAGGTCCCAGGTTCCATTCTGGTCAAGGCCATGTACATTGGTTGTGGGCACATCTCGGGTGGGGGGTGTGCAGGAGGCAGCTGGTAGATGATTCTCTCATCGAAGTTTCTAGCTATCTATCCCTCTCCCTTCCTCTCTGTGAAAAATCAATAAAATATGTTTAAAAAAATAAAATAAATAAAAGCATCATGGACCTGTTGTGTTTTATTAATGAAAAATTTAAAACAAGTTGTTCCATTTGTTTAATGGTTGTATGTTCATAAAGGTTTTCCATGTCTTCTTAAAGCAATGTATCAAATAAAGAATATGTTAGGCTGCAGTGCAGTGTTGAATAGAACTGGTGAGAGCTGACACCTTTATCTTGTTCCCAATCTTAGGGGAAAATATTCAGTCTTTTCCTTTGAGTATTATGTTAGCTGTGACTTTTTTGTAGATAGACACACTTTATTTAGTTGAGGAAGATGCCTTCTATTCTTAGTTTACTGAGAGTTTTTACCATGAATTACTCATATTTACTTCCTATATCATATTCTGTTGTTTTTTATTTATTTTTTTTATTTATTTGAGAGAGAGAAACATTGATGTGAGAGAAATATTGATCCATTGCCTCCCACATGAACTCTGACCAGGGACCGAACCCACAACCTGGGCATGACCAGGAATCAAACCTTTGACTTTTGGTGCAAGGGAAACCCTCAATCAGCCCTCAAGCCACAGAAGCCACGGCAATATTCTCTCAGCTTTTATTGTGTTCCCATCATGTTTTTAAACACCTTACTGAGTCAGCACTATTACTACCTTATATATGCAATAATTGTTTCAATGTTCCCTCATGGTGATGATCAGCTTCTGTACGCACCATTTCTTCTTGTAGGCTACTCTGTCCTTCTGGGTTTAACGGATTTATTCCTACTGTTTCTCCTATAACTTTCTATAATAATTAACAAAGGGAGGTGATAAATTTCCACTTCTGTTTCTTTCTTTCTTCCCTTCTTCTTCTCCTTCTCCTTCTCCTTCTCCTTCTCCTTCTCCTTCTCCTTCTCCTTCTCCTTCTCCTTCTCCTTCTCCTTCTCCTTCTCCTTCTTCTTCCTCTTCCTCTTCCTCTTCTTCTTCTTCATCTTCATCTTCACCCAAAGATATTTTCCCACTGATTTTTAGAGTGGGAAAGACAGAGAGAAACATCAATGTGAGCGAAACACATAAATTGTTTGCCTCATGCATGTGCTCTGACCAGGGCCAGGGCCTGGGCCTGGATCGGGGAGAAGCCTGCAACCAATGTATATGCCCTTGACCAGAACTGAACCCAGGACCCTTTGGTCCGCAGGCCAGTGCTCTATCCACTGAGCCAAATTGGCTAGGCCCCACTTCTGTTTCTAAAAATATTTTTATTTAGTGCTCACTTTTTAATAACTTAGCTGGGTATGGCATTCTGGGTTATAGTTTTTCTTTCAACACTTTCAAAATATTATTGTTTTGTCTTCAGATGTCTCTTGTTCATGTTAAGAAGTGCGTCATTAGCATAAATGTTTCTTTTTATATGATCTTTTACAGTTTGTGATGTTATCTTGTCTATCTCTGAACATCCTAAAGCAATTTATTGACATTTCTTTTAGTCATTTATTATACTTTATATTATTTAGTCATTCTCCATATTTTAGTTGACTTTCCTTGCATTATTTAGTCATCTTACCTAATAATAGATAAACATGTAAATTGACCATACCTCTGCAACGTCACCAGCCAATCAGCAATGATATGCAAATCAATAAAAAAATATGGCCGTTAATTTGCAATGATGCAGGTGTTCTGTCTCATCCCTGGTCTCTCAGTGCTTCTGGGCAGTGTGGGAAGGTGAGACTAGTGGGAAAGAGGTGGCTCTGGAGCCTGAGCCGAAAGGGACTGGGCCGGAGTGGAAAGGCAGTGCCGGAAGCCAGGGAAAGGAAAGCCCATTCTAGCACAAATCTTTGTGTATCAGGCGTCTAGTTTTATATAATTGCCTTAACTCTGCCATGAGAGGACAAGCTACCTGGCAATGGACTAAATGTTGTACATCTTTTCCTATAAGGAGGCACCATGTTCTCTTATGGAAAGGGGAGTGGCACATTAAGATAAAGATAAAAATGCCGTTATCTGAGTTCAACATCAGAGCCTCCTCTCAAAGAGTGCCTGTCTATCAACTTTTGATAACTGGCTAATATTTAAGTACACACAACAAATGAGAAAACTGGCTATGCCTTGACTGTACTATTCACAGTTTATTGTTTGGCCTTCAACAGATGGTTGGCATTTATACTATGGACTGCTTAAACATCAAAAAGGTATTTGCTAAGCTCAGCAAAGTTTCCATCTGCCAATATGGGAATTTACTAGTGTATATACAGATCTGACTGCACGAATTTATTGGGAAAAGAAATACTCTCAGTTATTCCCCAAGAATATAGTCTAAGCTGTTCCCATCATCGGGGTTCAGACATATCTGAGCAACTCTGAAAAAAATAGGAAAACAACCATCTATTTACATGGAAAGACGTGGAGCCTGCCGTGAATAAACTTATTGTCCAAGATTAGACAAGAGAAGATCAGGTAGCTTGATCTTGAAACAAAGTCTTTGTGCTTAGAAGAGATGAATGCACCATAGTTCCTGAGACTGGGAGTTATCCCTAGCTCAGATCACCATGGATTCTCATCTTGGTTCGGAGGAGAGAAAAGGCTGTTAATAAAAATGAAAGCACCGCCCAACCAGCGTGGCTCAGTGTTTGGGAGAGCAGACCTATGAACCAGGTGGTCATGGTTCAATTCTGGGCCAGGGCTCTTGTCCGGGTTGTGGGCTCAATCCCCAGTTGTGGGTTGTGCAGGAGGCAGCCAATGAATGAATCTCATCGTTGATGTTTCTATCTCTTTCCCTCTCTCTTTCTCTCTGAAATCAATAAAAATGTCTTTAAAAAAATGAAAGCACCTGTTTATTTTAAAACCACTGCCAATAGACACTGCAGACCATTTTAATCCTCTGACTGAGTATATCACAGCTAATGGACTATGAACTTGGCATCTCCATGTTACCTGTACATTCCTCACCTGCTATCTGCAGAAACAGCAGCAACAATGCACACCGAAGAGCCCCCTGACCAAAGGGGCGGCTCCCAGCAAAACCAGCAGCAATGGGTGCAGTGAGGCAACCAACAGGTATGAAAAAACCTCCAGAAAGTAAATCATTGAAGGATGGGTTTAAAATGTGATATGCTATCAACTACTAAATCTGGCAGCTTATCAGACTTGTTACTGAAAATACCTAAGACATCTCTTGAGCACCCTAGAAATATTTGGAGGGAGTTTTACCAGAGACAGGGCCAGGGAAGCACACAGTACTAGGATCAGGACTAATTTAACCATATGGTCAAGGTATGAGAGAGAGGAACAAAGTCTCAAATTAAGAATGGTGGGGGATGCCCTGATTGGTTTGGCTCAGTGGATAGAGGGTCCCAGGTTCAATTCTGGTCAAAGGCATGTACCTCGGTTACAGGCACATCCCCAGTAGGGAGTGTGCAGGAGGCAGCTGATGGATGTTTCTAGCTCTCTATCCCTCTCAGTAAAAAAAAAAAAAAAAAAATCAATAATATACAATATATATATTTTTTAAAAGAATGGTAGGTGAATACTACTTAGAAAGGTGATTGTGTAACTTATTCCTCAAGTCTTCAATGAAGTCAATTTTTGTTAATCGGCTATGTTGAAGATAATTGCACTCACTATGAATATGATGTTTTCAAATTGAGATACTTTAACTTTATGAAAACATTTGATATTTTAACAACTGAAAGACTCCTACATTTTCCTCTAGTTTAGACATTCTAACAGCTACGAATAGAAAGCCCACAGAATGACAACCAAGATGATATAATGTCATCCAAGGTATAGGGGTGACTCTAAGGTTTAATCTTGACTTCAAAACAAAACATGTCACTTTGGTGTAAAATAATGCTTTGCACTTACCCTTCCTCAGAGGTTTTCCCATTGTGTCAGGGCTACATCTTTCCTCAGCTTTTCTAGATCTGAGAATGAATACGTAAACTTCTGTCATTTGCTAGCCTACATCCCAAATGAAAGCCTGGACCTCATCTCTCCTACTGACATTTTTTTTGCAAAAGCAACACTAACCCTCCTAACGTGGCTGCGGTTGTGGGACGTCAGTGGTGTCAGAGCAGCAGACAATGTGAGGAAGAAGGGGCTGAGAGGAAGGCAAAGAAAAGTGACTCCAGAATTCTGAGTTGAACAGCAACCTTCTATCACATGGGCCCTGCAGACCCTGGAACCTCCCTCCTGGGCTGCAAGAAGGCATTTCTAGATGAGGATGAGTGCCGACTCAGAGAGAGGGGCTGCCGGGCCAGGAAAGGGCTCCCGGAGGTGCCTCCCAACCCCAGCGGTTTACTCCTCGCTGTAATTTCACGCCAAAAACAACCCAGCGGTGAGATGTGGCCATGCCAAGCACTTCAGGTACCGGTTCCATTTCCCCCCTCTCTTCTTTATGAATTTGTATTATTTATAAGACACTTGACACATGTTTAAACACTTCCATAGCTCCTCGGTTCCAGGAAGCGTGGCTTGTTCAGCCGAGGGGAAGAAAGCATATAATGAGGAAGTTAACAAGGGCTGATATTTTTTTACAACATTCTTTTAACACTGAAAAACCTCTTTAAACACCAGGAACAGCTTAAAGAGCTCGCGCTGGGCCTGCGGGGCCCGTGGGCACGGTTCCTCCTGGACGGGCTCTGCCCGCGCGTCCTCGGACCCGGTGGGCGCGGCGGCCACGTGCGCCCCGAGGCCTCAGCCCCGGGCGACCGGCCTTGGGGTGCCCGCGGGGTCCCGGGAAGCCCAGGCCGAGGCCGGGAAGGTGGTGGCCCTTGGACCCTGGGCTCGCAGGGCAATCGGAGCAGCGTCGGAAGAGCGGGCCCGGCGGGCGGCCTGGAGGAAGCGGCTCCGAGGCCGGGGGCGTGGGAAGCAAACGATGCCCGCGGCGTGGGGCGGCCGCCCGGATCTCGGGGACTGGCTCTGCCGCTGGACTGACCCAGAGCCCCGGGAGCCGCTGCCCTGGAGCCGCGTCCCTCCCTCCCGCCCTCGGAGAAAGGGCCGCATGCACATCCCGGGGCCGGCCTGCCGGTGGACCTGGCGGCCGCCGGGCCTTTGCGCCGGAGGGAGGTGGACAGGAGCCGCGATCTTCCCTCCCGGGGGTCCGGGAGCTGGGGAGCCCGGGCTGCGGGGCTGCGGGGCTGCAGGAAGCACCAGCCTGCGCCCACCTGGACCCCGATCCCGCCTCCCTCCTACCCAGCGCGGAGCTCCCGGCGCCCCTCGGGGCCCACCTGGCCCAGGTTGGAAACCTGGGAGCGCGTAGCCCCGAGGGCTCCTGCCTGTGGCCACGACCCGGATGCCCTAGACCACGCCCGGCTCCCCCAACAGAGTTCGACGCCCCCCAGGAGGAAGCCTGGATGGAGGAGTGCCTCCCGCTTCCCTTCCAGAGGCAAAAGCCCGAGGCCGTCGGGTCTGCAAAGAGGAGCAGTCGGGCGCGGGCTCGGCCAGCAGCTGATGGAGATAATTGTCCCTGCACACACACACACACACACACACACACACACACACACGCACACACGCACACACGCACACACGCACACGCCTCATCTTACCGCCCAACCTTAGTATTCCGGGCATGCGGTTTTCAACAACTTGCTTGACACAGTCACAAAGACATTTAAATGCCAGGACGCAGACTTCACTTTTTAACCTGCTGAGAGGGGCTCCTTTCAAAGCTCCCCCACCGCGAACAAACTGACAAAAAAATATGGGGTGCACTTATACATGAAACACCTTGCCCTCCATGCAACGTGCGTTAATCAGGTTTCTAAGGCCATGGCCATCTCTGTCTTTTCCTATTCACCCAAATAATGCCCGGAGAAGGAGCCCCTTTTACACAAGAGAGAGCTGGGGAGGGAGAAAAAAATGAATTATACCCATTGCTAGTAAAAATCACCTTAAATCAATAGAGCACCACTTGAACTTGAGTTCCCATTGTTTCACTGAATCATCAATGTTTTTAATTAAACAGAGCTACCCTTTCTGTTAAAACATTACATAAAAGGGTTAGGTTTCTACTTTTGTTGAGGCAGCTGGCGTTTGTTGGCTGTTGTGTTTGAGCAACAGACTGTTCAATAGAAGCGAGAAATAGCTCAACGGGCTCTTAATAGACCTGTTTCAACAATGTACCTTGAAAAGGAATACATTGTGTTATTGTGTTAGTTTGCTACAAACCTATTAAAAGAAAAATAGCATCCATCAGGTCCAACAAAACGCATTTGTATTATACGCACTTATCTGCTTCAAATACACTTCTTGGCATAATGTCTAGAATTCAACCAGATCACCAAGAGCTGGGCAGAGGAACACATACTGGTTAGGTAATGATACACGGGCTAAAAATAATAATGAAGGAGGTTCTGAGCAGACGGTAATCGCTACTTTTTGTTTGTTTATCATGAGAACTACAGGCAACCCAGCCTCAATTGAAAATATATTGCAAAAGTGTGGACTCCTCTGACAAAAACAATTTTAAAAATATTTCCAGTATGGGAATATTGATTCAAATCCCATATTTAGAATGAATCAGATACACTTTTGATAGCAATTTGTTTCAGAGGAGGATTCTGGGCAGAAGCGATGCATTTTTTAAAGCAGAATTAAACAGCACAAAGAGATTTCTTTCTTTTTTTTTTTTTTTAAGGGAAATGCGTGAAACAAACAAATCGAAAGCAAGGGTTCCAGCCAAGAGGTTGGGGAGCAGCGCTGTCTGGCAGCAGGAAAGGAGGTGCTTCTTGAAAGTGCTTTCTTAACAATTATTTTAAACTTGTTTTATTGTACTTTAAACACAAAAACGAAAGTTTAAGCAAAGAAATAACCGACTTTGCCATTACATAACAGAGCCTATGGTACATCCCAGAGAGGGCTACTGCTTGGACCACAACCCTTAGGAAAACAGAAGGGCAAATGATGAAGCTAGTTTAGTTCTGAGATAAGACACCTAAAGTACCATCTGTCAGAAGGAGACATCTTTTGCTTTCAGGAAAGGCAATCAGTTTGTTTTCCAACCTGAGTGCCCAACATTCAGCTTTCAAGTGCAAAAGTGTTGGCGGCAGGAGAGAATAATACACTGCCTACAAGTGAACTCCCCTGTCTTCCCCAGAAGAGAACTTACACAGATTACATTAGCACCTCTGCATAATACCTGTGTTAACAAATAGATAAAGCAGGATTTTGCCCAATAAAGCCCATGAAAATGTCTTCTACATTTCTGGATTATTAAATTTCCATGTGAAGATTTAGAAAGATGCCACTAGGAAACTTTAGGTGATAGTTTTGCCATATTGATATTAGACTTTTCTAGAAGATATTTGAAGCCAGCTGTCTGATCTGACCGATCTCTTCTGTTTAAACATTTTCTTTTTTTCTCAAGAAGAATGTGTGTATATATGTACTGGGAAGAATTGATGATGTGTTTGATTTATACTGTAAGACTTTTTTTACCTGATAATGTCTCCTCTCTAGTCCAAATCAATTTTTGAATTAAGTCCCTTGGATTAAAAAAAAATGGAAATGAAATCATAAAGCCAAATTGCATATTGTGAAATTAGTTTCTCATAAGATTGACAAGAGAGTTCACATTTTCAAGGTGAGGGTTTTTTATTTTAATTTTTTTTAATTTATTAGATAATCTACCAAAAGGGAAAGGAAGTTCAAATAAATTAGTTTGCTGTGACATGAAATGTTGTTACTGAGGCTATATATTTTTAAACTTTGATTTTCCTTTAAAATGCTGAGGAATGTTTGCTTGTCAAAAGTGAAGCTATCCAGAGACAAATATTCAATGTATTTTAATTTGAAGAGATTGTTCAAATAAACAGAACAAAAAAAGTCACCAAAAAGGTCATTTGGAAACCCAGCAGAGGAAGAAATGTATTTTAAAGGAAGATTGTAATCTGATTCCTTGTTTTGTTCATCTTGAAAATCCCTGATTCTTCATTTTTCAAAGAATTGTCAGTGATATCTGAAGACTAACTATTTTATTTCTTTTTATCTAAAATAAAATCCAAATAGTATACTTATAATTTACCTCCCCTAGAAGAACTGGAAGAAGAGGATAACACATAGATTATTTTCTATATGCCTCTCAAATTTTTCTCAGAAAAATACTTCTAGTCTATTAATTCATTGTCATTAATATCTAGAAAAGTTTTAACCAATTGGATCATTAAAAAATTCTTTACTGCCATTGATTCCCAAGCGGCATCTTATTTGAAAGATTCTATTGAGTACATTTTCAAATCATCAAGTTTCTTTTCCGTTTCTTGGTCTTCCTCAGGTAGGTAAGTTAATATCATTTTGAATCTCCTTTTGGTTCCTTTTGCCTTTTAGTTCAGAGGAATGAGACATCAGAGGGGTTAATAGTTTTAAACATTTCTGCGGCATGCGATTATTTCAATGCCATTCTCTGGCGTTTGCCTGGAAAACGAATGGCCGGCCGAGTCACTGCCTGCAGCACCAGGCATTCAGCTGGGTCCACCCCTGGCACACTCATCCCAGGGAAAGGATTCTACCGCCAAACTTGATTAAAAACAGCCTAACAGTTTCTGCCCCATTAAAGAACCGGGTGGCTTTAGAAGCTGAGCAAACTGCCTCTGAGAAAAGCGGCTGAGGTCTATACCCCTTTTAAATGGGAGCCAAGAGAAGCTCCAGGAAAGCAGTAGGTGATGCTACAGCAGGTGAGGAGAGTGGGCCGCAGAAAAACAAGGTGTCCACCAAAATGCTCAGCTAAAATCACTGTACAAGGTTTAAGTGCCGAGAACGCGTGATTCTGCCTTATCATTTTCCACCTTAATTTGAAGGGAAAAGGGAAACGCACAGGGCAAAGACCTCTGAGATGCTTGTGGAATGTTAACTTGTTCCTGAGTTCCTTTTTTTTTTTTCTTCTTCTTCTTCTTCCTTTTGGCAAACACATCAAAATATTCTCTCTTTGAAGTCGTGTTTTGGAAGATACAATTAAGAGAAAAATATGAAAATGGAAAAAAATAACTAGAAATGAGGAGTGTGTGTAGGGTGGTAAATAAAGAAGATACCTGTCAGCGTTTTCTTACAGATAAGTAGCTGTGATTGTTGTTTTGCTTGTGGTATTTATGAGGTTAAAAACCAAAGACATCCAAACAGGAATTTAAATTTGAAGAGAAGTGGGGGTTTTCCTGATGGGTTTCAATAATAAAATGAAAAATTGGGTCTGCATGTGCCTGTGTGTTCTCTTTCCATTTGAAATTTTATTCCAGAAAGTGGTGCAATTTGTTACATTTTTTTTTTGTGGGCACAGGAGGAGGAAAATATGATACATTTGGGGATTTTTCAGTAGAGCTGTGTTTAGTTTTAATTTTCCTGTATTTTAAAATAAACACTTTGACCAAAGCGTGTTTGATCTTTGCAAGAAGGAAATATACATTGTGAAGGAATGTGCAGCAGTTGGGTATGAAAATGGGGTTGTGACTCACAGCTGCGGGCAGAAAAAAAGGCGTCGTGGTGTCAGCCAGAGGTGTTCAGTCTAATAATTCAAGCTGTAAACTGTATCCCCTAAAATTACCTACATAATAAATCATTGTGTGAAGAAAAAAAAAGTTTGGGCTGAAAAGTGTAAGTGAAGCAGAATTCCCCAGGAGACTCCAATGCTGGGTCCTATTGGCAATGATGTGAACTGTGGGCTTATTTTGTCCAAAACTTTAAGGATCAGAATAATACTGGAAATTACTCTGGTGCAGCTGATTTTTATATTTTGTCTTGGTTTTCAACATGTGTCTATGTAGACGGTTGTAGAAATAGGCTTGCTTTTTTTCTCTCTCTTTCTCTCCTGACCACACAGCCGAAAACTACTTTATGGGATTTAGAGTCAATTTATACCGCTTCCAGAGAAGACTCAAGAATGGCTGATTTTAAGACAAAAAAAAAAAATAGTTATAACTAAGTTATCAGATGCACAGAGGCAAGAACGGAGGCAGAATATTTTTCTAAACATTCCCTCGAGGTTCCGTCTCAGATTTCCACTCTTGCTTATAGGTACCAAAGAAAACACTACATCTATGTAAACTGGTGAGGTTGCTTGCCTAAGAATCCACTGCTAGATTGAAACACTTAGACCCTGCGGTTGGCAAAGCCATTGCCAAACCGTGAGGGGAGAGGGCGACGGGGCCGTTTGGGGATGGAATGCGCCGCCGGTTTGGAGTAGAAAGGAGTTCCAGCGCCCGGGGGGAAAAGACTCCGTTGTCAAGAGGAAGTTCAAAGGCCAAGGACACGCGAAGTCTTTGAAACAATAAGGGTGAAGAAGTCAAGAAGCAGGCTCCCCAAAGCCACATTGAAACAATTTATTTTATAAGGTTCCCTACATTTCCAGAAGGAGTGAGCAGAAGAAGCGCCACGCTGGGAACGCGGGCTGTGGGCGCTCGGAGCTCACCCGGGCTCCGCGAGAGGGAGAAAGTCAAGTTGACACGGTTCTCTCGCGCCTGAGCATTTCAAATGAAAAAAAAATATATATATATGTAAGGAGGAGGGCGGGGAGAGAAGGGGACACAGAACCGAGCTCGAAAAGACTGGCTCGAGCGAAGTCCCGTGGTCTAGATGAATTGGGGGAAAGGAAGTTCCTGGCCCACGAACACTCTCTTACCCTGGCTCATTAGTATTCATGACAGAAGGTCCAGCTTTTCTGTTTATCTTTCTCCCAGGATCAATATCGGAGCAGCATGGGCCGGGGAGGAGCCCAAGCCCAGGCCCCCGCGTGCGCCTGACCTTTCGCGCCCTCCCCACAGGTCAGAGCATCTCCAGAACCGCCGGCCAACGCCGCGCCCAGGCTCATTAAAGCCACCATTCATTCATCCGCCGGCAGGGGAGGTGGGGGGGAGGGGGGGAGGACGGCGGGGAGGGGAGAGGTGCTGCGGGCACACTGACCCGACCGGCTCCCAGAGTGCTGAGAAACCTCACTCGGCCACACCAACCGCCGTGGGCCCGGTGGGCCCGGGAAAGGGAGAACGGGCCGCGCGTCTTACAGCAAGAGGCCCAGCGCGGCTCCTGGCCAGGCCCTCGTGGGCTCTGCCCGGTGCCTCACCCGAGATCTTGTTTGAGAAGGAAGGCGACCTAAGAGCCTCCTCCTCCTCGCCCCGGACCAAAGTGTACCCTCCCCAGCTCAGCCCCAGCTCAGCCCCAGCTCAGCCCCAGCTCAGCCCCAGCTCAGCCCCAGCTCGCGAGGGCTCCACCGGCTGCTAGGGGAGCACCCAGGCCCGGAGCGTTAGCCGTGCCGGTTGTCTTTGACATTAACATTATTATTATTCCTACCCCCCCGCCTGCTCCAGCGGCTGGCTCCCTGGGACCACTGCCTTGGCCTCGGGGACAGAACAAATCCTGGCTTCAGTGGGTTAGGAAAGGAAGGGGCTGGAGCAGGGCTTAGAGAGGTGAAGTGTGTGTGTGTGTGTGTGTGTGTGTGTGTGTGTGTGTGTGTGTGGCGGGGGTGGGTGGTGGGTGGGAGGGTAGTCAGATCCTTCTTCCCTCCCCCCATGCACACACAGGGTTAGAGGGCGTGAGGACAGGCCGGACCGTCTGGCCAATGACATCCCCCGGGGAATTGGGCCTGAGGGACCCAACTCCCACCCATCTGGTCTCCCTGGCGGCTCCAGGTGTAAGCCTCGGGAGTGTGGCCTGGGCGGTGGACTCTCAAAAGCCAAGTTGGGTGCAGAGCTCAGGGCACTTGGGGGGGAGGGGAGGAAAAGCAGAGGGGTGAGGGGAGCATCTCTTGATGGGTCCTCCTGCCATCTGCCCCCAATCTCTGCCACTCAGGTCCGTCCCTCCCACGCGAGCCGGTGGCAGGGGTTCACAGAAGGAGGTGGCGTGCAAGCATGTGATAGTGCATGCATGTGTGTGTGTGTGTGCTGGGGCGTGGAGAGGGATTGAAAGAGACGTGTGTGTGTGTGTGTGTGTGTGTGTGTGTGTGTTTCTGCCTGTGTGCACGCATGCAAGTCAAGGGGTACCCCTAGTCTGGTAGCCTCGCTGCACCTTGTTCGAATGGCGGGCCAGGCAGGATGCCCGATGCTGGACGAGGGCAGAACGCAGGGGCTGCAGACCCATCGAGGTGTCACATCTTCAAAAGCGCGCCGGTCCTAGGGAGTAGAGGGAACTTGGGAGGGGACCAGAAGGCCTCGGTGGGACAGATCCCACACTGGGCCCTGCAGGGCGGGGCGGGGGCGGGGAGACCCTGGCCCCGGGCCCCAGCCCGACCTCTGGGCCGAGGGGCGGGGCGTGCACAGTGCGGCTCCAGTAGCCCCACAGACTTGACCGTGAACTCGAACCCTCGGGCCGCCTTCTGGTGGAAGTTGTCCCTCGTACCACCCTGTTCACAGGGCTCCGGCCCAGCGGGACGGACCTGAGGGTTTATGCGCGACCACCCGATCCAGCCTGCAGTACCTAGGGTCTTCCCTAACGTGCGAACAAACAAACAAACCCAGCAATAATCTGTTCGGAGGTTTGGGGGGGGGGATTTCTCCAGGCCTGTTCCGAGCTGCGGGGTAAAAATAGAAACCGTTTATTTCGGACTGCTGGGGGTAGCAGTGGGCTGAGCTCCCTTTCTGCAGAACCAGAACGCTACGATCAGGCTATAATCAACCCATTCGCAGGTATGTATTAAATGCCCACTTTGGATCCCGAGGGCAGCGTTCCGTGTCCATTGAAGCAAAAAAACAAACAAACAAACAACAACAACAACAACAAAACGCATCCAAGGTTCAACTTAGTCTTGGTGGAGTGTTATTTCCAGCTTCAGGTTCTAGCTCTTGGATGCGGGCCTAGCGGGGCCCTTAGGGTTTTTTCTGTGGGGTGATGTGTGTGTGGGGGTGTGTGTGTAGAGGACCGAGTCCCTAGTGCGTCCTGGGTGGGTCCCTGCGTGTCCGCTATGTCGCTGGTGCACCCATCAGGGACCTCCCAGAACTCATGTCCCCACCCCACCCCACCCCCGTCCTGCAGACCCGGGCGGGCCACGGGTCTCCTGGAAAGCCCAGGTCTTCCTAGGTCCTCTCTCCTCTTCCTCCCCTGCCCCCCCAATGATGCGGGAGAACACGGAGGGGCACAGGGAAACCCAAACCTCCGGGCCAGCCTGCGGTCTGCCCTTGATCTCCAAGAGTTTTGCGCGGAAAATACAACACTTGAGACGGAAAACATCCGTCTGAAAGAGAGAGAGAGAGAGAGAGAGAGAGAGAGAGAGAGACAAAGGGGCCCGGGGGTAGGGAGCGGGAGGAAGGGAGAAGGTACCCGCAGGAGGAAAAGGCTGGGACGGCGGCGTGGGCCGGGCTGGGCCGGGCCCGGGCCCCGTTTCCTTCCCTCGCGCCCCCGGCAGCCGCGCGGACCGGCCTCCACCCGAGGCCTGACCTCCTCCCGCCCGGCACTTCAGGGGGACATCAGGGAGCCGGGAGGGGCTGATAGCGATGCCACCGATCATCGCAGTCATTAATAATGCAGCGAGGGCCACGATAATTAATAATAATAATGATGACCTCCCGAGGGGGCCCCAGCTGCCTCCGGAGAAAGCGACTCCTGCGTGCGGAGGGCCGTCCGCGGAGCGGGGTGCGAGGGGAGCGAGCCCGGGCGGCCCTGAAGTTCAAGGTGACGCGCAGACCGCGTCCTCCGGCCGCGGCGGCCTGTCTCCCCGCGAGCAGCGGACCGTGGCAGCGCTCTGGCTGCTGGAGAGAGGGAGGGAGGGAGCCGAAGGCGGCCTGGCGTCTGTTGGTTCTGAAGTCAAGGCCGGGGCAGGCTCGGATTCAGGTCCTTCCAGGTGGGGGGTGTGGGCGGGGGTCGGGGAGCGGGTTGGACGCCGGCACCTTCCGCCCCGGGGCCCGGGCGCCTCGTGGCGGGGC